>NW_019154131.1:2739593-2780994 GCF_002288905.1 Enhydra lutris kenyoni | reverse complement strand
TTGCCTTTGGAGACATATCTTGAAAGAAGTTGCTGTGGCTGATACCGAAGTTCTCCTCTAGGATTCTGATGGATTCCTGTCTCACGTTGAGGTCTTTTATCCATTTCGAGTTTATCTTTGTGTACAGTGTAAGAGAATGGTCAAGATTCATTCTTCTACATATAGCTGTCCAATTTTCCCAGCACCATTTATTGAAGAGACTGTCTTTTTTCCACTGTATATTTTTTCCTGCTTTGTCGAAGATTATTTGCCCATAGCATTGAGGGTCCATATCTGGGCCCTCTACTCTGTTCCACTGGTCTATGTGTCTGTTTTTATGCCAGTACCATGCTGTCTTGGCGATCACAGCTTTGTATTAAAGCTTGAAATCAGGTAACATGATGCCACCAGTTTTATTTTTGTTTTTCAACATTTCCTTAGCAATTTGGGGTCTCTTCTGATTCCATACAAATTTTTGGATTATTTGCTCCAGCTCTTTGAAAAATGCTGGTGGAATTTTGATCAGAGTGGCATTAAAAGTATAAATTGCTCTAGGCAGTATAGACAATTTAACAATGTTTATTCTTCCAATCCAAGAGAATGAAATGGTCTTCCATCTTTTTGTGTCTTCTTCAATTTCTTTCAAGAGTGTTCTGTACTTCCTCAAGTACAGATTCTTTACCTCTTTGGTTAGGTTTATTCCCAGGTATCTTATGGTTCTTGGTGCTATAGTAAATGGACTCGATTCTCTAATTTCCCTTTCTTTATTTTCATTGTTAGTGTATAAGAAAGCCACTGATTTCTGTACATTGACTTTGTATCCTGCCATGTTACTGAATTGCTGTATGAGTTCTAGTAGTTGGGGGGTGGAGTCTTTTGGGTTTTCCATATAAAGAATCATGTCATCTGCGAAGAGAGAGAGTTTGACTTCTTCATTGCCAATTTGGATACCTTTTATTTCTCTTTGTTGTCTGATTGCTGTTGCTAGGATTTGTAATACTATGTTGAACAAGAGTGGTGAGAGTGGGCATCCTTGTCGTGTTCCTGATTTCAATGGGAGGCTGTGAGCTTTTTCCCATTGAGGATGATATTTGCTGTGATCTTTCATAGATAGATTTTATGAAGTTCAGGAATGTTCCCTCTATCCCTATACTTTGAAGCATTTTAATCAGGAATGGATGCTGGATTTCGTCAAATACTTTTTCTGCATCCATTGAGAGGACCATGTGTTTCCTCTCTCTTCTCTTATTGATTTGTTCTATCACACTGATTGATTTGCGAATGTTGAGCCATCCTTGTGATCCAGGGATGAATCCCACCTGGTCATGGTGGATAATCTTTTTAATGTGCTGTTGGATCCTGTTTGCTAGGATCTTGTTTAGAATCTTAGCATCCATATTCATCTGTGATATTGGTCTGAAATTCTCCTTTTTGGTAGGGTCTTTGCCTGGTTTGGGGATCAGGGTAATGCTGGCTTCATAAAAAGAGTCTGGAAGGTTTCCTTCTGCTTCAATTTTTTGAAACAGCTTCAGGAGAATAGGTGTTATCTCTTCATTGAAAGTTTGGTAGAATTCCCCAGGGAATCCATCAGGTCCTGGGCTCTTGTTTTTTGGGAGGTTTTTGATCACTGCTTCACTCTTGTTACTAGATATCAGTCTATTCAGGTTGTCAATTTCTTCCTGGTTCAATTTTGGAAGTTTATAGTTTTCCAGGAATGCATCCATTTCATCTACGTTGCTTAACTTATTGACGTATAACTGTTGATAATAACTTCTGATGATTGTTTCTACTTCCTTGGTGTTAGTTGTGATCTCTCCCTTTTCATTCACAATTTTATTAATTTGAGCTTTCTCTCTTTTCTTTTGGATTAGTGTGGCCAATGGTTTATCGGTCTTATTTATTCTTTCCAAAATACCAGCTTCTAGTTTCATTGATATGTTCTACTGTATCTCTAGTTTCCACCTCATTGATCTCTGCTCTAATCTTGATTATTTCCCTTCTTATGTGTGGAGTTGGTTTGATGTGTTTTTGATTATCCAGCTTGTTAAGGTGTAGAGACAGCTGGTGTATTCTGGATTTTTCAGTTTTTTTGAGGGAGGCTTGGATGGCTATGTATTTGCCCCTTAGGACTGCCTTTGTGGTATCCCATAGGTTTTGGACCAAAGCGTCTTCATTCTCATTGGTTTCAATGAATTGTTTAAGTTCTTCTTTGATCTCCTGGTTGATCCAAGCATTCTTAAGCAAGGTGGTCTTTAGCTTCCAGGTGTTTGAGTTCCTTCGGAACTTTTCCTTGTGATTGAGCTCCAGTTTCAAAGCTTTGTGATCTGAGAATATGCAGGGAATCATCTCACTCTTTTGGTGTCGGATGAGTCCTGATTTGTGACCCAGTATGTGGTCTATTCTGGAAAAGGTTCCGTGTGCACTTGAGAAGAATGAGTATTCTGTTGTTTTAGGGTGGAATGTTCTGTATATATCTATGAGGTCCAATGTGCCATTCAATGCTCTTGTTTCTTTATTGTTTTTCTGCTTGGATGATCTGTGTATTACTGAGAGAGGTGTGTTAAGATCTCCTACTATTAATGTATTCATATCAATATGACTCTTTATCTTGATTAATAGTTTTCTAATGTAATTGGCTTCTCCCATATTGGGGGCATAGATATTTACAATTGTTAGATCATCTTGGTGGATTGTCCCTTTAAGAATTATGTCGTGTCATTCTGTATCTCTGACTACAGTTGTTAGTTTGAAATCTAATTTATCTGATATGAGAATCACTGCCCCGGCCTTCTTTTGAGGCCAATTGGCATGAAAGATGCTTCTCCATCACTTCACCTTCAGTCTGGGTGTATCCTTCAGTTCAAAATGGGTCTCTTGTAGACAACATATGGATGGGTCCTGTCGTTTTATCCAATCTGCAACCCTGTGTTGTTTTATGGGTGCATTTAGGCCATTCACATTGAGAGTGATTATTGATAGATACGTTTTTATTGACATTGTGTTACCTTTGAAATCTTTCTTTCTGTAGATTGTCTCCATGTTTCTGTTCAATGATATTCTTAGGACTTTTCCTCTTTTATAGAACCCCCCTTAATATTTCCTGCAGTGTCGGCTTGGTGGTCGCATACTCTTTTAAGCCTTGCCAGTCTTGGAAACTCTTTATCTCTCCATCCATTTTGAATGTCAGTCTTGCTGGATAAAATATTCTTGGCTGCATGTTCTTTTCATTTAGTGCCCTGAATATATCTTGCCAGCACTTTCTGGCTTGCCAGGTCTCTGTGGACAGGTCTGATGTTATTCTGATGGGCTTTCCTCTGTATGTAAGGAGCTTCTTTGTCCTGGCTGCCTTCAGGAGGGTCTGCCTACAATTATAATTCTTCATTCTTGCTATTAGGTGGAGGACTTTCGATAATCTATAATCTGGGGGGGAGACCGTTCTGCCTCTAGTACAAAAACGCTGGTTCCATGCACAAGATTGGGAAAATTTTCATGGAGAACTTGTTCCACTATATCTTCTAGACTTCTTTCTTTCTCCTCCCCTTCAGGGATTCTAATAATTCTGACATTGGAACGTTTCATGGCATCATTTATTTCCCTGATTCTGTTTTCGTGGCTTCTAAGTTGTTTGTTCCAGGCCTCCTCCTGATCCTTTCTCTCTATCTGTTTGTCCTCCAGATCACTAATTCTATCTTCTGTCTCAGTTACCCTAACTTTTAGAGAATTTAGATTAGATTGGAACTTATTGAGAGCATTATGAACATCATCCCTGGTGGCTTTCAGTTCTGCCCTAATCAATTCCGTTTGGTCATCCATGGCTTTAATCCAACCTAGCTATTGCCTGGATAATTGTTAGCCTGAATTCCCTTTCCGACATATTGTCAATGTCGATAGCCATTAGCTCTGCTGCAGAATGCCCATCCTCTGAATTTTTCTTCTGTTGGGCATTCCTCCTCCTAGTCATTTTGGTGAGAGATGGCTGAACAGATGTAGCTGGATGTATTGACCGTGGTGCAGTCAAGGTGCAGCCTGGAACACTTCTGAGCAATCAGGAGTCCCCACCCAAATGAGAGAAAAAAGGAAAGAAAAAGAAAAAAGAGAGAGAAAGAAAGACAGGGAAAAAAGGGGAAGATAAAAGAGAAAGCTCAGCCCAAATGGGCCCCAAGGTAAGATTTATGAAGTATACAAACAAAAACATATAAACAAAAAGACTAATAAAAGTATATGACAAGAGAAAAAAATACATATCTATATATAAAAGCAAAAGAAACAAACAAAAAAAGAACCTCATCAAAAAGAACCCCAAGTATAAGATTTATATACTATCAGGACAAACCGAAATACACAGAAACACTGGAGGAAGAAAAAGATGGGAGAGTGGTTATAAGTTCTCACTGTGGGCGAGGAAGGTTATTTTGATTCTTCCTGGATGTATCTTGATATCTTTGTTAAAGGACTCAACTTTCCTAAGATAAAGGGGGATTAAAAATTGGTTTACCTATAGGGGTCACATTGATTAGGGAAAGGGGATTACCTTGAAGTTTAACTCTATATGAATATTAGAAAATAAAAATAAAAAAAGAATAAGCTAGACTAAACTAAACTAAAATTTTTTTAAAAATTAAAAAAATAGAAAAGCAAGAGAAAAACACGGGTGTATGTATCAAAAAGTTCAGGTTAGAAGGTTATTATGGAATTTGATGTACTGGACATCTCACTGTGTTGGTAAATAGGTTAAAAAATTATCTATATTTTAAAAAAAGAACCAGAATAGTGGGAACAAGTTAAAAATAAAATGTGGATGGAAGTAGAGGATATTATCCTGAGCGAAATAAGTCAATCAGAGAAAGAC
Source organism: Enhydra lutris kenyoni (assembly GCF_002288905.1). Lineage (NCBI taxonomy): Eukaryota > Metazoa > Chordata > Mammalia > Carnivora > Mustelidae > Enhydra > Enhydra lutris. The sequence goes on along the minus strand of NW_019154131.1, from coordinate 2,776,166 downwards.
AATTATCATACAATTTCTCTGATATGAGGAATTTGAGAGGCAGGGTGGAGGGCTGTGGGAGGTAGGGAAGGAAAAAATGAAACAAGATGGGATCACGAGGGAGACAAACCGTAAGAGACTGTTAATCTCTCTCTCTCTCTCTCTCTCTCTCACACACACACACACACACAAACCTGAGGGTTGCTGGGGGGTGTGGTGCTATGGAGAGGGGGGTTGCGTTATGAACATTGGGGGGGGGTATGTGCTGTGGTGAGTGCTGTGAAATGTGTAAGCCTGATGATTTACAGACCTGTACCCCTGGGGCTAATAATACATTATATTTTAATGAAAAATAATTTAAAAAATAAAATAATGGCTAGGAAGAAAAAGATAGAACAAAGGCTTGTATATTATAAGAGATTATTTCAGCAAGAAGAGAAACCTCTGGAAAGGTTCTAGCAAAAAGCGATGGAGTTTAGTACCCTTTCTCCACAAAGAGCAGTAAAACTCAGAGGGGTTTGTTTTCATTTTATTTCCAAGACAGATGACATACTCAATCCAATCTTTAGGAAAAGAAAGAGTCATCCATTGCTACCCATCTCCTTTCTTCTGAAGAAAGCAACAGTATTTTTTTTTCCTTTAATACTCCTCTCCCACCAACCATGTCATGTTCCCATTTGGCTAGCCTATGAGACAGTGGAAGCTTTTTTTCCTCATTTTTTTCATGAGTGTTTGACAAGGCCACCCAACACATGCATTCCTGTACCACTGCAGAGTGGACACTGTCACTTATTTCTGGTTCCAGCGGAAGTACATCCAACAGTGAAACCATGTGCAGTGAGGACATCTGAAAAGAAAGGAGGAGCATAGAATGTAAGGGGGCAGTATATGCATGTGTATATGGGCATGCAGACAGGTTCTAAAGAGGAGTCAGGGAAAAAAATGATCAATATATAATGCAGTTTTAATTCATGTTCTCTTGTTCTTCACTGCGAAGGGAAATTTTTAGTTATTAATGCCAACTGCAATTTGCAAACACTACCATATAATGTTAAAATGTTTGCCTGGAAAACACATGAAAGTGGTGTGCATGTATGTATGATATGTAGGAATGATAATAGAGTCTCTAGAGACTTTTAGAAATAAAAAAGAAATGGTCTTCATTTAGCAAAATAAAATAAACATTTTTTAGCATATTCTGTATGCCAGAGTCTGAGCTAATTTCGTTCACATTTAATCTTCATTCAGAACAGCCCCTAAGGTAGGCAAAATCATCCCATATCACAGGAGAAAAGAAAAAGTGGCTCAGAAAGAATGTACCTTACATAACACAGTGACAGATTCAGGAGTACATGCTCTTATAGGTCTCACTAGCTCTTTGACAAATTAGGGATATCTGTTGCTTGAAATGGTAAAGAGGAGAAGTGCCCAAGTCTGAAATCTTTATTGAAAGCACTAGCGTTTCTATAGTTTGGGGAGGACAAAACAAGTGTAATAACTAAGAATGAGGTGGTTTTTGTATCATCCTGAGAAGCAGCAGATTGCACATGAGTTTACACAATCTCTTCATCTTCAGAAAAGTACTCCAAGGGCTTTTCCTCTTAACTGCACTTCTAGTGTGCTTGAGTCCTTGAAAGAGGGTTAGGAACCACCCAAACACGCATGAAGGAAAGGAAGCCCCAAGTCCTCTAAAAGACCCAAGACACATGAGCCAAGATTCTATTTCCTGGAACCAGGAACACCAAACTAGACAAGAGCCTATGGCTCCCAGTGCCATCCCTTGCAAACCATCTGTGGTTGATGCAGGGTATTTGACTTTAGTCGCTTTCTCTTAGCTATCCTAGTCTCCTACTGGAATGTTCAAAGCACATTAACCATGGCTCACATGGCTAACTCATGGCCATGTATGGAAATGTATCTCTTATTTGAGCAATAATATTTACATTGTTACAAAAAGGAAATGAGCTATTTGGGAGCATCAGAGAATACATGGAGTTGAGAGCAAGAATGGAGTGATGTTACATGTGATGCTGTTCTAACAAAAATCATTTAAAGACCCTAAAACACTTTTTCTTAAGATTTTTCTCCAACAGGGGAAATAAAATGGGAAGGCCTAACTCTTCAAACACAATACAAAGTGTACAATGTACAGTACACAGGCATCTGGTGATGAAAAGTTCATGTGCACAGTGGACTATCTCCTTGAGAGAAGGGTGATACAAAGGATGATCCAAAAAGCATGGACTATGGAGTCAGACAGACCTGAGTTTGCATTTTAGCTCAATATTACTTGTATGACTGAAAATTTATATAAAGTCTCCAAGTCTGTTTCTTTATTTGTACAATTAGAATGATAATACCTATCTCTGGGCTTTGGTTATTCCCTATCCATGAGATAACACAAGCAAACTATCTCATACAGTCTGGTGTATGCTAGGTCCTCTGTAAATCACTGCAATGAATTCCATTCATTCATTTTTCTCGTCATATGCGTAAATCTGTGGGTTACACTTTCTAGAAGAAGCCTTTAGGATTCTGAAACCACAAGCAAACTAAGTTTCCAAAGAACCACATCTTTCAAATTGAATTGGATAAGTCATAGAGTATTTAACAGGGTGCTGGTCTTGAAGAGAATAGATTTAATTTGGTTTAGTTCCTTTGGCATTTTCAGGTAGAAACACCACAAATTAATTAGCATGTCTTCATTTGCTTGAGGATGATTAATAATACTCAGGGAAACAGGTTTTACATAATTCATCAGTTTGACACAGCCCAACACCTCTGGAGTTCTGAGAACTTCCAATCTCAGCTCGTCTGTGACACTTTAAAACTAGCTACAAAACACAGAAGGGTGCTATTCTTGTAGGCACTACATTAGCTATTGTTCTGAAGTGAGGGGAGAGAAATCTAATCACAATCTTCAAGGTTACTTTCCTTCCAATTTGGGGTAAAAGGGTGTAAACAAATCCTCTGTGCATGAAACAGCTTTGACTAAGTCTCCAGTAATTAACTTGGTTCGCTAAAGCGGCTGAGCATCTACTAGGTAAAGGCACCATTACATGTTTCTTCTTTTTCTCCTCCCCGCCATTGGTCTGTATGACCCCCCAAGTAGTGGGGGTGACTCTCTTGATATAAGCAAAGGTGTGTCTTTTCATACTGTGAAAAATGTCTTCACCCTAAGCACACAGAGTTTTCTGAGTGGTCTGTGGTGCACAAGGCATGAGCCAAGGCATTGGAAGCATGAACCATCAACAAACAACCAAGAAGCAAAAAGTAAGTTTGATCAGCATTTCTGAAACCAAATTGGAATGCCTGCTGCCCCAAATTTTTCATTATATACTGATGGCCTTAGGAATGAATGAGAAGAAGAATCCCATGAGAGTATTAAGAGCAACAACTGTCTTAAAATATTTAGAAGAGAGTCAGGGAAAGAAATGTGAATTTTAAAACAAAATAATATTTATCTTTCTAGGTCTGTAGAGACCCTGAATTTAGCCAACAGATATAATTAGAGGTCACATGGCCATCTGTGGAATTCAAGAGAGAGGTCTTTTGCTCTATGTGAAAGGTTGGACAAATGGACTGAAAACCTCTAAGATCCATTCCAAAACTAGGATCCTAGGAATCTAACTGGAATTTACAATAAAGAACTTTGAATTCTTCACTGAGACCTGCCTTCAATTTGACTGTCCACTTTCAATTCTGGTTATTTAGCTAGCATTGTTAAGTCTACTGTTTATGTCACTTGTGACTCAGAATTCTTTGCAAGATGCTAACTTGGATAGAAAGGTTTCCTAGCCAAGATCATCAATGCTATTTCGAACTCTCTTGATCCTAATACCAGAAGCCAACTCAAACTACTGTCAGTATAAGAGGGAATTCAGTGGAAGCATATTAAAGTATCTCACAGTTTTCAAGTGTAGAGAGGCTTAGGGAAGGGGCAGAAACTAAAGTCTGAACCATCAGGAATCTTGGCAGTATCCTTTGTCTGTCTTTAATTTTGACCTTTCCAAAAATCAGTCCCATTTTTATTCGTTTTTATAGAACAGGTTTCCCTAATTCCCAGTCCACATGGCAAGAAATGCCATGCCGCCTAAACTGACATCATGTCAGACTCAGTGACAGTAGAGAAGACCCGGTTGGCCCAGATTGAGTCACATCAATTCTGGCCACGGAGGTGTGTGGGGTGAGGGATTACAAACATGGCTGCTGAGGGCCCATGCCTGCGGAAGATGAGAAACGATGTGAGAAAGAAAGTAGTTCTCAAGAAGGGAGCTGGAAAAAAATTCTAAAAGAAGTCCACTAAAAATAGATTCCACCAAAACAATAAATATTTCATGCTTATGTTTTCTTCAATTGGGTAAGTAGTACAGGTTGCTGTTGCTTCTGTTTGTATCTTACCTCTGAAAGAACTATGTCAATCTTACAGATGCATCAACTTCTCATTTTTTTAAAGTGATATCTGAAGCATGTTGTCTTTCTCGATTTAAGACTTCACGTTGCAAATAATCAATATTTGCCCTGAGGAAATCTTAGGGCTATTTTAAAAACCAGAATCCTATAATCCTCTGGTGTCTTATAGCTCTAGGAAAAACAAGTTACCCTCTTAAAAGAACTGTCTCTGGTTGTTTCTTCTTCTATGACGGGAACTTATCTTAATGACCCCATGTCACTGGATAGGGTGGGCTCCTCTAGAGAAAATGGAAGCAGTTATTTTTTATTTCAAAGCCATCCAGGAAAATACTTCATATATAATTTTCCACTGTCTCACTTAGAGAAAATGTGGTTCTATCCACACTAACCATTGATCTCAGTGTCTTTTTGGTGGCTAAAGGCTGGGAGAAAGGGAGTGAGTTTATCTAGCCAGACTACTATTTGAAAATTTCAACCTAAGCAAAGAAAAAAAAAATTTTAAACAAAACCAAATGCCATTTTTTCCTAACAAAATACAATTTGTTTTCAAACGAGTAAAAGATAAACACTTTACCAAAGAATATATACAGATTACAAATAAAAATGTAAAAAGTTCTCAATGTTATTAGTCATAACAAAAATGCAAATTAAAACCATGATGAGACACCACTAAATGCCTATTAGAATGGTTATTTTTAAAAAAATTGGTAATATTAAGTGATGTCAAGGATCTGAAGCTCCGGAAATACAAAATGTGCACCCACTTTGGAAAACCATGTGGCACTTTCCTATAAAGTAAAACATTAAATTACCTACAGCTCAGCTATCCCACTGCTAAGTATTGACCGAAGTGAAATAAAAACTTACAGTTCACTTGAAAATATGTGCACAGGTGGTTTTTTTGTATAACTACCAAAACGTGGAAATAATCCGAATAACCCCCTACTAGGAGTTGAATAAACAAACTATGGTACATCTAAATAGAATTGAATGCCTAGCAATGAAAAAGAAATAAATTCAATATGGATGGATCTTGTATGCAATATTAAGTGAAAGAAGGTTCCGATGTTAAGTGAAAGAAGTCAGACTAATAAGGCTACATATTATATAACTCCATTTTAAAGACAAGTAGGAGAAGGCAAAACATAGAAAACAAATCAGTCTGAGGGATTAACTACAAAGAGGCACACAATTTGGGGAGTGATAGGACTATTGTATATTTGGTTTGGGTGTGAGTTACATGAATGCATTTGTCAAAACTTACAGAACCCCACCCACACTTAAAAACAGTGGGTTTTACTATATGCAAATTATACCTTAATTAAAAAGAAAAAATACACATTTATCAACAGATGTAGTGTAGTATATATTAATTCCTCTTCAACTGCACTCGTGTCCACTTTAGAGATTCTCACTGAACAATATTTTTAAACCTCATAGCAAGTCCAATGCACCCTCAGTGTCTTTGGCTGCTTCTGTGCATTTGTGAAATCAAAGCAAAAGCTCTTCCTTTAGCTTAACTGTGTTCACCTCCAGAGCACTCTTTCTGAGACAAGAGCCCTTTTTGTCTTGATGGATTTACCACAGAAATGGAGAGAGGCCAAGCATGTCCCATGGGCACTCCCAAAGCTGAAGTCTCTCTTTGCCATGTTAAACTCTTCACATAAATGAGAGGGAAAACCTGCCTCTTATTTTTTCTGCTGGGTAAATTTTCCCCAACCTGCACTTGAATTCAAGTATCTGTAGTCCAAACAGCTGGAGACGATGCAAAGCTGTTATAACCTGCATTGTTCTGCACCACCCCCAGAAGGAACTGTCTCCCAGCCACAGAGAAAGGAAGGGCCAGCCCATCAGTCATCCTCTGGGTGACTTATATGGGCTCTATTAATATCACAAGATGCCTCCCTTCAGCATTCACCTCTTAAGAGTCCATTTTAATCCCAATAAATATTCACAACTGACACCTTCCATATGCCACCTAGGCTAAAATGGAACTAATGAGCGCTTAGGAGATGATGTTTTAAAATGATGCACTGCATAGAAACCAATACAAATCTCTGCTTTATTGCAGGAATAGAGGTTAGCATTAAGAGGACTGCCATTTGCTTCTCCAATTTGTAACACCATTAATTACTCATGTGTTTTTTTTTAATCTGCCTCTAAAACAGAAGCATTGCAAATCTACAATGCAAGGATTCCCTAAATGAGGACTTAGGATAAACCCACACCCTCTGGAAATACTGGTTCCTGTTCAGTCAAGGAAGGTAGAGCACAGAAAACAGACTCTGCACCTTGGGGACCCCAGGTTAAATCGATAGGAGATATGCAGGTGTGGGATAGAGGAAACAAAGACTGAAGCTCATTGTGGAAATGTCAACAAAGAAGAAAGTCACTGTGAACTGTCCCTCTGAAAGTTAGACAAGTCTCAGACTTTCCATCAGGGTCCCTCTGGCTGTGCTAAACTAGCCACAGCCCTAATCAAATGTAAGTGCCGACCTGCCACCAGCCACAGCATGTCAGCCCTGACATCAGAATCCTCCTGTCCTCTGACCCACAGGGATGCTGCAAGCAGTAATTAATGTCCATTAAGTGGCTAGTCATCCTTACTCAGCGGCTTTCTGTCAAGTTCTAAGTAGACAGCAGCATACCCCATGACCCAGAGTACCTCATCAGACCATTTCCTTCTCTGGGGAAAGGAGGTGACCTCAGCTCCAGCTGTCCACAGTTCAAAAGCCACAGACACAAAAGGGCCTCTTGCCACCATAAATAGTGTCCCCAAGATGGAGCTGAGCCCTGATAGTGGTGCCTGAGTGGGGCAGGCCCAGAGAAAATGGCTGTTGCATGGTAGAAGTCTTCAGAATTCAGAACAGTTAAACCAATTTAGAGAGCTATGTTGGATGGAAATAATACCAAAACATTCTTCGTGCAAGCCCAGCCAGAGCATAAATGATGATCTACAATGACTTTCTCCTGCTTTCCAAACAACCAGCCCTACTCCCCTATACCAAAGCTCTGAATTCATGAAGCCCTGACTGGGACTACTGAATACCAAAAGAGCTGAAACAATTTGAAAGGAGAAGCTAACATTTGTTAACTTCTACATGTTGCCAAGTTCTTTAATTACATCCATAGCATAGCACCTGACACAAAGCAGATGCCAAAAATCTGAAGCTTAAATAAGACTTGTCGAATGAATGGGGTGAATGAATTCCCATTTAATTCTTGCAACAATTCCAAGTTAACAATTTACACCTGAGGAAATTGAGGCCCACAGCACCATAGACTTCGTCATAGTCATGAAACTATTTAAGGTTGAGGGGAGTTGAAATAGGTTTTTTTGACTCTTTGGAACCATGACTCTTTAGGAACCTTTGCTAGTTCCTGACTCTGGTAGTTCTTCTTGTTAACACTGATGTGGCATGGTTGATGTTACCTACCTTATTAAAGAGACCAAGAGTTGGCCTCCTCACTCAGATTATTGGGATGAAAATCCCCAGAGGCTTCTCCTCCCAGCTCTCCTACCAAGGATTGGTCATAATATTCCCTTTATATATAATTACCTGTCCATAGGCGAGGAAAAATATCCCACTTTCCTTTTTGGAGAGACTTTTGTTCCATCATCTCTAGGTTTCCACAGGAGCCAATTTATATACCCCTCTCCATAGCAGTTAGTAATTTTTATTCAAACAGACAGTAATATTCAAACATGGTTCCTCTCTCCTCCCTTCACCCACACCTCTCTACAGGAGAAGGTGTTTGTCCGTTGCAGAGCCCAACCCATCAAATCACATGCTGGTGTGAAGAGGAAATAAAAGTGGAAAACCACTTCCACCACCTCTTTCATATAGCCTCCTGCAGGCAACGGTAAGAATTTCTGTTTTTCCAGAAGTAGTAAGTTCCCAGAGGACCTTCACTGCCTTCCCATCCCCACTCTGCCCTCCCCTGGGCCAGTCCCAGGCTTTCTGAGACAGGCTCTGCTCCTGCCTACAGCCATTGTCCGGAGCTGTTAAAGTCTGCTCAGCAATGCCAGCTCACCCACAGGTGGGAGCCACTGTGCACACTCCAGAAGTGGCCGTGGGTCCCCTCTGCATTCTCTGACTTGGATTTACCTTGATCTTTGGCAACTAAGGGACCCCCTTTAAGGAAGCTACTGGTCTAATCCAACTTCTCTATCAGTTCTCTAAGGCCTACCTAAGCCCTGAAGCTAAAGGTTAAGTGAGACGCAGGGGCTCATCCCTCCGCCCCCTCTAAGGTTCTAGCCAGCTGACACTGCATGTGACATCTTAATACCAGCTTTAAAGTCTGAGCACCAGTCAACAACATTTACCCCATCTCTCTTAGAATATAATTACGTATATTTTAGATTTTATTTTGCTTCCTGAAATGTTTCTTTTTATTTGGAGGGAGGGGAGATTCCATGTTCTTTAGGTTTCTTTATTACAGATTGGAAGATTTCCTCATACGTGTGTGTGTGTGTGTGTGTGTGTGTGTGTGTGATTTCTGGAAGCTCTATAGAAAACATTTTAGCATTCAAAGTATTTGCCTTTATTACATGTCTCCCATTTTCAGCTTTGAGTTTCATCATTACCACTCTGCCTCTCTGTAGCCTGTACTCAGAGTGGTGGACTGGCTGTGTGAGGGGAGGAGGGAACCTGGCAATCAGCAACTCTGTAGTTAGGCTTTCAGCCAATGCCCTTGGTTTCAGCTTTATACTTCACCCTTCCCTCCAGTTTCCAAGACTTGCTGAAGTTCTACACAACAGAGTATTTCCTCCTCCTTCTGAGGACACTAAGTTGCCACTGCCTCCAAACTATTAAATCAGCTACCAGGGGCACCTGGGTGGCTCAGTGGGTTAAAGCCTCTGCCTTCGGCTCAGGTCATGGTCCCAGGGTCCTGGGATCAAGCCCCACATCGGTCTCTCTGCTCAGCAGGGAGCCTGCTTCCTCCTCTCTCTCTCTGCCTGCCTCTCTGCCTACTTGTGATCTCTGTCTGTCAAATAAATAAATAAAATCTTAAAAAAAAAAATCAGCTAGCAGTCCACTCTCCAGCTTCCTAAACCTGTGGAAAGTTTCCTTCTTCAGTTACCTTCTTGGCTCTCCTCTCTGTACTTGTGGTTTTGTATCTATCTTACTCCTCTACGATTGTCTTACTGGGGTTTGGAAAGGAAGAGGAAAGTTGTTGCATGGCTGTCTATCTTCCAGGCTTCTCCTTCATGCTTACTAATGTGGGGCCAAAGCGAATGGTCAAGAAAGAATTCTCAAGATGTTCTCAGTGCAAAAAGATGCTTTTATTACAGCAAGAGACAGGACCTGTGAGAAGAAAGAGCTGCACTTTTGCTCTGTGAAAGCTGGTGGTTAAATGCTTAGTGTTCAAGGGGGAGGGGACATGCAGGAAGTATTAAATCATAGATGTTTTCTTTAAATTTCTACTGTAAAACTACTTTCACAAGACTTCTCTGGTACTTATCATTCAGCTCAATATTAACTATCGGTGAGATATGTAGATAATCATTGGATCCTCTAAGGTTGTAGCAACCAGCACATAGTTGAGCCTTATTGAAACTATGACATCTATAGGTCAGTCTCCTGGGCTCAATTAGGTGAACATTCTTCTGTCCCTCATCAGTTACCCCTCCAGTGTTGAGAGAACTAAACCAAATGAAGAAGGAAACAGGGAGCTCCAGAATGTGGCTCTTATTGCCAGTTTCCATATCCAGAGTTCTCAGGGCAGAACAGAAGAGGGCATCCCCAGTGACTCTTCTTTAACACATGGTAGGAACCCCCTGCTTCTCTGTGGGATCCAAAGCACTGTCAGTCCCATCTCTTTTGTGTATGCCTGACCCACCATGGTGAACCCACCCTACATTCTCTCAGGTTTTCACCACAGACTCTGCCACAGGGATTGGGACTCCTCCTGCCAAGAGCACCCAACATTCTAGAATTTCTCTGGTGAGTATTCAGACAGACCTGCCCATGGCCTTGTTTTCCTTTGTAGTTCCTCACCCATGTCTTGTCTTTAGTTCTGAGCCCACTTGGCACCCTCCAAGGTGAAAATCAAAGATCTGTCAAGGGAACCAACAACACTGGCCTGAACTTTTTGAGATGCCAAAAATCGCTGGTGTCACTGTTTCACAGAAAAGGAGAACGGTAGACTCCACTTTGGCAGAACAAAGTCAGGCCACCAACAGTGTACTCACCTTGTGGGAACATATCTCGTGGACAGATAGAAGGAAGATTTTTGGTATAGCTCATTATTACAACAGTGCAGGGCCTGGACAAGGATATCAGGAAAATGCTTGACATAGAGGAACTATTTCAAAGTGCATGTCTGAGAAACTTCAAAAAGAATTCTTCTCTCTCCTTCTCCCTCACCTTTCCACCTCTCTGCTCTACTCTTCTCTCTTTTGCTCTTCATTGTCCCCTTCCAATATTTTTTGTCTTTTTCTTTCCTCTTTCAAAACGTGACAAGATTATCTGCTGCCTGATAAATATCTTCCACCAAGCTCAAGCCCTCAGAGAATATTTTCAACATGGCCATTTCCAGGCCATGGAACTTAGAATCTACAAAGGAAGTGCTGACAAAAGCCTTAAGTAGGGCAGCCCTGCACAGCCCCAGCCTTGTTTAATCAGCTTGCTGAGAGCTGGGCCCAGAAAACAGGATAATCTCAGTCATAAAGCTTTTCACTCATCTTTAACCCACCTACTTCTCATCAACCTATTCATAACAAGCAATAAATGAAGCCCTGTCACAAAGTCCCAGACCTTGGTGCAGGATTTTACTTCACTAAAGCAAGAGCTTTCCACATTAATGCCTTTTGCTTTTCTGTCATATGCTTCTTGTAAAAGACATCCTGCTCTCTTTGGGGAGAGAAACAAGACAAATGGCTTGGATAGTTGAGATTTACTGAGACCTTACTCTGTGCAGGGCTCAGCATTTTATATGCGTTATCTCACTTAATCCTCATGACAACCCTAGGGGAGAGATCCGATTATCATCCTCTTTCACACACAAGGAACCAGAGATGGAAGAGCACACAGAGAGTATGTGGTGGAGTCAGGATTTGAATCCCAGCATTCTGGTTTCCAGCCTCTCGTTAATCACTACCCTGAACTGGTTTCCTAAGCATGGAATTCGAAGATGGCCCTCAGTCCAAGTCCTTCCCAGCCTTACATGTAATGGCATCCTGCCCCCACAGACCTGAATGTGCAATTGCAAAGACAAGCTATGCTTTGTCTTGCTCCCTTTATCTCATCAGGGGCCGAATTGTGTGCAACCCTATTCCTGCTTGAGAAAGAGCAAAGCTTGAGATATGAATGTGGAAGTTACCAACAGAGAGATGACATTGGAAATCAAGTGAATAGATGTAGTTGCCCAAATGCAGAGGCAGGAAGGGGTAAACCTGGTAAAGATAATTTAGAAAAGAGGAGTAAAATTGGTACTATGCAAAGACGACTAGGAATTAGCAGTAGAGAGGGAAGAAATAAGAACCCCTTGTGATGGAAGAACATTTGACATTGTGGGTCAGAGAATGAGGGCATCCATTGTTAAGGTCTGTGGACCCCAAAAAACTGCCTTTGTCATAGCCCATGAGTGCAGTATGTGTATGGTTGTATGTATCTGTGTGTGTTCAGATCCCTCACCTGTCCACATATCCACCTCCTACTTCTCACCTGCCCAGCCGTTCCTGTATTGCACCAGTTGAATGTGTCAATCAAAAAAGAAAATAGGACACACTTTCAGGTTCCTCAACACCACTTTTCCTTGCCTCCCTTCCCTTTCCTAGCAGCCACAGCCTAGAGAATTCCAGGCATGAGTACATAAATGGCAACAACATCACAACTGACTGACTCCTCATGACGCCCCCCTCCCCCACGGGCCCTAAGTTAAGACTACCACCCCTTCTTCCTGACCACGCTACTCTCTAACTCCACTTGAGACACTTGTATTTTAGAAGATTTGGAGGGAGCATTGTTTTTTTGTTTTCAAAAGAAGGACAAAACAAAGGGTGGGAAGGAAAACCCTGGAAAAGGTGATTGATATCATTGCTGCTAATTTTCCGCAAGCACTTGTCAGCACAGCAGTGAGCCAACTCAGAGAGTGCCAAAAGTAATCTTGAAATTCTCCAGCATCTCACTCCAGCAATAAAACACAGATTTATGTGGTACAGCCCATAATAGAAGATGGAATAAAATCATCCTAGATGACTGAATCACGGTGTTTCTGGTCGAAGAGCTTAATAACTGAACTCTTTATCCCTCCAGGGACTGCTCAACCATTTGTTTTCATTTATCTGACATTTTGTCAAAGTCACATAATCAGATGTGCTGCCCTTCTTCATGGTCTGGGCCTCAGAGGTCAATGTGCTTCACAGTAGGGTCAGGAGACCCTCTCTTAGGTCCTGCTCTGCCTTGCACTAACTCGGAGACCTGAAACAAGTTGCCCCATAAACAACACCAATGGTCTTGCATGCCACCTTGGAATGTCTTCCAAACTCACCCACACTCCACCTCCTCACTCCTCACTTTTCTGCTCCATTTGATCCCACATCTAGGTTCCTGTTCTTCATTTAGCATATTCGGAGCCTGGTCCTAAGCTACTTCTGCAAGAAAACACCTCAGAAATCTAAATTGTTTTTGGAGGGGAGGTGGGTGAGGGAATGGGGTAACTGGGTGATGGGCACGAAGGAGGGCACATGATGTAATGAGCACTGGGCATTATATACAACTGATGAATCACTGAACTCTACCTTTGAAACTAATAATACAGAACATGTTAATTAATTAAATTTAAATAGAATTTTTTTTTAAATCTAAGTTACTTTTAAAGCTATGTTTTAAGTATGTTTCTTCCTTATTGTCATCTGAAGTAGCTTTGGGTTTATTTGGACAATTTGGGGGTGAGTTTTTTTTCTGGTCCTCTGCTATAAGGTGGAATAATTTCTTTTTCTGTCCTCTTGCTCTATACCTTCTTCCATCTTTTTCTTCCCGTGTCTTTTTCTTCTGCCTTCTTCTTTACTTCCTGATTCCTGACAATTACCTGGACATATTTGACACTCTTTGACAGGCATGGCTTATTTGCCTGGTGACAGTCAAGGATAAAGAGGACACTTATCATTTTACACACAGTGACAGTTCAAAGTTGTGTAAAATCACCAAGGAACAGATGAGGAACCATTTAAAGCAGTTTATATCTATAGCATGAACATACGTAGAAATGAAGTGGTGACACACACAGCTAGAGCAAAGGGATGCATTTAAGAGTGCAATATTTGGGGGCGCCTGGGTGGCTCAGTGGGTTAAGCCACTGCCTTCGGCTCAGGTCATGATCTCAGGGTCCTGGGATTGAGCCCCGCATCAGGCTCTCTGCTCAGCAGGGTGCCTGCTTCCTTCTCTCTCTCTGCCTGCCTCTCTGTCTGCTTATGATCTCTCTGTCAAATAAATAAATAAAATCTTAAAAAATAAAAAAGAGTGCAATATTTGACATATCCAAAGAAAAATGGTGAAAACTTTTATAAGCATTTCTCTGCATGAAGATTCCTCTTCTTGTCTCAAAGTGAAAATGGATTGCAAAACCCCACTAAAATAATAGAGGGGAGAGCAGCTCTTATTAAGTATCAGGCAACAGCAGAGGGCAATGTGCCTGAGTTCCATCACTGAAAAGGAGCACAATTACAAATATGAATAGAACAAACCACACCTGTAGACACCCAGCTGGTAATAAAGCTTCCACAAAGCTTGAACATAATGCAACTATCCAGGAAGACTGACAATTCTCCAGAAATCCTTTATTCATCCTGGTATCCAAATGAGACTTCCAAATTACCATGGATCCAGGTCAGGGGTAGATTGGCAAGATATCAAGAGTAACCATAAACGTAATGAGGGAAAAAAAATCTAGAACAAAACAAGGAAAGGGGTATCTCCTTAGTAACATTGGTTAAGCACTTCCTATAGGAAAAATGAGAAAATAAAATCCACAGATATTGAGATGTTATGTATACTGTATATATTTTATAGCAGTTTAAGAGTGTCTTTTGTTACTCCTAAGGAGCCTCCTTGACTGTACCTGAGTTTATAATAATGAGATGACTCATGAAGGAAGGGCCTAGATTGTCTCAGTATGGGGGCTTGTCACCACAGAAAACCACTGTCTGAATACATTGTTGGAATTTTCAGCCCAACTCCACCAACAAATCTCCCAGAGGAGACAGGGGCTGAAGACTGAGATCAATCAGGAGGCCAAAAATTTAATCAATCATACCCACTGTCTTAGCCTATTCAGGCTGCCATAACACAACACCATAGAGTAGGTGGCCTAAAAAAAACAGAATTTCACAGTTCTGGAGGCTAAAAACCCAAGAGGAAGGTGCCAGATTATTTGATCCCTGCTAAGGGCCCCCTTCCTGGCTTGCAGATGTCCACCTTCTCTCTATAACCTCACCTGGCCTTTCCTTGGTGCATACACACAGAGAAAAAAAGCAAAAGAAAAATCTCTTCTTCTTCTTAGAAGGCCACTAATCCCATCATTAGGGGCCCACCCTCATGACCTAATCTAACCCTAATGACCTCCCAAAGCCCCATCTTCAGGTACCATTACATTGTGGTCTGAATTTGGAAGGGATGCAAACATGCGGTCCATTACACCTACATGATGAAACCCTATATGAAAGGTCTGAAACAGGAAGGTTCAAGAAATTTTGAAATTCGTGACCACGAGATGTGCTGGGAGGGTTTGGCACAAGGATAGGACTAGGAGTGCTGTGCCTGCACTTCCCCAGACCTTGCTACCCTATTTCTTTCTTCACTTGGCCATTCATTTGTATCCTTTGTAATAAACCAGTAATTGTACATATAGTGCTTTTCTTTTTTTTTTTTTCAAAATTTTATTTATTTATTTGATAGACAGAAATTGTAAGTAGGCAGAGAAGCAGGTGGTGGCAGGGGCGGTGGGGGAAGCAGCTCCCTGCTGAGCAGAGAGTCCCATGCGGGGCTTGATCCCAGGACCCTGAGATCAAGACCTGAGCCAAAAGCAGAGGCTTAACCCACTGAGCCACCCAGGTGCCCTCATATAGTGCTTTTCTGAGTCCTGTTAGTTATTTTAGCAAATTACTGAACCTGAGGGGTGGTCATGGGAACCCCCTTAGCCATGAGATCTAAACAGTAACCCAAGATTTAGTGTCAGAATTGAACTGAATTATAGGATACCAGTGGGAGATTGGTTAGAAAAAAACGTACCCTCCCATTACCTATCCTAACAGCTAACAAACAGAATGATGTTTTTACCTTCTGACTGCCCAGTGTGTTAGGTATAATTCTAAGATGGTCCCAAAATTCTCACCCCTGGTGGCATGCCTTGTATAATCCCCCTCTCAGTGGGGGCAGGACCCATGAATTTGCTAGTGCTTTCCTTCGGTGATTAAGTTTTATTATGTGACAATAGTGAAGGGGTTTTGTTTTTTTGTTGTTTTTTTTTAAACACCTTTTAAAGATTTTGTTTATTTACTTGACAGAGAGAGATCACAAGTAGGCAGAGAGGCAGGCAGAGAGAAAGGAGGAAGCAGGCTCCCTGCCAAGCAGAGAGCCAGATGCGGGACTCGATTCCAGGACCCCTAGATCATGACCTGAGCCAAAGGCAGACGCTCAACCCACTGAGCCACCCAGGTGCCTGTGAAGGGGTTTTTGTAAATATAATTAAGTGCCCCAATCAGTTCATTTTGATTTAATCAAAATGGAGATTATGCTGGGCAGGCCTGATCTAATAAAGTAAGCCTTTTAAGAGAAGGTCTATAAGTCATTGACAGAGGAATTCTGAGATTCTCCTGCTGGCCCTGAAGACATAAGCTGTCATGTTGGGAGAAGCTCTATGAATGGACCACGTGGCAAGGAACTGAGGGGCCTCAGGGGCTGAGAGTAGACCCCAGGTGATAACAGTGGAACAGGACTTCAACCTATAACCACAAGGAACTATATGCTGTCAACAACCTGAGGGAGCTCGAGAGAGGGCTCTGGGCTCCAGGACTTAACACAACCCAACTAATCCTTTTACTGCAGTCTTGCCAGATCCTAAGAAGAGGACCCAGGTAAGATGTGCCCAGACTTCTGACCCATGGAAACTGTAGTATCATAAACATTGGTTCTTTCAACCTGCTAAGTTTGTAATAATTTGTAATGCAGCAATAGAAAACAAATGCAACCACATATCACACACACTGATCAATTTGTCATTCTCCTGCTTCCCACTTACAGTGCTGCCCAGTCTTTTTATGATGCCCTCTTCAAGATGAAGCATAACAAAAGCTTTCGACAGATGCTCAACACCATGATTTGCACATAACATATGATTGATAACTTTGTTGCTTGAATTGATATTATACTGTCATGATTTACAAGACAGTATTAGCAAAATAGTACCATGGTTTACCTCAGCCCTTTAACATATTCTACTCTTAAAATAAGAATTCTTTGTTGTATAATGACTTATTAAATACCATTCCATTAAAATATTATTTTCAATGTGGGAAATAAATTCCATATATATCTTCTGAAGACACATGGTTTGATATTTTTTAATTTCCTGAGCTTTTTGGACTCTACCACTAGGTAACAAAATAGCAACTATGCCTCAGTTAAAATGTTGACCCAAATTACAATTCTAACTTCTCTATTCAAGAGTAAAATCAGCAGCTTTTTCATTGAGTCCTGATTTAACAGGTAGTCCAACAGACCAAGCACTAATGGGGAGGTCAGAACCATACCAGAGTCATAAGTTCAACCATGGATTACTTTGTCCATTACTATTCCTGACCTCTTTCCCAAGACCTCCACCATTAACTGCCCTGAAACCAGAGCATGGCAAGGAATGTGTTCTGATTATTTCTGTGTTCCCCTTCTCTCATTCACTTTCTACACATCTTTGTTATATTACGTCATTTGGATCATGTGTCACACTGAGATAGTGAGGGGGTTCATGCCTCTCATAAATTTGCTAAAATCAAATGCACCAATGAACAGGAAATTATTTTCAAATGAGAAAAGATTTCCATGAATGCGACAAAACCTTTTTTAGTGAGCAACAATTTTTTTTATTTTTTTATAAAAATTTTATTTATTTATTTATTTATTTATTTATTTGAGGAAGAGAGACAGTGAGAGGGGGAACACAAGCAAGGGGATTGTGAGAAGGAGAAGCAGACTCCCCACTGAGCAGGGAGCCCAATGTGAAGTTTAATCCCAGGACCCTGGGATCATGACCTGAGTCAAAGGCAGATGCTTAATGGCTGAGCCACCCAGGTGCCCTGTGAGCAACCATTTTATAGTGTAATAGAAGTTCAGTGTGAAAGAATTTTGTTGGGGCGCCTGGGTGGCTCAGCGGGTTAAGTCTCTGCCTTCAGCCCAGGTCATGATCTCAGGGTCCTGGGATCGAGCCCCGCATTGGGCTCTCTGCTCAGCAGGGAGGCTGCTTCTCCCTCTCTCTCTGCCTGCTGGTCTGTCTGCTTGTGATCTCTTTCTCTCTGTCAAATAAATAAAATCTTTAAAAAAAAAAAAAAAAGAACTTTGTCAAACCCTCCCGCCTGGATATTTGATCTTTTCTGAAGCCCATTTATTCATCAAAAATGTATAAAACACCAATAATGATCTGTACCCTAGGGAAAGCCTTGCAAGTAGTCTCTAGTTGATAACCTCCAGTGACAAGGAATTCACTATGTCTTGAGGGACCTCATTCCATTTGGTGCAGTTTTTATTTGTCAGAAACATCTCCCCTGTAGTAAGAGCTAAGTATCCTCATCAATATCTAGACTTCAGGGGTGAAAAGTAGAGTCAAATGGTGGTTGGCCACTAGCAGGAAGATATGATTTGCACACTTGAAGCAATAGTAAACAGTATGGGCTAGTATATTCATGGTGTGGGTACTGATTAAATATACTAATAAAAGCTGAAAGAAACAATGAAGTCTTCACAGAGGAGGTAGAACTTAAATGAAGCCTTAAATGTCAGCCAGAATATGAGGAGTGAGAAGGCAATTTTAGATGAGATGAAAAAAGGAATGGAGTGCACTCGTGGGAAAAAGGATGTGTTTGACAATAGTGGAGGATACTGGAAGCTTGACAAAGGAGTTTAAAATTGATGTGGTGGGAGCCAGAAAGCCTCTTAAGGTCACTAAAGCTTTATTAGTTTCATTTTCACAAGATCAGTTTTTATCTGAAGAACAAATGGGTGTTCTTCACCCCCAAGAAGAAAATAGGGACACAAAATAATATAGGTCCAAAGAGAACCATAGGCAAAAGGCCAGTTCTGGAGAAGGAATTGAAACAAGACCAAAGTCTATGGTTGTTGAGTCAACTATTACTTGCTTTACAAATTTGTCTAAGGAAATTGCCAGAAGCAAGTGGTCTTCTCTGGTCACCTGTTCCTTTGTGCAGTAAGGCTTCCTGAGGTTTGTGAAAAATCATTTGTTCTCTGCATTTTGCCAGGAGGATTGTAATATTTTTATGAGCTCCATTATCCAGAAAGCAGAATTCGTAATAGTACAAACACCAAAAATAAATGAAATCTCTAAATTAATATTTATGGTTTATGTATACATTTTCTGAATATGCCTTATGGTGAGGTCTCTTTGAGTTAGGACTGGGACCATTTTGATGCTCCACCAAATACCTTATTCCAGTAGGATACATGTAAGTTATATCTAGATAAAATTATTGAAACATAGTTCTCTTGTACCCCATAATACTGAATGAATAACTTTTTTTAAAATTTTTATTGTGTTATGTTAGTCGCCATACAATACATAATTTGTTTTTGATGTAGTGTTCCAAGATTCATTGTTTACATGTAAAACCCAGTACTCCATGCAATACATGCCTTCCTTAATCCCCACCACCAGGCTCACCCATTTTTCCACACCCCTCCCCTCTAAAACCCTCAGTTTGTTTCTCGGAGCCCACAGTCTCTCATGGTTCGTCTCCTCCTCTGACATCCCCCCTTCACTTTTCCTTTCCTTCTCCTAATGTCCTCCATGTTGTTCCTTATTTTCCACAAGTATGTGAAACCATATGATAATTGACTTTCTCTGCTTGACTTATTTCACTCAGTCTAATCTCCTCCACTTCCATCCATGTTGATGCAAAAGTTGGATATTCATCCTTTCTGACGGCTGAGTAATATTCTATTATATATATGGACCACAACTTCTTAATCTATTCGTCTGCTGAAGCCATCTCAGCTCTTTCTACAGTTTGGCGACTGTGAACATTGCTGTTATGAACATTGGGATACATATGGCCCTTCTTTTCATTACATCTGTATATTTGGGGTAAATACCCAGTAGTGCAATTGCCAGGTCATAGGGTAGCTCTATTTATAATTATTTTAGGAAGCTCCACACTGTTTTCCAAAGTGGCTGCACAACTTGCATTCCCACCAATAGTGTAAGAGGGTTCCCTTTTCTCCACATACTCTCCAGCATTTGTTGTTTCCTTCCTCGTTAATTTTTGCCATCCTAACTTGTGTAAGGTAGTATCTCAATGTGGTTTTGATTTGAATTCCCCTGATGCTAATAATGATGAACATTTTTTCATGTGTCTGTTGGCCATTTGTATGTCTTCTTTGGAAAGTCTCTGTTCATGTCTTCTGCCCATTTTTTTGACTTGATTATCTGCTTTTTGGGTGTTGAGTTTGAGAAGTTCTTTATAGATCTTGGATATCAGCTCTTTGTCTATAGGGTCATTTGCGAATATCCTCTCCCATTCTGTGGGTTGTTTTGTTGACTGTTTCCTTTGCTGTGCAGAAGCTTTTGATCTTGATGAAGTCCCAAAAGTTCATTTTCACTTTTGTTTCCCTTGCCTTTGAAAGAAGTTGCTGTGGCCAATGTCAAACAGGTTACTGCCTATGTTCTCCTCTAGGATTTTGATAGATTCCTGTCTCACATTGAGGTCTTTCATCCATTTTGAGCTTATTTTAGTGTATGGTGTAAGAGAATGATCGAGATTCATTCTTCTGTACAATAGCTGTCCAATTTTCCCATCGCCATTTATTGAAGAGACTGTCTTTTTTCCACTGGATATTTTTTCCTGCTTTGTCAAAGATTAGTTGCAGGTCCATATCTGGGCTCTCTACTCTGTTCCACTAGTCTATGTGTCTGTTTTTGTGCCAGTACCATGCTGTCTTGGTGATCACAGCTTTGTAATAAAGCTTGAAATCAGGTAATGTGATGCCCCCAGCTTTGTTTTTCTTTTTCAACATTTCCTTGGTGATTAGGGGTCTTTTCTGGTTCCATAAAAATTTTTGGGTTGTTTGATTCAGCACTTTAAAAAATGCCAGTGGAATTTTGATTGGGATGGCACTGAAAGTATAGATTGCTCTAGGCAGCATGGATATTTTAAAAATGTTTATTCCTCCAATCCATGAGCATGGAATGTTTTTCCATCTTGTTGTGTCTTCTTCAATTTCTTTCAGGAGTGTTCTGTAGTTCCTCAAATATAGATCCTTTACCTCTTTGGGATGAACATTTTTAAATGTTATGTTGGCCAGTTCTAAAAGCTGCCAAATCAGGGAGGCCACCCCCGTTTAGATCAGCACTCATCCAGATTAATTTAATCTTAAAGAGAGGGGTTTTATGACAGAGACAGACCAAGGGGGTTTTACTGTTTTTTCATTCCCTAGAGAATGCAGTCCCAAGCCACAGGACAGTCTCTGTCTCTGTCATCTGAAGTTGTGGTCTTCATGTTATCCAGATGGGCCTGGACTCCAGACTGCAAGCAGTTTATTTGACCTTTGGGAGCACCTCAAAGAGGCAGCACCCAGTACCTATAGCTAAGCCTCTATAAGCACTGCAGAGGATGGTATGCATTTCCCCTGTTTCCTCAGAGTGAGGATTAAGGGCTCTCAGGCCACCTAATCACAACACCTTTCCTCCCCAAAGAAGGTTGAAGGGTGACATTCTATCACCGTTATCTTAGCTTATTTGAGACATGAAGAGCATGTTTTTACCTTTAATAGAAACAGAAAAACATACAGGCAAGCATAATTTGGAAACAACAGGTGATGTTTAACAAAGATTTTCAGACAATACACATTCTCTTCATTTAAAAAAAAAAAAAAGTATGGCTTTCTCTCTGGGAGAGAATTCTTGTTGTATATCAGTTTAAAGTGGTACTCCATAATCAGTCTGATAACCTTATAGGTTGCCATGAGAAACAAAAGACATTATATATGTTATAGGCCTCTGTATATTTCCAAAGATATCCCTTAAACTCAATACAATCACCTGTGCTTCCCAGAATTTTAAGTCATTTTCTCCCTTTTTTGGTGATTTAAACAATTACTTAGCATGTGTTTTCTTTTACATAGAACACTGTGGGTAAAACAAGGAAATTTTGTAATTCTCATGCTCAAATGTTCAAGTTGCAAACAGGTGTGCCAGCAAATGCAGTGTAAAAGAGTAAATGGTGGGAAAGATTGCCTGGACTGCAAAAGGGAAGGATTTGGGAAGGCTTATGCCATGCCCCCTTTCCACAGAATCTGTGATCTCAGCAAGAGAAGGGATTAGCTCCTCTGGGGTAGAGCAACAGAGCAGAAGCACCAGCAGAAAGTAAAGAAGATTCCCTTGAACCAGGCATATCTCAGGCAATCTCAAAAACACCCAATGCAGCTGCAACACTCACTCTCTCTATTTTACCATCTACGTCATTGCAGCTTGGATAGGAATAGAACCTGTCTCTACACATATAAAGTGGAGAACCAGAATTCCAGCCTAGAAGTCCAGCTCTGGATCTCACCACTGATCTCAAGATACCACAAAATAGGTATGTCACAAATATTTCCTAGTAGGACACAGTCCAATAGAAATATAATGTGAGTCACATAGTAATTTTAAGTGTTCTCATGGCTACTAAAAAGTAAAAAAAAAAAAATTTAATTAAATAATATATACATAAGTATACACATGAATTTAATTTTTGTAATACTTTATTTAACCTAATATATATAAATTATTTTCATTTCTCCATGTAATTAGCATTAAAGAAAAACTATTGATGAGATACTTTATATCCTTTTCTCCGTACTTAGTCTTCCAAATCTGATGTTTATTTAGTCCTCACATCTGTTTGGACTGGCCACATGCCCAGTGCTCAATAACCACATCTGACTGGTTAACAGCACAATTCTGGTACATGAGAGGTAAGATAGCAAGAAAACTGATTTTCAAGAGATTACAAAGATTAGATCCAACTAGAATGGGAAGAATCACACAGATCTAAGGTACTTTTTTATACTTGTTCTCTTTCATCCTTGTGGTGATAAATGATAAATTCTACTGAGCATAGTTTTACACAATTGACAGATACCACCTACTACTAAGATTCATAACTTGCAGGGTTCTAGTTACTCCATTTTCACATGACATCCCCTAACAACATCTGGCCTCCTTGAGCTAGGGGAAGGGCCTAAGACAATCACAGTTAATTAGCTGATGGCCTAAATGTTTCCTGCCCTCCTTCCAATTTGCCAGATTAAACATGTGAATTAAATTAAATGTGTCCCTTTCCACCCAGACTTACTCAAAATCCACACCCAGGCTTAACGCCTCCTTTTTTGCCAACAATTGCCTCCATTCCTTGGCTATGCTCTTAAACTACTAAGTGAAGATGAGAAGGAATGAAAGGAAAACTTGTTGGTTAAGTTCCATTCTTATGTCATTACAACTAGCTGTATCCTCTAAAAGCAAGAAATAAATCTCACAACCATGACCTTGCAGGTGCAGTCACTATTGTCCAGGAAATTTGGAGCTTGGAAAACAAGTATCTCTTGAGCCTTAGGGATACTCCTAAGAGAATTAATCTTCACTTAAGTCATGTCACCTAAAGAGTGCTGTCAGGGAAATACATTCTTAAACTAGACAAGGGTTGAGTTAGGGTTTTCTGTTCTCAGTTCTCACCCAGAATAAAGCTATTCTGCATCCCATCAAACTCACCAGATCTTTCATTTATACCAAAATGTAAAGAATTATACCTCAGTGTTCTGTTCTCAAATTTGATCAAGTAGCAAACTCCCTGAAAATCATGGTGTCCTTCCCAGAATATCATGAAAAATTACCATATAAAAATTAACATCAAGGGGCACCTGGGTGGCTCGGTGGGTTAAGCCTCTGCCTTCGGCTCAGGTCATGATTTCAGGGTCCTGGGATCAAGCCCCTCATTGGGCTGTCTGCTCAGCAGGGAGCCTGCTTCCCCCACCCTCTCTGCCTGCCTCTCTGCCTGCTTGTGATCTCTGTCAAATAATTAAAATCTCAAAAAAAAAATTAACACCTATCATACAATTCTATATTAAAACAGATAACATCTTAGATTCTAGTTCATACAAACCATAGCATACTCTGACTATAAAAAGAATTAAACGGAGAAAAATTACAATTGATAAAATCCCATCCTTTGAGTTAACAGTTTTATTAAGATTTGATGAAAACGGCCATCTCCAGATGAATAGCAGAATGCTCACACAATGAGTTTTCTCCTGGAACCTTAACATGAAAATTTATAGGTTACAGGGTCAGCCATTTTTTACAGGCTTTATCTTTTAACAGGATCCAAGACTTTATGTTTGGCAGTGACGTGGCATCGAGTTTTAGCCACTAGTAGAAGAGAATGGTTTCATTGCCTTGTGGTCAGTGGTAACTCCCAGAATCACAGCATCAGCAACAAGAGGTATGCTGATTAAGAGCCAATGTCACAATTCCTAAGAACAAATCCCCCATAGTTTTTCTTACCCAGTTTGTTCCACTGAATCCTGTCCAGTCCAGAATAGGACAGAAATGGGAGGAGGGTCAGCAGAAAAAAGAGACCTGTGGCTGAGACCTGAAAAGTCATGGTCCTGTGTATGCTGTTCTCACTCCCAAAGCAGCCTCCACTCAGCCTTCACACATCCATTGCTTATGTCTCCCAGAGCCTTTGCATCAAGGCTCCGGCCTATAGCCAAGGTAGCAGAAGCCATAATTACAATGATTCAAAAGTGGTTGACAAATGCTAACTTTTTTCTTTTCCAAATTTTATTATGGAAAAGATTAAACATATGCCAAATAGAACACTAGAGTCAGAGTCAATCACTAGATGAAGCTTCATCACCCAGCTTCATTAATTATAAATACATGGCCATACTTATCCACCTATATTCCTACTCAATTGCCCCACACATACACTATATTATTATTAAATAAATCCCAGACTTTATTATTTCAAAGGTGAATATTTCATTATGTATCTATAAAAATATAAAGTTTTTAAAAATATAACCATAATACCATAATCACATTTGAAAAAGTTAATAATTCCTTAATATCATCAAATATTCAGTTAGCATTCAAATTTTTCCTATTGCTTCATATATTTGTTGGTATTTGGTTTGTTTAAATCAGAATCCAAAAAAGGTCCATATATTATATCTGCATGCCCCAATATTTCCTGTAAACTAGAAGGCATGATTAAGTTTAGGTTCAATTTTTTTGGCAAGAACAGTTTATAGGTGGTGCCTTGTACTTCCTATTGCATCCCACCAGGAGGTACATAGTGCCTAAAGTTACTATTGATCAATGAGTCCAGGTGTTGCCAGCCTAATTCATTGATTATAAAGTTCCCTATCAGCTTTTCAACTACTGCTCTTAGCAGGCATTGATATTAATTGCTTAGATCAATTATCTCATTAAATATGGAAATATTGATATTTTAAATCTTGTATTCTCCATTTCAATCCAGTTAGTCAAAACTGGAATTTTCTATAAGGAAACACTTTCTCTCAACAAATAGTTGGTTGCTCTGAGGGAAAAAAAAAAAAGTGACAGATTGAGTTCTTTGTTCCTATTTACCTATTTTTAGAATAATGGATTCATTCCCAAGCATCTCACAAAGGTGACCAATTGTGTTGCTTATCATTGTAAGTCAGGTATATTAACATATCCTATGAACTTCATTCAGTCTATTTGCAGTTATATATTTTTTGTGATTTTCAAATTGTCCCATCTTTGACCAGTGAAGTCCTTCAAGTCAGCTCCTAAATCTTTTAATACAGTCCCCATAGTCTTTAATGGTTTTCTTGCTCTCTGGTGTGAAAAGATGTTTCAGGCTCACTTTATATATTTATTCTTCCAAACCTGGAGTGGAATTCACCATTTCTACACAAACCCTGCTGTTTCTTTTAGAAAAGGCTATGTTTTTACCTCTCTCCAACTCTTGTTTCTCCTTATTCCACCAAGGAACCTGAAGAAGAAACAAGGAAGTGCTACAAGGACAAATTGGCAGCCATGTGGTGATGATATGTAGGTACGTCTGACACTGAAAGAACTTGTGTCCAGCAGAAGTTAATTCCATAGGAATCCATGTTCCTGAAGCTGGGAAGCAGCTTCAGCAGCTATCCTGCTACCACCAGATCCTGAAGATAGCAGAGGAGAGTAAGAAGAATTACATCCTTGATGACATGGTTGAGCTAATGAATTGACCAATCTGGAAGTCACCATACCTCTGGAACTCCTGCTGGGCACAATAAAAAAAAATCTCCTTACTGCTTACCTCCATTTGGAACCATGGTTTCTGTTACTTGAGGCCTAGTCCCTAAAGGATACACATCCTCCTCTTTAGAAAATAATTGATTATTACATAAGTCACCCTTTGTTCCCTCTTTCCCCGTGCCCTTATATGGTTCACTTCCCTTGAGCATATTGGGGAAGGCAGTTTTTGGAAGCCTCTTCCACCTACTTCCACGTGAGTCTAACTTCAGCTTGGTTCTCTGCTCAAACTCACTCTCAGCTCTGGCCCAAACTTCTAACAGAGAGCAGTTATGACAAATGCAGAAAAAACTTTACACTAGCTATCCGACATCCTTGTTCCAAAAAATTCACTGGTCATTGCCTTCCCAGGGAATTTCTCACTGACTACTCTCCTTGAAGGTTCCGAACCTGTTACCTAGCACCCCCACCTTGCCCTCTCTCTGTACCATACTTACCTTCTTCTCTTCCAGGTTCTTCAACCATCTGAATGCACCAGCAGGCAGCTCTAAACTTCCTGTTATTTTACTGTGCAGAGCACTTACTTTGTGTTTGTTTAAAATTCTTCAATTCCACATTGCTTTCAACAACAAACAGGCTCATAAACGCATTTTCCTAAATAAAAGAATAATTCTGGCTCTGAAAGAAAAATTAATTTTACCTTCTTCTTGGGTCAATCCACTCAAATTCAGCCAGCTAGAAACAACCATTGATTTTCTTATTAAAACTTAAAATGGTAATAATGATACCCACCTTATAGCACTGCTAGAGAGCTTTGTCAGTGAGTGAGTTTAGAACAATCATTTTATATCCCTGTGCCTCATTTTTCTCATCTGTCAAATGAGAATAAATAATAACAACTACCTCATAGTCACAGGATTGTTGAGGTGATTAAATGTTGAGGTGTTCTCTTTGGTAGCTAGAGAACACAAATTATCAGACCTTTATAAAAAGATCTTCACATACTGCAATACATGTTGTCTGCAAATTTATTCTAGCAATAAACTCTCTCTCTCTCTCTCTCTTTCACACACACTCACACAAATATACACAAAGGGCTTTGAACAGTTCCTGGTACATAGTAAGTACTCAAGACATGTTACGAGCTGCTGCTGCTTGTGTTGGTATTTGAGCAGACATCTTTGATCTAAAAAGATTATTGGACATGATTCCATGGGATAGACAAGAGCCCCTGTAATACAGGGTGATTGTGAGGCCTGAGTGATGTGTATAACCTGAAACAGCACCTGGGATGTAGTAACTAGTAAAGCCAGGTTCTTGATGCTGAGAAGATCAGTAATAGTGTATGTAAAGTACCTGCACGAGGCAGGAGATCAATAAAGTGAGATCCTATCATATCAGTCTCAGGGAGGTTATGAATGATGTTGTAGATGGGGGACAGAGGGAGCTGGTGTTTTTTAAAATGCTGGCAAGAGGCCCCATGTTCACCCCAACAGAAGATATCATTTGTTATTGTCATTACTCTTGTTACTACTATTAACAGAAGTAGCAGTAATGTGGAGCAATGGCTGAGCAGCTGCATAAGCCAGGTTCTGT
Organism: Enhydra lutris kenyoni; assembly: GCF_002288905.1. Taxonomy (NCBI): domain Eukaryota; kingdom Metazoa; phylum Chordata; class Mammalia; order Carnivora; family Mustelidae; genus Enhydra; species Enhydra lutris. The sequence continues at coordinate 2,748,686 of NW_019154131.1, read as the reverse complement.
GTTCCCATTCTGAGGGGAGGTAGAGATATCATTCAGCCTCTGCCCGCAGGTGTAAGCCAGAAGGAAGAGCCTCAGGTCTTTCTGCTCAATCCCACCCCCGACTTCCGTCTTGCACACCAGTGGAGACTAAGCCACCCTCTGGGAGAGTTTGCTGGGGATCAGCTTTCCACAAACAATTGCCACCTGCCACAGTGAGAGGGTCAGCAGGAAGTTCACAGCATAAGATCCCTGGGCAATACTGCTTCTCAGGGATACAGGGATAATAAAGAAGCAGAGACCAACCCTTCCTTCAGCTCCCTCCCCAGTGTTTTCTAGGCCACATGACCCAGCAAGCTCTGCAGCTGTCCCAAGAGTTTAGAATGGACGTGGAAGTGAGATAACTAGAAAATACTTCTGAGCCCTGATCCCAATACTAAACATTACCAAAGATATGGACTCTCAACTCTATGATCAAATAATATTTGACAAAGCAGGAAAAAATATACAGTGGAAAAAAGACAGTCTCTTCAATAAATGGTGCATGGAAAATTAGACAGCTATATGTAGAAGAATGAAACTCGACCATTCTCTTACACCATACACAAAGATAAACTCGAAATGGATAAAAGACCTCAATGTGAGGCAGGAATCCATCAGAATCACAGATGAGAACATAGGCAGTAATCTCTTCGATATCAGCCACAGCAGCTTCTTTCAAGACATATCTCCAAAGACAAAGGAAACAAAAGCAAAAATGAATTTTGGGGACTTCATCAAGATCAAAACCTTCTGTACAGCAAAGGAAACAGTCAACAAAACAAAGAGGCAACCCACGGAATGGGAGAAAATATTCGCAAATGACACTACAGACAAAAGGTTGATATCCAGGATCTATAAAAGAACTCCTCAAACTCAACACACACAAAACAGATAATCATGTCAAAAAATGAGCAGAAGACATGAACAGACACTTCTCCAATGAAGACATTCAAATGACTATTATACACATGAAAAAATGTTCATCGTCACTAGCCATCAGGGAGATTCAAGTCAAAACCACATTGAGATACCACCTGACACCAGTTAGAATGGCCAAAATTAACAAGACAGTAAACAACAACTGTTGGAGAGGATGTGGAGAAAGGGGAACCCTCTTACACTGTTGGTGGGAATGCAAGTTGGTGCAACCACTTTGGAAAACAGTGTGGAGATTTCTTAAGAAATTAAAAACAGAGCTTCCCTATGATCCTGCAATTGCACTACTGGGTATTTACCCCAAAGATACAGAAGTAGTGAAAAGAAGGGCCATCTGTACCCCAATGTTTATAGCAACAATGACCACGGTCACCAAACTGTGGAAAGAACCAAGATGCTCTTCAATGGATGAATGGATAAGGAGGATGTGGTCCACATGCACTATGGAGTATAATGCCTCCATCAGAAAGGATGAATACCCAACTTTTGAATCAACATGGATGGGACTGGAAGAGATTATGCTGAATGAAATAAGTCAAGCAGAGAGAGTCAATTATCATATGATTTCACTTATTTGTGGAGCATAAGGAATAACACAGAGGACATGAGGAGATGGAGAGGAGAAGGGAGTTGAGGGAAATTGGGGGGGGGGGAGATGAACCATAAGAGACTATGGACTCTAAAAACCAATCTGAGGGTTTTGAAGGGACGGGGGGGTGGGAAGTTGGGTGAGCCTGGTGGTGGGTATTATGGAGGGCACATATTACATGAAGCACTGGGTGTGGTGCGTAAACAATGAATTCTGGTACACTGAAAAGAAATTTAAAAAATTGAAAATTTAAAAAAAAAAAAGATGTGTGTCAAGGTACCCAACAGTGTTAAATCCCTCAGAAGCGATGACTGAGCCACAGGGGCCCAGGATCAGAGAAAGATATTTTCTGTCTTTCCCAAAGGAGTGCTGAGAGAATGTTTATGGCATTTACATGGAGACTTACAAGTTCAAACCTGCTAAGAGGAAGTGTGAAACAGCATCAGATGTGCACCAGTGTGGGCCCTGAGCAGCAAGGTGGGTCCGCTAGGGGCCAACCATGGGGCCACTTGTCTCACTTGGTGAGGCAAAGACAAGCCAGGCTCCAGACGCACCATGCAAGTGCTAGGGTTTCTGAGTAGCAACAGGCTGGTCTAATCTTGCCTCCAAATACCAGAAAATAAAACATCAGGAAGTTGGGTCAACTAAGTACTAAAATTTGGAGTAAACGTCTTGAGCTGTCTGCTCAGAAACTCAAAGTCCCCATTTCTTAGAAGACCCTATGGAGTTAGTTCACTTAGAAAGACCCTATGGAGTTAGTTCACTTAAAGAGTTTCTCAGTCATTCTGTCAATAATATCGACACAGAGACAGGGGAGAGGGAAGCCTGATGCAAGGATACTGGCTACTCAGAGGACTGACCATTATGCTAGATTAGAAGCCTCTTACAAAAGAAACTAATTAAATGCTTCTGCACTAAAATGATTGCATGGCTATTATCTGCCCACTCAGAGAAAGTGAGAACCACAAAGTCCAAAACACGGCAAACAGCAGGCTTAATTGTCTTCTGTAAGGAATGGCTTTTGTTTTGCTCAGTGCTCCATCAAAAACACTTAAGTGTTAATGTACCCTATATAATCTATCTGGCTAGCTAACTAGTTTAATCCATCACACACCATGTGAAAGAATAAAAGCAGGTTGGTAGTGACAAGTTAATAGTAGAGGCAGGAAATAAAATGGAGAAACACACTTTGATTGATGGTACTACTATAGATGGACTCGGTCTGGTTTTATATAGTGGCCAATCAAAGCAAAATAGATCTAGTAATTTAAAACTTTAAATATGTCTCCTCAACTAAAAATTTAAAAGGCCAGTGGATGTATTGCATTCCAATTGAACAATAAAAATTCAATTACAGCCAAGTCTCAAATATCTACAAGTCGATCTGCCACAACAAATCTTAATTTCAGCTCCTCAGTGGCCTGATTATCTGTTCGGTCAGCCTAAACCCCTTTGTGGCAAAAATCTCTTTGATTTTATCTCAACTTTCTTAGACCATGTGGAGGAGGACAAAATGGTGCCTTGGATCAGGAACATTTAAAACCAAACATTTCAATGTGTTTTTTACCCACAAAGACTACAGGAGAGTGAGAAGCACAAATCTTAGAGGATCGAAAGGGATCTACTTAGTTCATGTCTTGCTACAGCCTGAAAATAATAATGTCATCCATCCCTAAGGCTGTGAAGAAAAACCAGTAGTCTCATGGAGGCAAGGTGGGAAACATACATGGCTTTCCAGAACTTCTTGTTCATTACAGTGGAGACATTACATTCAGTTGAACATACTAACCAAATCTGGAGCCCTCTTTTTCTCTTTCGTAGCTAGAGAGCACAAATTATCAGACCCTTGTAATTAGATCTTCACATACTGGAATATATGTTGTCTGCAAATTGATTCTAGCAATAGACTCTCTCTCTTTCTCTCTCTCTCTCTCTCTCTCTCTCACACACACACACACACACACACACACACACAAAAGATATGCATATAAGATTAATCACTGCAACACATAGGAAACAATCAAAACAATCAAAAATGTCCATAAAGAAAGGACTGGTTAAAGTATGGTGCATCCAGCAATGAGATGTTAGCAGCTATAAAAATAAGAAAAACAAATGGCAATTCTTTCTCTGTGTTAATATGAAATGATCTCCAAATCGTATTGTCAAGTTTCTTTAAAAAAAAAAAAAAGCAAGATGCAAAAGGGTACATATGCTATAAAACCAGTTGTATAAAAAAGGTGCAGCTCCACACCCACACATACACACATACTTGCTTATATATGCATAGAATATCTCTCAAGAAGTATGTAACGGTAAGCCTGATAACCTTGGTTGCCTCTAAGGCAGAAAACGGAGTGGATGGTAACAGCACTGGAGGCATTCTTATTATATACTTTCAAAACCTTTATATTTGAATATGTGAGAATATTACCTATTCGTAAATGAATTGTATAGTTAGCCCTGTTAATCTCTGCTACTAGCTCTCCCATCCTTTGTTTCCTATCAATTTAGTCACTTGACGTTCTCTGTGTGTACATACACCATGACCCCCAGGTGGTTCTATAATCTTCGTAGTGAAGACATCTCTTTAATGAGTGGTTCCTGATATAGATAGATACTTTCCTGATATAGATTGGTACTTCCCACAAAATATAGCCATTCACTTCTCCTAAGCATAACTCCAGACCCGAGTCTGGATTTATGCCCTTCAGAGCTGCAAATTGGGATTTCCTTTTTGGATTCTCACAGCCCATTCTAGAGTACCAGGGCTCACTCAGTCCCCAGAGGAGTTGTCTTGACCAAACCCCAGGCCAGCAGAGAACTGAAGAGTTTGATAGTCCACATCTGCTGTTGTCTCCAACAGCCTCAAGATGTTACAGAAGAGAATGAGTCCAGCCAGTTTTATCAAGGCTTTGCATGCTATGCTGATGTCTACTGCCCTAGTCTATGTTAATTTATTCCCTCCTGTTCCCCAGATTAGGACGCCCTACCTGAAGCTTCCTGAATCTGCCACATCCTGCATGAGCTCTGCTCACTATCTCAGACTTCCCTTGGTGGGGTTTTTTTTTTTTTTTGATCACTTGGTGTCTTCTATCAGTGGAACCAATTAGTTTCCTTAATGTGAATCTCAGGAAGCAGGAGTTAAGTACTTAGCCCCTCCTTCCTGAAGATTCAGGACTCATGCAAATTCCCTATTAATCAGCTCTGCATACCTGGCAGTCCAAAAGGAGGTACAAAATGTCCTCGTACCCTCCTTGAGCAAAGAGTGTTTCCTCATCTTCAGTTTGCCTAACTATGAAGCCCCCTGCAAATGACTCTTATCTGAACAAAAAAAAGTCAGATCCAAAGTGTGATATGCTGTCTCTATCCCTAGACATAGATTAACACAAGCCTTACCTCTCACTCAACCACCCCAGGGATCTCCCACTTAATCTTTGCTTAAACAGACCTACTTCTTCAAAAACAACTGCAGTTTAGGACATCTACTAATGATGTCGCAGCCCATAATGAAAAACAAAATATTATCACAAAAGAACATTGAGAGTATTGAGTCAGACCTTCCATTTCATGGTTATAAGGAATATCAAGATTGTGCCAGTCCACTAAATGATCTTCACATCAAAGTGATTTGAATTATTTAATAGCCAGGGTGGAAACAGATCTGTGTTTGAAAACTATGTCCTCAATTCACTAGCTGCAACCTCAAACATCTTAATCCACATGAGTTCCAGTTTTCTCATCTGTAAGATGGGGATTGTTCTGAGGACTAAATAATTCAGAGCCTGTGGAGTGTTACTAGTACGTCACCAGCACTCTCTTGAAAACCTACATCAGCAAGGCTAATGCAATAATTTATAAATTGGATTATACTGTAGGGATTTTATCCATTGAAATATGTATGCACTGTGTTAAGACTATAGGAGATTCAGGGAAATGAAAAAGGACTCTCTGACAAATACTGCTGCCTGGCTGAGCCAAGGACTACTCCCAACCAATTCTGCCTTGTCTATTTGGCCCCTAAGAGGTAGTAGAGTTAAATACCCATTTCCCCAGGCTTTATTAGAGTTGTGTGGCTGAGTCATGGCTCTGGCCAAGAAGACAGTAAATCAAAAGTCCACCAGCAGGTTTAGGAAACAAAAGGCATAGAAATAACTGCCACTGCTTTTTTCTTCTTTCCTGCCCCTACTGTTGACTCAGTGACTAGAGGGACAGCAACCCTTTTGCAACTATGAGGCAACATGAGACCTCAAGAATAAGGGAAACAACCAGAGAACTGCAGCAAAATTTGTTCTGATATCATTAAGCCAACAAACCAACCCCAGCAGCTGCCTGCCTCTGGACTTCTTATTCTATGAAGTCATTCAACTCCTATTCATTTCAGTCCCTTAGTAAAGCTTTCTTCTACTGGTAGCTAAACACAATACTGAGTATTATAGATGTTGCCCTCAAGGAACCCATATTCTAGTGGTAGAAATAAGATATGTTTTCAAATTTCCAAAATACAAAGTGGGAGTTATGAATATGATTTGACAGAACACAATAAATTATATAAAAATCATAACCACATTTATCCAAATATTTTAGGGCATGTTGGTAGAGGCATTGTATATTTAAATATAGTACTTTATTCCATAGTCAGCATTCTAAAACATAAATACATTACTGCATATAGCTGAGCTCTTCAGGAACTACAAATGAAAGGCACATTGCTTGGAAAATATCCAATTTTGCATATACTTATCTTTTCAGATATATGAAAACCATAAAGCAAAGGGATTTAGAAGCACTGTGTAGAGAATCTAACAATGTCCAAGGTTATAAAAAATCAAATTTTCAAATTTACTGCATAACATGTATTTGGTTTGCAATTTTCCCAAGCATTTCGTTGTGAAACACTGCATAGATATGACTAAGTTTCATATTTGCCTTATACTGTGGATAGAGCAAATACACAAATTGAAGAGCCTGCAGATACCTTCAGTTACTAAATTTTTCTATTGCTCATGTGTTGGCTTAAGTGAAATGTTTAGAGTATATAGCATATTGTGCATATACTGTACCAGCAGTGAATCTGTTTTGCAGTATGTGTGCTATTAACATAATGTCTGATACATAGGCATACCTTTTTCAATGGTTTACTGCATAATTTTTAGAACAATGGAACACACTAACACTAGTCTCATGTTTTAAGACATTTCAATTAAGTTTGCATCCAAAATTAGATCATTATTACCATCAGAGACTTCACTAGGTCCCGAGGTGACCGAGCTGGAAAGGCTATGTATAATAATGAAAAGAACATTGAGTTATCTTCAAAAGACTGATTGAAATCTTCCAAAGTTATCTTCAAAAGAACTTGACTGGAGTTGTAGCTCTGGCTCAGGAAATTACTGGCTGTGCAATTCTGGGCTATCACTAACCTCTCTGAACACCAGTTTTCTATTGGTAAAGTGTCAAGAGTAACATTCATCTCACAGGTTTTCATTAGAAAGGTCAAATAAGAAAAAAACTGCTTTAAACTATTAAGTACTCCGGCAACTAAGGATATGTACACTCCCGGTTCCACAACTGAACCTGGAAAACCTTGTGTGCATTTATTTTGTCTAAAAATTATAGAAGCATTATCTTTTCCAGGAAAATGTGTGCTCCTCTGTTAAAGGAAATTGCAAAAACATAGTAAAAGGTAGGACTTCTGTACACTTTTTATTTATACTTTCATTCAACTAGCATTTATCAAGTGCTGACCATTGTAGCACTAATTAGAGCCCAGGGTATAAAGGTAAATAGAATACACTTTCCTGACCTCCAGAAGCCCAGGGTTTCGTAGGGGCTAAAACCACACAAACATGTGATTATAATACACTGTGAAGCATATTAATAATCAAAGGTGTTCAGACAGTTGGTGAAAGGGAATTTGAAAAGATACATGCATCCCTATGTTTGTAGCAGCACTATTCATAGTAACCAAGATGTGGAAGCATCCCTAGTGCTCACCAATAGATGAGTGAATAAAGAAGATGTGGTGTAAAACACGCGCGTGCGCGCGCGCGCACACACACACACACACACACACACTGGAATATTACTCAGCCATAAAAAAGGAAATAAATCTTGCCACTTGCAACAACATAAATGGACCTAGAGTGTATAATACTAAGTGAAATAAATCAATTAGAGAAGATAAATACCATATGATTTCACTAACATGTATAATTTAAGAAACAAAACAAATGAACAAAGAAAAAAAAGAAACAGATGAAAAATAGACAGCAAACTCGTGGTTGCCAGAGGAGAGGTGGGTGAGGCAATGGGGGAAATAAATAAAGGGATTAAGACTATGCTTATCTAATGAGCACTGAGAAATCTACAGAATTATTGAATCATTGTTCTATATACCTGAAACTAATATAATATTGTGTTAATTATACTTGAATAATTTTTTTAAATACTGAGAACTGTATTTCTGATATATATTTTAAAAAATAGGTGAAAGGAGGTCCTTCAAATCTCTTAGTTACAATCTGAAACCAGAGGGAACACCAGACAGGAGGGAAAATTACTGAGTAAAGATAGATTTCCTCTATGTCATAGTTTTCTTAGAACCTGCACTTTAAGCAAGGCTTCTCTAAGAGTTCATTTCAAGAGCTTCTTTGGAGCTTCTCAGATGAGGGTATGGTCTTGGTCAACTAAATCCCTAATGCAATAAACTCTCATAAAAGAGAACATACATAATAAGTTGCAATGTAATCCTTCACCCAGTTTTGGTTGGTGAATTCTTTGCTTTATGAAATACTTCAGTGATTCAGTGGTCCCTCAGACCTAAAGTCAGGATTGGATAGCACCATATTCTTCTCAGTCCTGAGCTGGAATCTTTCTTCTCAACGCAACTACATCCAGCCAACTGGAAATCAAAGCAGGTTTAATGTACTCAATAAAGATTTCCTGAGGGCCTACCAGACACCAGACATTAAGAACAAAGCTAACTGGGACACAGTCCTTGCCTTCAAAGTCCTTACAATCAAGAAGTGACAGCCACATGATTAAATTCCTCCAAAAAAGCATTAAAGAGGCTATAAAACAAGTACAGCAGAGACGTGAGAGTTATAGAGTTAAGATATCTTAGAAGTTCAGGAAAGGATTCAGAGAAGGGTAAGTGTTGAAATATAAGTGGTTATTTACCAGATGGTCAAAGGGAGAGGATATTCTGGGTACCAGTATACACAGACACATAAAAGTGTGAAAAAATGCTGGTGTGTTCTGTGAACCACAAGGAGGGGATTTGAGGTAAGAGCTGACATCAAGGAAAAGTCAGACTAAGACAGTCCTCGAGTGCCATGCTGAGGATTTCAGACTCAGTGGGGATCTACTAAATCTGAAGGATTTTAACCTAGTTTTAAGATTAGATAAGTGTTGGGGCGCCTGGGTGGCTCAGTGGATTAAGCCTCTGCCTTCAGCTCGGGTCATGATCCCAGGGTCCTGGGATCGAGCCCTGCATCGGGCTCTCTGCTCCGCAGGGAGTCTGCCTCCACCTCTCTCTCTCTGCCTGC
>NW_019154131.1:2692223-2739583 GCF_002288905.1 Enhydra lutris kenyoni | reverse complement strand
CTCTCTGCCTACTTGTGATCTCTGTCTGTCAAATAAATAAATAAAATTAAAAAAAAAAAAAATATATATATATATATATATATATTCAAGAAGAGAAATTAAAGATATATATATCAATCAAGTAATATACCATGTTATAGAATTGGAAGTCTCATATTGCTGAGATTATGGGGGTAAGTAAATGGAACACATGCTTAACTGCAATCCCAATCAAAATCCCAGGAAGATTATTTTTTGTAGAAATTGATTGGAAAACAAGGGCACCACTGAAATTCAGTGGGAAAGACAGTCTTGTCAATAAGTGGGACTAGAGGGGCGCCTGGGTGGCTCAGTGGGTTAAAACCTCTGCCTTCAGCTCAGGTCATGATCCCAGGGACCTGGGATCAAGCCCCGCATCGGGCTCTCTGCTCGGCAGGGAGCCTGCTTCCGCCTCTCTCTCTGCCTGCCTCTCTGCCTACTTGTGATCTCTGTCTGTCAAATAAATAAATAAAATCTTTAAAAAAAAAAAAAAAGATTAGGTAAGTGTTGAGGAGGGTTTCAGGCCTGGGTCTGCTACAAAAAGGATGCTGACTGCTACTTCAACAGGACAGGAGAATATTTCCAAGTTGTTCATTACTTCCATTGCATCTAACACTTACAACTCAGAGCCCATATCTAAAAAGCAAAACTGGGACAGCCACTTGATTAGATCCCCAAGTGCTGAAGAGATGGCTTTTAAAATGTTTCCATGTCTCAGAAACAGGCAAAACATCTTCCTGGAAGTTCCCTAATCCTAGAGTCGTGATAGCTGATCAGAGTTCAGGGCGATCAATCAGAAAGAAGTCCACTGAAAAGGTACTGCTGCTGAGCACCGATGGAGAACCCAGCCATCTCCTATCTCTGAAGAAACTGGAAACTGTGCCAAGTGATATTTAAATTGTTAGCTTCTCCGTAAGAAAAGAACAATTTGTTTAAAAAAAAAAAAAACAGTTCTTAAAAATGAAACATTTGCTCCTTGCAAGGAGAATCTTTCACCAAAGCGCTCTAAAAACGAAGGCCCTCTTAATCTCACACCAAAATTTCAATGCAAGTATAAGCTGGGGGAAAGTTTAGACTAGAACTCAGTACGACACTTTTTTTCTGCTTGGTGGCCTAGAGGAGCTCTACAGGAGTGGCTAACGTTGCACTGGATAGCTGGGTCTACTGCTTTGTGGTGTCTGGTGGCCCCTAGTGGAAGCTCAAGTCTCCTTCCCATCCCACTGTCCAGCCCACCTCCAAAGAGAACTAACAGCAAATCAAATTTAAAGGTACTTTATTAAGCAGTTGAACTAATATGTAGGACACTAATTCTGCCAATAAATGAGACACTTACAACACTCAAGAATATGGTATCTCTTACTAGACTTTGTATAACACATAAGAATTATTTTGGCCACAAACTGAGATGAGCAAATGGATCTTTATGTTTCTATCTCAAACCCTTCTTCCTGTTGGTAACAGAAGCTTCATCTTAAACAGGGTAAGCTTGGGCAAACCAGAGCTTCTTTCTGTGGCTTTGTGCAGAGAGCTTTATCTGTCACACTGAGTCTTATAGAGCTCCTTTGATAAGGAGGACTTATCTCATCTGTAGTCACCATCACCTTTGCACCTCACATCCCCTAGGATGATTGTACATCAGCCCCAGTCCTGGTTGCCTGTGTGTATTTTCCCTGGCATTTCTGGAGATGTCAAAGCTCCCTGTGTGGTCACCACATCTGACTCCTCTTCTGGCCCACTGGTCCCTGCTCAGAGAGGTGAGAGTTCTTCTCTAAGGTAACACTGCAGGGAGAGGCTTCCAGATGTTCTCCCATGCCACCCTGCTGCTGTGGGAAAGGCAGTGGGCCATTTCAGTTTCTCTTTGCAGAAAGACACACCATATACCATGCTGCATGGTGCAAGAGAACTGCAAGGCTTAACATCTTCCTGGGCTTTCCTAAGAAGAGAGACATAGATCATCTCTGTCCTAGGACCTCCACTGAAGTGTAGTTGCCTTGGTCATTGCCCAAAACCCAACATCCCAACTCCCTACAACTCTGTACCTTATGCCCAGGATGCTTCTTCAGTCTAGATGGGTGGATGAAGCTGGCCCGTGTCCCCCGCCTCTCATTTCTGGCACACTGAACTCTAAAGCTTTCTCTCACTTCCTCCTTCATGGCTCTTATTTGTCATGAGTTTTAAAAAGGCAAGTACTGCTTTTTTGCTCTTTTTGAGGTTCTTATCTGCTGCAGTTCTAAGGCAAGGTTAGCCAATGACTGAGTGGGAGAGACCTGAAGGTCGTAAGAGTTAACTGAATGAGAAACAGCTGTTGATACATTCAAATACTACATTTTCCAGCCACATTTGTTACTTCATGAAGATGGAGAAGTGGGATGTTTGGGTGTCCTCCTCCCAGGAGAGAGCTCATCCCAGTCTTTCTGTCTCTCTGTCTTTCTCTCTGTCTCTCCCCACAGGCTCCCAGAGGCCCAGGACTCTTCTGAGGAGATGCACATTCACCACCTATTCTTCCCACCAAGCAGCTGATGTATGAAGGTATCAATGACTGGCCTGAAAATGCCTCTGCGGGAAGGTCAGCTGAGTTAGTTCAGCTCTTGATCTTACACACAAAAAGCAAAACCTCTCTGGCTTCTTCCTTCCTCTAGCCCAGACAAAAGAGAGCCACCATGTAGTCTACCCTAGAGCACCAGAATTTTGCATGTAGGGTTAAGCTTCAGAAGTTACTTTTTACTGAGAACATCAGCAGGCCTCCATGCTGGAGTTGGCATTTACCTTGGCCTTAGGGGATGGGAAGGACATGGCAAATGGAATTCCAGGGAGAGGAATCAGCATGAAAAAAAGGTCAAGAATTGGGAACACATGTGGAGGGACAAGGGGAAAGGGAAGTTTAAAAATGACCCTAAGTTTCCATTCCAGGGTTATCAGGCAGATGGTGAAGCTCCAAACAGAACCAAGGCTTGTCATTTGGCATTTATCTTAAGCAGCTCTGTGTTCTATTTTTCTTTATATATCTTGCCTTCTTGAAAATAAAGATCACCTTTGATTCATTCATTTATTCATGTGTCTTCCTTACAACCTTAAAGGAAATCACCAGTATACACTCTAATAACTGGGAATGTGTCATGGAAGATATCCCTCAAACTATTCTTTGGTTTTTCTTCATTAAAGAGAATGTTGCCAAAATTGTAAGTTGCTATGTTTTTCTCAAACTCTGTTTCAAGCTTTGTAGATTAGGGGAAAATCTATGTTATTGCTTCCCTACATTTTAAACTATAATTTGGGTGAGATTAGTATTCCTTAAATCATGAACCTTTAATGATTTAACTTTCAAGATATTATTGCAACCCTTCAAAAATATTTTTTAGGGTCCTTTGACTCATTTGCTATTTACCTTATCAACAAGGGAGCTTTTCCTAGCACACACACACACACACACACAAAATGGGGCTCTACCTGTAAATAGATTCTAATAAATTATTTGAGTTAACCTGGAAATACAGAAATGTCTAACTGCCAAAGCACATTCTGATTCCAATTTTTTATAGTCAAATGACATACAAGAGAGAAGCAAATAAAAATGCCCTTTCATTTTGTCTGAAACACAACACTACCCTTCGTTTTTCTCATCATACCAGAAAATTCCCTTCAGCCAAGCTGACTAGAGTTCACCTCAGCAGGGTGCACTGAACTGTGTTCCCTTCAGAAGCCTTCTCTTCCCATCTTCCCCCCATTTCCCAAGAGGCTAGGATTGTTTCTTGCAGGAAATACAGCCCTCAGTCTTATCCTCCTGCTTCTGCCTCTCTATTACACATGCCATTAATCAAATCAAAGATAAGAGTTAGTGTATATTCCATGCAGAGTAGTTACTGAGAATTTGGGTAAAGAACATAGTGATTTCTGGAGAGTTTTGAAATCCTAACTTAGGGACAACTGAAGAAACTCCCTGGAAGGAAGCACTTGACCTCTGCCACTTACTTAAGAGTATCTGAAAAATTCTTGATATCCTTAGGAAGTATAAAAAATCATGTCTTTCCCAGTAAAGATATGTGCCTGCATGGAAGTCTAAATCCAATACTTAAGCTTTTCTGCAAGGTGTCTTTGCCATTGCTCATTCCCTCCCAATCTCCTTTCCTTAAACCCAGAGAAAAACACCACACAAGGCTCACGCTCTTAAAACACAGATGAGCACAGTTACTTCAAAAAAGTCCCCTGACAGAGAACTTTTTCATTATATATCTTGAAACCTGCACTGTTCGCTCCTGCTCCAGAGTCAGTGACGTCTGTGGCCCAACCCAAGATCAGGTAGGACTAGACAGATAGGAAGCAGCAGTTCCCAGGCCAACTTATGTTTCCTCGGGATTTCTATCATCTCTTCATTTAACTTACAATCCCAGAGTTTAAGAACTATAAGAGATCTGAGTACCAGTTAGCCCTATGCTGAGAGGCTCCACCCCTTCAAAGACTTCTCCCAGACCCACGAAGTTTAGACAAAAGAGGGATATTGGGTGAGTGGGTGAGTAGGCCAACTGCATTGAATAAGTTCTTACACAGCTCATTCAACCCTCGGTTACTTTGACAGCAAGCTACTTCAACTCCAAATATATTTCTCCCATCTCCTCCTATCTCCTCTGCAACCTACAATCTCCAGCCTTATTTGTCTCGCCTTGTTGGCCCTCAGCTTCTCTGTCCCATTTCCCAGTTTCCACTCAGCATTTTCCTTCTGGACAAATCCTTTTGGTGGACTCCTAACCTGCCATTTAGCCACGTTGGTTTATTTTAAAACCTCCCTATCCTTGAACCGAGGGAGCCTATGGGTCTGGTTTCTCAAAAGTCTAACCCCTTTGTTGCATAAATGAGGAAATTGAGACCACCAGTCACATGCATGACCAAGAAAGAGACTAACCCTGGCTCCAAATTGTGAGCTCATTCTTCTATATACATTTCAGAATAAATCAATAAGACTGCCACTTCATCTTAGCTTGATCTCCACTACTAGACTTCATTCATCCTCATCTCCCCAGCCTTCAAACTCTGGACTCTTTTTTTTTTTTTTCCTAATCCTCGTTAAGGATGTACCCCGTCTTCTTTCTCCCATTGTGTTGCCTGGAGCTCAAATCTGATGGCTGGGACAGACATCTTAGACCCTGTAGATGAGGACCGTACCCTAGACACAGCAGAGTGATAACCCAGAAGAAGCCTTGTCTCTAAAGACACCAAGGAATCACCAATGGACTTCACTGCCTCCAAACTTCATTCATGTAAAAGAGAAATTTAAAGTATGTATTTTCATCTCTTACACCAAATACAACAAATGTAGGGGCATCTGGGTGGCTCAGTCAGTTAAGCAACTAACTCTTGATTTTGGCTCAGGTCATGATCTCATGGTCTTGGGATCGAGCCCCGTGTTAGGCTCCACACTCAGTGGGGAGGCTGCTTGAGGATTCTCTCTCCCTCTCCTTCTGCCCCTCCCCCTGCTTGTGCATGCTCGTCTCTCTCAAATATAAATAAATCTTTTAAAATAAAATAAAATAAAATAAAAGCAACAACTATAGCCCCAGCTAAAACAGTAACCACATACTAAGGAATGGAAGAACAGAAAGAACAAAGGGGCTTAGGTCTCTAATGCTAACATTAAGCTACCACATACCTGCCCTGGTCTTACTTTACTTGAAGAAAAATAAAGCTTCTAAATTATTTAGGGCTTCATGGAGGAGGTGGGATTTGAGCTAAAGTTTCCATAGGGGGAGATGCTTCTCTACTTGATCTGCTTCCTGAACAACTGGCATTTCCCCTTTCTTTCTGCGGGGTTGAGGTTGCCATGGTCAAGCCTGTATAATTCAAAGGCATTCCCACTCCCACAGATGCCCAGATTGCTTGAGCTATTTTCCAACACCAGCTTCCTAAAAGAGACTGAAAATGCTCACAGCTCTCAAGTTCTAAGCCCAAGCTTGATGCAGTGGTTTCTCTGGGTCCCCTTTGCGAGAAAGGACAGGGAAGGGCCCAGGGGAGAAGCAGAAATCTCTGTGCCTAACACAGTGATTTACTGTAACCAACCTGGAACCATTAAAGCAAAACACAAACACATTTCAGGGCTCCATTCCCCAAGCTTCTCACCCAGCACTGGGCCTTTTCAATGTTTACTGCGCAGCCATCTGTGAATATCTTTGTGAAACTAGTTAAAGCCTTTCATGAGACCCTAAACTTCTAGTTACACTAATTTCCCCTCCCTACCCCCCCACCATGAATTAGGACTTGAGTAAACAAAAGGCAGACTTGAGAACGGAGAGCAATTGTGTGGTGTTAAATGGTGCGTTTAACAGAGCCTGCCCACAGATTTTTCCGTTCCCATCCCTGGGTGTGCAGGCAACGCCAAAGCCCATATAATGGACTCTTTATGTGGTACTTGGTTAGAAAAACGTATTGACAAAGAATCACAGACAAATCATGGCCATGACCTTTAGTGTTCAAACAAGATTTTCCTTGGGAGTGATTTAATTGCCCATGCAGCTCGCTGGCTGCACACATGAGTGGCCTTTCTGCCTTTCCAAAGGCTATGCCCAGGCCAGTCTGGTTTGCCTTTCCTGTGAATGTTTGGCCAAGTGCTGCTCCTATAATGAGCCTCCGTTGTGCCATGTAAGGATAAACAGCGCATGGCATCCAGCTGGACTCGGTGAGCTCGAAAGATTGCTTCCCAAGCACCTGCTGCCCAAGCCGACCTTGGATCTGACAGTGCGCCTGGCCTCAGACTCATCATTCAGATGACTGGGGCAGATGCCCATGCCAGGCCTATGGTCTGCAGCAACATGGCAGGACTCCGACTACCAGGTGTCAGAGTGGGGCCTGGGGCTGCAGGTTGAGGCGAAATATGCTTCTGCCCTTCCCAATCCCTAAGTGCCCTTCCTGACTTCCCTTCACCGGAGCTTCCTTTGGCCTCTTCATTGCCCTGAGCTCTAGGGAAACAGAAGCCAGACACAAAAGGCCAGCTATTGTGTGATTCCATTTATATGAATTATCCACAATAGGCAAACCCACAGAGACCAAAAGCTGATTATAGGTTGCCAGGACCTGGGGGAAAAGGAGAATGGGGATGGACTGCTTAATAGGTACAGTGTTTCCATCTGAGGTAAGGAGAAAGTTCTGGAACTAAAATAGAAGTGATAGTTGCACATGATTGTGAAGGTACTAAATGCCACCAAATTTTGCACTTTAAAATGGTTAGAATATAAGTTTTATGTTATGCATATTTTACTACAATTTTTTTAAATATGATTGAAAGTTATAATGGAGGAAGGAAAAGGATGGATTTCCTTACTCCTGAGGCCCCAGAAGACAAAACTGAGACCAATAAGACAGTTTTCTGGAAGCAGATTTCGGCTCATAGTATAAGTAGAGAAGAAAAGTACCATTTAGAATAGGCCTACTGTGAGCCAGGCACCCCTGAGACCTCATTTCTTTGAAGCCCACAACTCTGGGGGCTTGTCCCAATTCTAAAGCTAAGGAAATGATGGCTCCAGGAGCATTTTCCCAAGGACACGGATCTAATAAGAGGTGGAAGTAACTTTGAACCTAGGCTTTCCTACTCTGCAAGCCATACCTTTTTTAATACATTGGTGCTTTGCAACTAATCTTTTTACCAAAGTACCCCTAATGTTCCTTAGGACAAGTGAAATCATGCATCAGAGTGAATGGGCAGACCCCAAAGGAGTTGCTGAGTGTAAGCCTCATGTCTTAGCTTACAAATTCGTATAAATTTCACATGCCTACTCTATTATTTTATATGAGGGTTTTTCTTAAATATTTAAATAAGTTTCTGACTAAATTTGCTAGTGAAAGCATCACTCTGGAAAAATGGTCTGTGTTTATCTTAGAGACTCCCATCCCCCTTCACATACCTCAGAGGTCAGCTTATTCCTTTGAGAAGCTGGTACTAAACTGGCTGCTTTTCTAGATAGAAAGGGTAAGGAGAAGGGAGAGGTAGGGAGGCGGGGAGGGACAGTCCTTCATTCCTTCTCTGATGACAATTGGATTTTGCTACCTTTAGGGATGTTATAACTTCAGCTGCTTACAGAGAAATGAAAAGCAAGAGGTCTTATTATTTCTTCTCAAATCACCCCATTTGGATAGCTACTTACCTGATTGTACATGAAGTCAGTGTCCAGCTAAAAGGCATTTCTGGTGGGAGACTCAATAAAGCATGACACTAGACTTGCAGGAGTTACATACAAGAGTGGACTTCACCACTGCTTACTTCTCCTGGGAGAGTCTGATGACATTGACTTGAATGATTTTAAATAATGACTGAGGCTGGATAGGGAAAGAAATTTCACAGGCTTCAAGAAAGTGAAAAGAACACTAAACTGACAGCCAAGAAAATTCTGCCCAGCACTGTCCCTGACTCAGCTGATTAAATAGGACAAGGCAGTCTCCCTTTTTAAGCCTTACTTATCTATACTTATCTTCCTCTTCCCATCTAGAATGCAATTTATATGAGGCAAGTATATTTAGTCTGAAACATTGGTAACAAATGACAGAAATCAAACATAGCCTAACCTCAGTAAGAAATGACTATATTGGCTCTGTTATGAGAGCAGTGAGATAGCCCACAGGATAGAAGTAGCAGTCTGGCTTTGGAAAGGAATCTAGAGCTGCTCTCTGGGGACTTCTGAAGAAATCTCCCTCTTGAGCTCAAGGGAGAATGAAAACTGTAGTGGAGGGAGGTCAGCAGCAGCAATGTGGACAACAGGGGATGCACAGTGCTTCCTGAAAAAGTTGCAGGGCCAGAACTTAGATGAAAGTAATCCAGAGCAAGGGCAATCAGAAGAAAAGCAATGCCAGCTGATTTCAGGAGAAGAGGAACCATCAGGTCACCATTATATAAAAACAGAGATGGGCACATTGATGAGCAAGATGAAAATAACAAAGAGGATAAAGATATGGGCCAGGAGGGTGATGATATGAATTGATCTCATAGCAGTCTCAGAAGGACCAACCCACAAACACCAACAATATTACCCAGATTTGCCAGTCACCTTCTTTGGCCCCATTAGACCAAATAACACTAAAAGAGAGCTCATTAGTCAAAAAGAGTTGATAAATGACAAATTCAGAAAAACTTAATATGAGTTATAGTTCCTGGTGATTTTCAAAGTTCGATTCAAACTGTGACAGAAGTCTTTAGAATAGCATCACTGCACGAGGTCTCATCTATCAAAAAATAGAGTAACATGGACAAAGATTGGGGTTGGGGCAGGGAATTTAAGTCATCAGAATTATTCAGAGTAATCAAATCAATCATGCGTGACACTGTAAGTTGCCTCCCCTTCTCCTTGTTGGTGAATGCAGAATTTTTTTTGGCTCTAGTCTTTTAAAGGAAGGTTTTATTTATTTACTTATATTTTTTATTATGTCTAGTTAACCAACATATAGTACGTCATTAGTTTTTGATGTAGTGTTCAACAGTTCATTAGTTGTGTGTAACAGCCAGTGGTGAGTCTAGACTTTGTTAAGACATTTACCCTTCCATGTGATCATGGAAAGGAGTGATTCACAATGGATTTATAGGTTTAATACAATTATGGTAATTCTATTCTCCCTCGATATTTGATCCAATCCTGGTCTCTGGGGTGGGAAGGGACTTGAAAAAGGTTCTCTCTGCTAATGAAAAGAAGATCATCAAGGGACAATCCCTTCATTGTCTAGACATTGGTAGGTATATGAGATGCCTGGAACTGAGGCAGCCATTGGGTAAATAAGAGAATATTGGCCTAAATACCTAGTTTATATGCCAAACATAACATGTAAAACTTCTACCTCTCCACCCAGGTCCTGACTGACATCTGTGAGGTGGAGAATCATTCTGGAACTGTTCTGTTTTGTTTGTTTGTTTGTTTATAAGAGGGAGAGAGGTGGGGGGGTAGGGCCAGAGGAAAATGGAGAGAGAAAATCTTAAGCAGGCTCCATGCCCAGCACAGAGCCCAACATGGGGCTTGATTACACAACCCTGAGATCATGACCTGAGCCAAAACCAAGAGTTGGACACTCAGCTGACTAAGCTAACCAGGTGCCCTTCTGTTTTAATAATAATAATAATACAATCATATTCTTCTTGGCTTTGTTATCATTACTATCCCCTCAGTTAATATAAGAGCAAAACACTGAACTGGCTCCCTGACTTTTACTCTTCCCTGCCTATAATTATTCTCTGTAAAGTAGCCAAACTAGTGCTTTCTAAATTCAAATTTTTAATAATTTTATTTATTTATTATTTATTTGAGAGAGATTGAGAGAGAACATAAGTCGGGGAGGGGAGGGGCAGAGAAAAGGGAGAAGTAGACTTCTCACTGAGCAGGGAGCCTGACACCAGGCTGGATCCCAGGACCCTAAGAACATGACCTGAGCTAAAAGCATATGCTTAACCGATTGAGCCTCCCAGATGTCCCTAAATTCAAGTTTAATAATGCTATTCAGATGCTTGAAATTCTCCAAAGTCTTTCCTAAGCACCTAGATAAAATCTCATCCCCAGGTCAAGGACTGTAAGCCTTATACAGTCTCCAATCTCATTTTACTCCACTTTCTGCTTTCTACTTCCCTTGTTTCTACCATCACTTTTTTTTCTGCCTTTAACACCCTAAGCTTTTTCTCATCAGGGATTTTTGTTCTGGCTTTTTATTCTGCTGGGCTTCTTGATCTCCAGATCTTCACATGATTAGTTGTTTCTTGTCCTTCAGACATCAACTCAAGTATCAATACTCGATGAAGTTTTCCCTGAACACTCGGGCAAAATTAGCTATCTCCCATACATTGATTCAGGCTTTATCACATCACCTTCAGTGTTATTTCTTCATAGCACTTATGCTATTTGCAATTATCCTGGTTATTTATTTGCTTACTAATCTGTTTTTATTCCCTCTCCCTAGCACAGAAGAACCAAAAAAAAAAAAAAAAAAAAAAAAAAACAAGGACTTTGTCTTATTCCCCATAATTTCACCTACCCTTAGAAAAATGTCTCTAACATCATCAATTCTCAATAATAATTGTTGAATGAATGAAAGGAAGGAATGAAACAAAAAAGAAAAAGAAGGGAAGGAAGGAAGGAGCTAGAAAGAGGAAGGTAGGAAGGTAGGTAGGTCTGTAGAGCCAAGCAGGCTATGAGTACCATAGTTTCAGGGCCTGAAATTAGGGATTTAAAAGATCTCCAGATTTAAAACACACTGACCTCTAATTTATTTCATCAGAATGAGTCCTTGTCTACACAACCAGAGCAACGAAAGGGCCTATGTGTGCATATATGGCTTCATTTTGGGAGAGGAGAGACAGTAGACTTTAGCTACCCACTTTGCTTTGGAAGCATCTCAGGCTAACTATTGGCCAATGTCTTTCCATCATTCCAGAGTATGCTCTGTTGTCTATCAAAGTCTTTTTCCCCTCGGCCACCAGGGAAAGATGGCTGCTTCTATCATAAAGGCAGCCTCTATTTCCTCTATTCAGATAGTTATTCAACCATATGAGCAGCCATTGTGATCACAACACCAATACACATAGTGGATGAACCACAGTCAGACTGGCAGTATAATGGCACAAGAGAGGAAGACCTACTTTGGTGAGGAGAGGTCTGTCATCTTCTATATAAAGGGACAGTAACTTATAAGGAGAAAAACATGTTCTTGGCTCCAGATTAGTCTTTGGTGGTGTATTTTTGAGGAATAATTATATTGCTGTGTTTCCCTTCCCCTAATAAGTTCATTTACAAAAATATTGAGCATGCATTACACATCAACATAAATAATTCCCCCCATATCTTTGTCCTCCAAATTTTTCAGTTAATTAAACTAATTTGTCTGTTTTTGTGAGTTGGAAACTCTTACTGTCATCCTTTCCAATCACTACTTATTTAAATTTCATCCTTGGCCAGTTTCATGATAATGTTTATCTGCTCCAGAGGATTTGAAATGAGAGTAACACACAGGAATCCCATTTAAATTCTTTCTTGAAGCTGAAAAAAGCCAAGAATCAACTGGCCAGTTAGATAACACAATTTCCCTTGTAGGATATTTGCTTAAGATAGCTGGGAGCTAATTTAATTCTAGAGTTGCTTATTTACAGTTTTCTGTGAGGGATTCCCTGCAGTTAAGAGTGAACTGAGTAGAGATTCTGAAGAAACATTCTTCGAGACCATTCTCTAAAGCAGGTTAAATACGTTATTTCTAAAGAAAATAAAAAGCAGTACAATTTGCTGTCAACATTCCACTCTGGACAGTTCCCAAGTAGAAAGACATCTCAAGACCACTTAGATTCATGTTTGGCATTTCATTAATTCATTTGGAAAGAAATGACTCTATGATCTTGACTCTTTGAAGTGTTCGCTTCAAATGCTCAATCTGTGCTGGACTGCCATAAAGAGCAGAAGAGAACCATCCAGAAGACCTAGAGAGGAAGATCAATGTTCTACATTGTTTTGTTTTTGTGTTGAGCTCTCAGTTCCCTAGCCATGCCTGCACAGTATACCCCTGCCTACCTCACCTTTTCAGCTTCTCTTGAGCCTCACTTCTCCATAGCTCTCAACCACCCACCTAACCCAATTCCCTCAACCCCTCCTCATACATCCCACCCCCATCCAGCTACCCTGATGCCTTTCAGGTCCTTCACCAAGCTCATTCTAGCTCAGGCTCAGATTTCAACCCAAAGCCACTTCTCTGAGCTGCCTTCCCCAATATTCCCCGTCTACCTCAGGTTCCCTGTACTCACCTGCAGAGCTCTCCTGTCTCCTTATTGCCACTTAGCACCATCCTGACTGATTAGTTATCTATGAAGGATCTTGCTTAAAGGAAGCCTCCTTCTCCTTCTAGGTTGTAAGTTGCACAAATAGCAAAGACTGGGTCATTATTGTTCACTGCCATGGCCAATTCTTAGCACAGGGACTAGCACACAGAAGGTGTTAAATAGGTACTTGTTGACTCAATAACAAGTTGAAAGATGTTGAGTAATTCCCTTAAACTCAATGATCCCTTCCATGTCAAAGATTATATGATTCTATAACTCTGTGCAACACAGAAATACAACACCTGGAACAAGCCAACACCTGAATGAGGAATCAAGGAAATTGGCCTGGTAAGGAGGTAAAGGTGAGTGGGGAGCAAACAATCAGCTTTAGCAGCTACTGTTTCCCGGTACTGCATTGTTTTGGGATAGCTTATCTCAACCCATTATCACAAAAATCCTTCAGCTTAGCTCATCACTTATGCCATTATGAAGATTAGAAAATTGAGGCCAAACTGATAGTAACAGGTGAGGCCGCTTGAATCCAAAACTTGATCATTTGCAATATACTCAAACTTAGATCTGAGCTTTTAGTTTAAGAGAAGGAGAAGTGGTATAGAGACTGAAAAGAAAGTGACAGAGTGGGAAGACTTCTGTTTTGTTTTGTTTTGTTTTGTTTTGTTTTGTTTTGTTTTGTTTTTCCCAATTGCTATACTTTGCCTGTTCTCTCATATTACACAGCTCCACACCCACTCCTTCCCAAACACACACGCATACATAAACACACACTTAACACTGCAGATCTCCCTCTGAGAGGGTCATTTCCTGAATTCTTGGTGCTCACCTCCATAGCTGACTTGGTGCAACTCTAACCAGAAATTTTGGTCCTCTCTCTTCATTGTTACCCCTTCTCCACGTTTTTCTTGGGTCTCTTTTCAAGCTTTGCATGATTTAACACTCATTTGTGTGCCTGTTAAGTCATTATCCCCATTTCATGTTCTGAACAGAATTGCACTTTTAATAAATTATAACAATCAGCTCAATTGAGTTTGAGGATAGGCCTCGCTTTTTGTTCCCACAAAGCCATCTTTGTTCTCACCTCCTGGAAGAGAGATGGACACAGTGTTCTACCCCTGCCAAAAATAATTCAAGCACAAACAAGACACCACAGAAAAGCAGACAGCACTCAGTGTTGCTGAAACAAGACCAGGGAACCTGGAGGGGGATGAGAATAAGGAGGTTAATGCTACCTTGATGTAGGAGCTGGGGCCAGATTCAAGGTCTTCTACTGTTTCCAGCCCCTCCAGACTGTGGTTTTAAGGATCTCTTCCTAGAGGTGAGTCTGTGAGCTCCTTTCCCTTGAGCCCTAGAAGTCTTCACTTTTTTGTTCCTTCTTTGTTTATTGGGTTTGTTGAGCTATATCTACTCTACCCATAGGGCAAGGTAACTTTGCTAAGGGTTCCAGACCATATCTAGGACAGGACATGTGAACCTCCAACACAAACTCAGAAATGAAAGCAGTGGACGTTGAGGTCTGGTTCTCCACAGGAGAAAGTTCGCCCTTTCAGCCAGAACCACCATCTTCCAGTAATTCACCAAAATGACCAACACCAAGGGAAATAGGAGAGGCACCCACATTGTGTTCTCTAGGCCTTTTAGAAGCCATGGCTTTGTTCCTTCTGCCACATACAGCTGAACCTGGAGGAAACACGATCCTGTACACATCAAGGGGAGAGGCTTCGTCAGAAAGAAGTGTTCCCACAAATGTTACCACAGCAAAACAGGAAGTGTCTACAATGTTGCCCAGCATGCTGCTGACATGTTGGGCAAATTTCTTGCCAAGAGATGTAGTCAATGTATTGAGCAAATTCAGCCCTCTAGGAGCCCAGATATGTTCTTGCAGCATGTGAAAGAAAATGACCAGAAAAAGAAGAAAGCCAAAAGGAAGCCAAAGAGAAAGGCGTTTGGGTTCAAGTGAAGCATGGGCCTGCTCTACACTTTGTGAGAACTGATAGAGAGAGGCCTGAGCTGCTGGAACCCCTTCCTATGAATTCATGATGAGCATAAGAAAAAATAAAAGACTCCTGGGCTGTGAAAAAAAATTTCTGGAAAAAAATTCTTAAACAAGTTTACTAAAATTATAGCAAATACATTTGTATTAATATTTGTATTAAATTGATTAATTCTCTTTTAAGATAGATAATATATTTTTACAAATTAAAAAGATAGATGCTAAGTGTCCATTTCTGGTAATGCATGTCTGAGGATCATCCACCAGACCAAACATACAAAAGTGTCAGAGTCACCAAAATCTGACAGAAATTGGAGAGGTGTTAACACTGGGAAGAATGGACTGACCCTGGGTAAGGTTTTTTTAATACAGTCTTGTGGGAAGGCAGTCCCCAGTAAATGTTGCAGAGTGGCAGGGTTCTTGTCTCACAGAGTCAAAGAACGAACCTCCTGGACAAAAAGGTGAAGTGAAGTGGAAGTTTATTAAGGGAAGGTGAGAACAGAAAAGGAAAAAAAAAAAAAAAAAAAAAAAGCTCTCCAGAGTGAGAGGAGTCCTGAATGGGTTGCCACTGTGGGCTTTTATGGTTGGTCCTATATGGAAACCTGACCAGGGAACTTGGTAAATTTCATGTCAGTAACATGATAGATTTGTAAGTATTATGAGAATATCCTGTCTCTATTTAGGATGAACACAGTGTTCTTGTAAATATCATGAGGATAAACAAGGTATTCCCTTCTCTCAAGTTATTTCTTCACAGCTGAGACTTCTGTGAGCCTGATTTCATAGGCCCGGGTATGAGCCTAGTCAGGTAGCCCCCTACCTGTCTCTCCCTATCTAGCCTCAACTGTCCCTTACTCATAACCACCACTTGGGGTGCTGAATTTGGGGCTACTACAACTGAAAAGTGAAGAGGCAAACAGGAAGATGAGAAGTCTAGGGAGGACCCAGTGGCTGGATCATCTTAACGCTCCTTCATTCACTGCTTTGGCTCCTGGGCTGGGAGGACCCAAAAGCTAAGATTGCTCACTAGAACACCTCTACATGACCACTCTGCATGGCTTGGCTTTCTCAAAGCATTGAGGACTCAAGGCTATTGGCCTTCTTACATGAAGATTTGGATTACAAGCAAAAACTTACGGCTAAAAGTCAGAAGCTGCATTGTTTTTCATAACCTAACTCAAACTCACATACCATCTTATCTGTTCCATTATATTGGTTACAAGTGAATCACAAACCCCCAAAATTCAAGGTGAGGGAAATTATACTTCATGCTTGATGGAGTGTGGTAAAGTTCTAGAAAAAAGATACCTTAAGACCATTTTGGGAAAATACAGTCTGTCACAAAAATCAATGACTTAAGATTCCACCATGAGAAGTCAAAAGGGAAAAGCAAAATAAACCCAAAGGACATAGAGAGGAGAAAATAAAAAGATAAAAGCAATTGTAAATAAAATAAAATAACATAAAAACCAAAAAGCCAAAACTTGACTGTTTGGAAAACCATTATAAAACTCATAAATCTCCAACATGACCAGCTAAGAGAAAAAGAGAGAAAACAGAAATTACTAGTTCCAAGAATGAAGGTGAAAGAAGGGATATCATTATTGATTCTACAGACATTAAAAGGACAAAAAGGGAAATTATGAACAAGTTAAAATATTTTCTACAACTTAGTTGAAAGTACAAATTCTTTGAGAAATACATCTTACTAAAATGATGCAAAATAGGAAATATGAACAATCTCCTACATATCTGTTAAAGAAATTGAATCTATTATCAAAAACTTTCCCACAAAGAAACCTCCAGGCCCAAATGATTTTACTGATGAGTTTTAATAAAGATTCATGGAAGAATTAACATAAATGTTAACACAAACTCTTTAAGAAAATAGAAAGTAATAGATTGCTTCCCAATGCATGTATGAGGTTTATGTAACCTTGATATAAAGTTTGATAAAGAAATTCCAAAAAAAAATTTACAAAATAATATCTCTCACAAACATAGAAAAAAAACTCCAATGAAATATTAATAAGTCAAATACAGCAATATTTAAAAATGGGAATATATATCATGATTAATTAGAGTTTATCTCAGATATGCAAGAATGGTCTAACATTGGAAAATCAATGTAATTCATCATATAAACAGATTAAGGGAGAAAAACTCTGATCCTTTCAACAGACACACAAAAAGCATTTGATAAAATTCAGTGCCCATTATGCTAGAATCTCTCAGCAAATTAAGAACAGAAGGGAACTACCTCTACCTAAAAAAGGGCATCTAAGAAAAAAAAAAAAGCCTTTATCATTATACTCAATGTTAAAATATTAAATACCCATACAATTGGGAAAAAGTCATTTTTATTACTTCTTTCAAGTATTGTCCTAGAGGTCCTAGCTAGCACAGTAGGCAAGAAAACAGAAAAGCATAATGATAGAAAGGATTAGAAAAGAAGTAAAACTGTCTCTAATCACAGATGACATCATTCTTCACTTAGAAAACTCTATGTTTTTTGATGTTCTACACATCAACATCAGAACTACTAAGAGAATTTTTCAGGGTCAACATACAAAAATCAATTATATTTTCATATATTGATAGCAAATAAATGGAAATTAAACAGTTTTAAAAGTCTATTTAAGTTAGCTTCAAGAGTCATAGAATACTGAGGAATAAATGTATCAAAATATGTGTAAGACATAAAAACTGCAAACTACTACTGAAAGGAACTAAGGAGAAAGACACTAATAATGTGGAAAGTTTTATAATATTTAGAAAAACATGTTAAAAATATATCATGTTCATTGATCAGAAGTCTGCATTGTTATGGTGCCATTTCTTCCAAAATCCCAGTAAAAATTCCAATCTTTTCTGTAGAAATTAACACACTGGTTCTAAATTGTATATGGAAATACAAATTACCTAAACTAGCCAAGACAATCTTGCAAAGAGGAACAACTTTAATAGTATTTACACTGACCAACTTCAAGATTTATTCCAAAGCTATCATAATCAAGACAGTATAGTACCGGCATACAAATAAAAAATAGATCAATGCCAGACACTTATAAAATCATTTGATTCTCAACCAAAGAACCAAACAATCAATGGGGAAAGAAAGTTTTTTTTAACAAATGGCCCTGGCAGAGGACATGAACAGACATTTCTGCAAAGAAGACATCCAGATGGCCAACAGACACATGAAAAAATGCTCCACATCACTTGGCATCAGGGAAATACAAATCAAAACCACAATGAGATACCACCTCACACCAGTCAGAATGGCTAAAAATTAACAAGTCAAGAAATGACAGATGTTGGCGAGGATACAAAGAAAGGGGAACCCTCCTACACTGTTGGTGGGAATGCAAGCTGGTGCAACCACTCTGGAAAACAGTGTGGAGGTTCCTCAAAAAATTGAAAATAGAGCTACCCTATGACCCAGCGATTGCACTACTGGGTATATATCCTAAAGATACAAACGTGGTACTCCGAAGGGGCACATGCACCACAATGTTTATAGCAGCCATGTCCACAATAGCCAGACTATGGAAAGAACCTAGATGTCCATCCACAGATGAATGGATAAAGAAGATGTGGTATATATATACAATGGAATACTATGCAGCCATCAAAAGAAATGAAATCTTGCCATTTGCGACAACGTGGATGGAAGTAGAGGGTATCACGCTTAGCGAAATAAGTCAATCAGAGAAAGACAACTATCATGTGATCTCCCTGATATGAGGAAGTGGAGATGCAATGTGCGGGGGTTAGGGGGTAGGAAAAGAAAAAATGAAAGAAGATGGGATCGGGAGGGAGAGAAACCATAAAAGACTCAATCTCAAAAAACAGACTGAGGGTTGCTGGGGGGAAGGGGGATGGGAAAGGGTGGTGGGGATATGGACATTGGGGAGGGTATGTGCTATGATGAGTGCTGCGAAATGTGTAAATCTGGTGATTCACAGACCTGTACCCCTGGGGATAAAAATACATTATATGTTTATTAAAAAAATAAAAAATTAAATTAAATTTTTTAAAAAATGGCCCTGGAACAATTGGATATCCATATGGGAGAAAAATATATTAGACTCAACCACTTCTACACACCATCCATAAAAGTTCATTTAAAAGAGATGATAAATCCAAACACAAATGCTAAAACTATAAATTTTCTATAAGAAAAAAGGAGAATATCTTCACAAATCATGGCTAGGCAAAGATTTCTTAAACAGGAAAGAAAGCAATAGCCATAAAGGAAAAATGATAAGTTGACTTCATCCAAATTAAAAATGTCTGCTCATCAAAGTCAATGTTACAAAAATGAATAGGTAAGCCACAGACTGGGAAAAAGTCATTTCAGAGCATATGTCAAACGAAGGACTTACATCTAGAATATATGAAGTACACCTTGACCTTAATAATAAAAAGACAACGCAATTTTTCAAAGTGGAGGAAGCATAAGAAATAAAGATTAAATTTAGTATGGGACCCTAGATAGAATCTGGAACAGAAAAAGGACAATAATAGAGAAACTGATCTATTTGAATCAAGTCTATAGTTTAATTAGCTGTACTGTGCCATTCATTTCCTGGTTGTGATAATTACACAGTGATTTCATGTGATGTTAACCAGTAGGAGAAGCTAGATGAAACATAGAGAGGAACTCCGTACTATTTTTGCAACTTTCCTGTAGGTCTAAAATTAGTTCAAAATAAAAAGTTTTTTTTAAATGGATAAATGATTTGAACAAACACTTCCCAAAAGTAGATGAATGGCCAATAGCACATGAAAAAGTGCTCAAGTAACTACCAGTTAGAAAAAGGTAAATTAAAACCACAATTCTAATTCACAACCAAGAGAATAACTAAAATGAAAAAGATTGATAACACTCAGAGGTGGCAAAGATGCAGAGGATTTGCACACACAACACTCACACATGTTGGTGAAAGCATAAAAATGTCAAATCACTTGAGGAAAGGTCTACAGTTTTTATAAAACAAAACATACACCTACCCTATCACCCAGTAATTTTACTCTTACATATTCATCTACCCAAATGAAAGCATATAGCCACAAAACGATCTGCACTGGAATGTGCACAAGAGTTTTATTTGCAGTAGTTCCAGACTGGACACATTTCAGGTGTCCATCAGCAGGAGAAGAGCTAGACACAGTGTTATAGTCATATACTGTAAGACTACTCATAAATGAAAAGGAACAGACCTACGAATACACTCAACAGTGTGGATGAATCTCAAAAACATTATGCTGAGTGAAACAAGTCCTGTACAAGAGAATAAAAACTGCATCAACATATTTACATTAAGTTTTAAAGCAGGAAAAATTAACCTATAGAAAAAACAAAATCAGAACAGTGGTTGCTTCTGGGGGTTGTGGCAATGGTCATCAATGAAGGAGGGGCATGAGAAATTTTCTGGGTTAATGACAATGTTATATTTCTTGATGGGGGTTTTGGGTTATCGCACTGTATGCACTTATGTTGGTTCACAAATTGGTCCCCAGATATGCAGGGCAGGGAGAGACCAATGAAAGAGGTAAACCAGTCCAGATTGGTAGGTGGCAGGTGTAACAAGCAAGGAAGTGTACTTAAGAGTAAGAGTCTTGTCTTGGGCTGCCACAAGAGAAGTAGCTCTCTTCACCCACTTGCTAGAATCTTAAAAATTTATGTCTAGGCCTTAACTGGGTTCAGTCATAGTTACTGTATGGGTGGCCTCAGCAATACCTTACTCTCTCATGGCTCCCACTGTGGAAAAGAGTGGGTGGAACATACATTCCAAAGACAAGGGAAGAGGGTAAGGTCCCTCTAATTTCCCAGGTCCAGCTGGCAGGTCAGTCAGAAGTCCTGTTCTCTCAATGACCTTCTCCCTCAATTTGTCAAAACTTACCAAAAGATACACTTAAACTTTGTATACTTCATTGCATGTAAATTTCACTTTAAAAAAAAAAAAAAAAAAAAAAAAAAAAAGAACCACACCAGTCAGAATGGCTAAAATTAACAAGTCGGGAAACCACAGATGTTGGCAAGGATGCAGAGAAAGGGGAACCCTCCTACACTGTTGGTGCGAATGCAAGCTGGTGTAGCCATTCTGGAAAACAGTATGGAGATTCCTCAAAAAGTTGAAAATAGAGCTACCCTACAACCTAGCAATTGCACTATGGGCTATTTACCTTAAAGATACAAATGTAGTGATCTGAAGGGGCACATGCACCTGAATGTTTATAGCAGCAATGTCCATAATAGTCAAATTATGGAAAGAACCTAGATGTCCATCAACAGATGAATGTATAAAGAAGATGTGGTATATATACTATGGAATACTATGCAGCCATCAAAAGACCCTGAAATCTTGCCATTTGCAATGACATAGATGGAACTAGAGGTTATTATGCTAAACAAAATAAGTCAGTCAGAGAAAGACAATTATCATATGATCTCTCTGATATGAGGAATTTGAGAGGCAGGTTGAGGGGATGATGGGGGGAAGGGAGAGAAAAAAATGAAACAAGATAGGACCGGGGAGGGACACAAACTGTAAGAGACTCTTCATCTCAGGAAACAAACTGAGGATTGCTGGAGGGTGGTGGGGGAGGGATGCGGTGGCTCAGTTATGGACATTGGGGTGGGTATGTGCTATGGTGAGTGCTGTGAGTTGCATAAGACTGATGATTCACAGACCTGTACCCCTACAGCAAATAATACATTATATGTTAATAAAATTTTTTTAAAAGAACTATAAACAGTGAACTCTAGTTAATGATAGTCCTGCTAAAGTTTAAGAATGAAGTATACTGATACATTTATTCTACTTTGAAATGCATTTTGAAATGAATTGATAGATGGGGGGTAGGTAAATAGATATGTGAAAAAACAAATACAAAAAGTACATTTTTAAATCAAGATTGTGGTCCATTGTATAATTCTTTCAATTTTTCTGAATGTTTGAAATTTTCACTGCTGGGAGAAAAAAGATTAAGTCAGAATTTTTTTTTAATCTTGAGCATTTTTTTCATTTTTTATTTAAATTCAACTAGCCAACATATAGTACATCATTAGTTTCAGATGTAGCATTCAATAATTTATCAGTTGCATATAACACCCAGTGCTCATCACATCACAAATTTATTTTTTTAATATGAAATCATTTTGCAGTTCAGATAGTGTAACACAAGTTTGAAGTTAATGATAACTTCATTATATAATAAGTATTTCTTTGCATAACCATTTCTTTGCATGCTGTGTCAGTATCACTTCATCAATAAACAGTAATAACTAACTTACTGAGTTTTCTCTGCATACCTGCATTATTCTAAGTACATAGGATGGGTTACCTCATTTAATCTTCACAGCAACCAGTCTCACCACTAACCCATATGGCAACATATTGCAAGTTAGAAAACAGCATTCCTTCCTTGAGATATTTTACTGCAGTCTGCCAGAAAATTGTCATTAGAACTCCGCACATCTACAGTGGCTCCAAGCCGAATGATGTCCCTGATGTTGAGCAATGCATGGCAGCTTACACAGTAGTAACTGGTGGCCCTGAGAAGAACCCTGTGAAGTACAATTCCTATCACCAGGGTTAATATTTAGCCAATGCCATGAACAGAGCAATACAGGTTGCTTAAAATATTGAAATATTTACTGGTGGTAAAAACTTTAAACCTGAGACCAACCATGTGTCTGTGCCTGCTCTGATCCTGTGGGCTCATTACTTAGGACCCTCTTGATTCCCCATGTTCAACAACTAAAGGATTAACAGAACAGAGGGCCCCAGATCCTTGCTCCAGAGCCATGGCCAATGTCTACTGTGATTGTTCTAATTGTTCAGTACCTGTAAAGATTATTAAAGTTTAACAGTATGCTTGATTATCCCCAGCTTATGCTTATGGCTCAGGAAACTGTGACCCACAAAGATAAATTATGAGAGCTTTCAAAGGTAACAAGCTGTAAAAAAGAGATTTGAGGGGCGCCTGAGTGGCTCAGTGGGTTAAAGCCTCTGCCTTCGGCTCAGGTCATGATCCCAGGGTCCTGGGATCGAGCCCCACATCGGGCTCTCTGCTCAGCAGGGAGCCTGCTTCCCTTCCTCTCTCTGCCTGCCTCTCTGCCTGCCTCTCTGCCTGCCTGTGATCTCTGTCTGTCAAATAAATAAATAAAATCTTTAAAAAAAAAAAAAAGAGATTTGAACTCAGTAGTCGGACCACACTTGGCTACCATACTTCATGGCCTCAATCACAAAACTTTCACTGAGAGGTTCCCCCCAAATTGCCTTCCTTCCTTACCTTCATCAGCCCTGGTGGCCAGTTCCATGGACTATCCTAAAACAGATTGGCTTTCAGGTGACTCTAACTAGAAGAAATGCCAACAAGAGGTGCTAAGTGGACAGTCTGCTCTCAGGAGGCCTTTGGGCAGAAATGCTGGTACATGAGTCTGGGTGCACTGAGGCCACATGCACAGCTCAGGCTCTCTCTCTGACCAAGGAAGGCTGGAATACATGCTTGCTGATTCCAATTTAACCTGCAATGGATCTGCAGCAACTTCCAGATGCCTAGGGTACATGTTGCTGTTAACAGTGTTTATTTTTTTTATTATGTTAGTCACTATACAGTACTTCATTAGTTTTTGGTGTAGTGTTCCACGATTCATTGCTTGCATATAACACCCAGTGCTCATTGCAATATGTGCCCTATTTAATACCCATCACTGGGCTAACTCATGTGACTTTGCCTCCCAAGAGCTCTGGGGTCCTCAAATAAAAAAGACCCCAGTAACCCTTTGCAATCTGTCTCTTTCCTGGGAGTGGGCGGGTCTAATGAGTCTTATTCTAGCTTTTCCTCACATTAATTAAAGCCAGATCTGTCTAACAGGAGAATACAGGTGTGATTGCTTCCCTCAGGAATTGCGCACTAAGCTGTAGGTGATAATTAACACAGAAGGAACAAGAATAACCAATACAAAGGTCTTTCTTATCCTTCCCAAAACAAGACTAGGTCAATTATTTTTAGGATAATCTTTGTACTGGTTACTATTTCTTTTTAACCCACATACCATGCACCTTTCTTAGAGTAACTGGTCACAAAGATGGTCTTGGGATCATCAGAATAGACCAATCAAAATCCTTCCTTGAGATCTTTTCCTTCTGTGATTACAAAGCCAAAGGGTGTAAGTCCAAAGCTTATACAGGTCATATTCCAACTCTACCCACTGGCCCTTTAGTGTGCTCTAGAAGTGAAGAAAAACAAGCTCGGCAGAGAGAGAGACAAAGCCAGAAATAAAGACAGGAAAACAGAGAGCCCTAGAGCTTTCAACTTCCTTACTTGGAGTAACTCCAAGAGTCCAAGCTCCTGAACTTCCCACAATTTGGCTATGAGAGTCTATACAACCTCTTTTGGCTTAAGTAAGTTGAGTTGGGTTTCTATCACTTACACTCAAAAGAATTTTGACTAATTGCATCACACTCCTCTAGGCATTTAGAATCCATCTGTGAATGCGGCAGGGGTGGGAGGATTAATTCCTAGTAGCATTTAGAGTAGAATCGGGCCTTGAAAGATAATAGAATTTAGGTAAGCAAATTGGGGCAGGAGCAATCTACATCAATTGGAGCAATGCAGCCTTGACAGTAATAAAAATAATTCAGCAGCTACCACAATGCCTAGTGAATAGAAAATTCGGGGGGCAGGGATGCCTGGGTGGCTGGGTCAGTTAAGCGTCTGTCTTCGGCTCAGGTCACGATCCCAGGGCCCTGGAATTGAGCCCCATGTCAGGCTCCCTGCTCAGTGGGGAGTCTGCTTCTCACACTTCCTCTCTATATGTTCTTCTTCCCTTGCTCATGTTCTTTCTCTCTGTCTCCAATAAATAGAATATTTCTAAAAAATAAAAATAAAATAAAATAAGAAAGCTGATAGGGCTATACAATTATATGAAATAATCCGCATAAAAGACACAATAGGCCTTTATTCTACTGGGGGGGCACAAATGTTAAAATTAACAATTTTTTTCAGCAATATAAAAAATAAAGCTGAAGTTTGCCATCTTACAGAGAAATCTAACACTCCTCTGTCTGAGTAATCTGTACCTTCATCCTCCAACCATTTTCATTGTTATGCCTATGAATAAATGGATAACTTCATGAAAAAAAGAAGTAGTTGAAGAGTTCTAACCAGGTGTGGAACAGAACAAAAACTATAGTCAATGAAAATCTATCTGCTCTGCCCAGTGGGTAGGTTAGTTAAGATGAGTGGATACCTGTAGAATGTTAGTCGGGGTTGGAGGGGGTGATCCAAACCCATTAGCAATGCAACCAGAGAGGAAAGGATGAAGGCAGGCCATATTTGAAAGAAAAAGAAAAAAAAATTATTGATTGTGTATGAAGGATAAAAGAGAAGAGAATTGGAAAGATCTTGAGCCATTATATATGATATTTTCCATCAGAATGTCAGTATCTTGTTCCAGTTGCATCTTCCAAATAAGAGAAATGGTAAATAACATTCTATTCTGAAATTCTCCAGAAGTCAGCCACCCTGAACCTTGGTGCTAAAACAACTGTCATTGTGAAGGGCTTTGTCTGGCCTTGTGTTTATAAAAGAGGAGAAGAGATGAGAATTACTGCTTGGAGCTCCTTTGCTGTTACCCACAGCCTGGCAGTAATTTATCATGTGTGCACAGCTGCCAGCTGGGTTGTTTGTCTTTGGTATAAACCTCCTATCTCCCACACTGGACCAAACAGAGCCTCAAAAACTTCCCTTTTGTGGGGCAAAATATGTTTATGCTCATTAACCGACAGAATTAAAAAAAAAAAATCCCAAGTTGCTATAGGAAAAATACCTACCTTCTTTTAGACAAGCCCTGCCCCTGCCCCGCCAACAACTGACTAATACCCCCTATACCCATTGAGGTCTGGATTGTTGCCTGTGGCAAAAACTGCTGGGAGTTGACCCAATATCCCTCTCCTCCTGCCATGCTGCCCTTACTCAGTAATAGAATATGTGTGGTCTAACTAAAAGATTACATTTCTCAACCTCCCTTGGAGCTGGCTCCATGGTGGGTATGGTCTTTTTGCTCTTCCCTCTGTTCTACCTTCTGAAAGTCAGAGAAGAGGACCGGAGTTTCAAAAACTTTCTTAGACTATGAGATGACATTGGGACTGGCAAACACATGCTAACAAGATAGGGCAGAAAAGTAAGGGGCCCAAGTCCCTGAAGACAGACCCATTGCCATGACAACTTGGGACTGCCTATCATTGGGTGTCTATTATCAAACATTCAGGCTAACTGCATCTGACCCTGTTGAGATGACTACTTCATAGATTTCTAAACTGAGTCTCAGAGAGTTTTAAGAGATCTACCCAAAGTCTTGTGTCCTATCAGTGACCTGAAACCAGTCCCTGATTGTTCAATGCTTCTACATCAGAAGGACTTATAGAAAAGTCCTACAGGTAGCTTTCTGCTGCAGAACACTACGGATCAGCTTTGGTTTAGTTTTTCCCTCTCACCATGCCCTGAGTTTCCTCTAGAGAAGTCTTACCACCACACACAGGTGCTTCCCAGCAAACATCAAATATTTGTTCTGCCCTGTGAGAAAGGAACTCATAAACTGTGTCACCAAAAGGTGAAAAACCATGAACCAGTGTTCTGGCCATAAAGTTCTGTGGGAAAGCTTCAGAAACCATGGCAGACCTTCTCCATCCACACCAGAAAAAATGGAAAGTCTGATCAGTCTTCTCAGAAGGAAAAAGAAGAGATGTCATCACTAGAGTTTGTAACTGTCCCATTGACAGGGCTCTGAGGGCCTTTCACTTGTTCTAAGAAAAAGCCACAGCAACAACAAATTGAATGCTACACACCCACTGATCCATCCAAAAACAAGGACTGCAGCCTATGGTCAAAATCCCAGATACTAATATATTCAGCCTTACTAAGGGAATATCTCCATCTTTAAACCTTTATTGTATTATTTTGTATAATTCTTTCTACTTGTTTTTTGTGATTACAAAACAATTATCAAAACAACTTATATTTGTGGTTTTTTTTCTCTTCTGTCTTCTCCTTTGACCCCATGTTTTCCTCTCCCTTAAATTCATTTTAAAAAAAAATCTGTTGGAGACATATATGTTAAAAAGGAGAAGGAGAAAAAAGAGAAGGGGAAGGAGGAAGAAGAGAAAGGGGGAGAGAATAAGGAAGAGGAGCAGGAAGAGGGAAAGGAAAAGTCCTCCCATTTGTGCCAGCAGTTGTAGAAGATCTGAGAATTGACCCTACTTGCAAACTAACCAGTTAGGCTGCCACCTTTTCATGGATGCTGAGAGAAGACACAAGATTTGTAGGTCAGAGACAAAGGATTTTATTATTCAATGTAAGCGGCATGAGCTCCATGTTTGCATTGACTCCGCTTAACCTCCAAGGCACAGAAAGTCTCATGAGATTTAGAATAGCCCAGATGGCTCTTGTGCCTGCAGTGGGTTTGCATCATAGCTCAGGAACCCTAATCTTAGAAAACCCCCAATCTTATAATGGGGCTAATAGCAAACCTGTCTAACCTTTGCCCAGAGGGAGACATTTTTCTTATACTGATCAAGAAGCAATGCTACCTTCTGCCCCAGAAGGAGATACTGTATTTTCTGAGGCTGTTTGCTATACAAATATTCTTGAAAAGATCATCCAGCACAAAAGCTATCAGAAGACATGCAGAAACATAAAGAAACCATGAAGAATGATCTCCCAACACTCTTCACTCTCTCATGAAACCATATTTCTTTGCTTCTTTTAATGCTAATTTCAGCTTGGAAGTAAAACCAGAGTGATTTTTTGATGAAAATCTGCCTCTCCACAAAATTGTAAGTTTGCAAAAGTTGTTGACACTTGCTACTTTTGTTCCATGAAGCTCAGCTCCTAGTAAGTGTCTAGCACACTGTAGGAACTCAACAAATCAATGAATAGCCCAGCTAGGGGCAGCTGGCAAAACGCAGAGTGCCCAGTTTGATGTTCATCTGTGACATAAAGCTAACGGGGCTTAAAGCGTGCATAGGAAATTTGCATCATTATCTGGCAATGTCTGCACAATCCTGCCTTTTTCCCTTGCTTTTTTGCATTCTTTCCATCAATGTATCAAAGCACAAAATCATCTTTTTTCAGGGTTACATAGGAAACTTACTCATCTTTAATTTGAGCAAACCATCATCTAATTAAACAATTTAGATTGAATATGCTGATACAGATCTTTTTTAAAAAAAGAATAATTACAAAGGGACTTCAAGAGGATAATTACAAATGGGAAATATTGAAACTGAAAGAAATTTCTATTTTCTTTAATTACTGAAACCCCCTCCTAACAAGATCCTGAAATAATCTATATTTAAGTATTATATGCCATGAGGTCTCTCCAGGCATCAGGGAAAATATAATTAAGTTATTGGTGAGGCATTGCCCCCATTCCCTGTCCAGGCATGCAAATTTGGGATCTTCTGGGCTTCAAAATGTTACTCAAACTATTCTATGAGAATTAGTCCTCAACTGGGATCTCTGGAGGGAATGGCTGGACCCTTTGACCACTGCAATCAGCAACACAATTGCTCTGCCTTTTTTTAGTAAGCTGAAAAAATTTCCAGTCTTTTGACTGGGGGTAAAATTTCTAGAGCATTACTTCTACTCAGTCCCTAAGATTTCCTCAGGAAGTGCACTGGGGAAATGGTCTTTCTAGAAATCTAACTCAGTCTTATACATCAACTTTCTCAAAGTACAATCTGGGGCTCCTAGGGCTTCCCTAGTGGCTGCAAACACATAAAAATACAAGTCATTTGTTTAGATATCAGAATGCTGCTCAATTCAAGAAACTTCTAATATTTACCTGCATCAGAGGGCTTCCTAACAATAATCCACTGAGTGGCACCTGGGTGGCTCAGTCATTAAGCATCTGCTTTCAGTTCAGGTCATGATCTTAGGGTCCTGGGATCGAGCCCCATGGTGGGCTCCCTCCTTGGCGGGGAGTCTGTTTCTCCCTCTACATCTATCTCTGCCACTCCTCCAGTTTGCGCTCTCTCTGTCAAATAAATAAGCCTTAAAAAAATAATAAATAAAAAAAAATCCACAGAATGAGTTACTGAGGGTGACTAAAGTTTGGTATTCACAAATTTAAATTAGCAGATCACCACAGTTTATAAAACACACTAAGTCAGCACTCTGAGAAGTGTGGCTGCCACGCAACACTTGGAAATGTCACAAAGACTACTGCTCAATCAGTGATGAGCATGCTGTGATATTGCTGCCAAGGGAACTAGGGAGACCCCAGGCCCGGAGGCCTCAACCCAGCCCACTGCAAAGATATCGTTGAAGGCTCTTGGTCTCACCATGAGAAAGAATTCAAGGATAGTCACAACACACACACACAGCTTATAAGCAACACAAGCAGGAAAGATTATGAAAGTAGAACTACACTCTCTAGATGTGAGAGCTGGTAAACTTAAGAGAGAGCTTTCTCACCCTGGGGTTTCCATTTCTATGTTTCATTGACAGTTTTTAACTACGAGATGGAATTTCATCACTTGGAACAGGGAGTCTTGGGAGCAGGGTTTTGTGCCTTTTCTTCCTTTTTTGCAGGGGTTTCCTGTCATGGCACCTGCCATCTTGGGCCTGTCGGATTTGATCTGACTTGTTGTGGAATGCTGCCAAAGACAGGTCTCTGACTTTTCAGATAGCTGGACATGACTTCCTCTTTGCTGACCCACAGAGATACTGTTAGAACCTAACTGCCTTCAACAGTATCAGGCATCATCAGTAATGTTTTTAGTTGTAGCAGAGTGTGATTAAGAGGAGGAGTCAATGAACCTGGATTTGAAATCTTATCTCTCCTATACTAACTGTGTGACCTTATCAAGGGACTTATCTTCTCTCTGTGTCTTCATTTCCTGTGTGTAAAGTGGAGATGATAATAATAATAATTCCCACCTCATGGGTTTTGGGTGAAGTAAGACATAAAACATGCAAAATGCTCAGCACAATGACTAGTGATAATACTTGATAAATGAAATTGTAAATATATGACTTTTTCAGTTGCCAATGTTCTTATGCCATTCATTATTTTAATGACATTACTATAAGGTGTGACTTTTTTTCATGCTTGTGTTGTATAGTCACAGTATTATTGCCATTTTGCTTTTAAATACTTGCTGTGTTGTTACATCTTAGTCTGGCTCATTGGTTTTACCAAGTTCACTTTCCACTGGGAAGAGAGAAAAGGTGGGATAGAGGGGCTCTGAAGGCTGCTGATGCAAAGGTACCACCCCTGTCCCATCTACCCCACACTGGTGAGCAGCACTGAGATGCCTGTGGTCTCTTGCTGTGGGCCCCAGAGGCCAGCGCAGTAGAGGGAGCAGGCAGAGCACAAAGGTGACAGGCCAGCAGCATGTACTCACAGCATAAGCCATACACTCTGTCCTTCGGACTTGGAACCAAATGCCAGACAGATGTCAGCACTGGGGGGAACCAGAGGAAGGTCCTGATAAAGCCAGAGGAATCAGTATGACTTGGGCTTCAGAAAGATTCTGAAAAAATCATTCCTTTTTATTTTTGTTCAGGAAGATTCACTGACACAGCTTTTCTTTAATTCCACTGTCATTCAAATTACCAGCTCAAAATTTGGGTTCATAAGGAATAACATGGAGGACATTAGCAGAAGGAAAGGAAAAGTGAATTGGGGGAACTCGGAGGGGCGGGAGAGATGAAGGATGAAAGACTGTGGACTCTGAGAAACAAACAGGGTTTTAGAGGGGAGGGCGGTGGGGGATGGGTGAGCCTGGTGGTGGGTATTAAGGAGGGCACGGATTGCATGGAGCACTGTGTGTTGTACACAAACAATGAATCTTGGAATGCTACATCAAAAACTAATGATGTATTTTATGGTGATTAACATAACACAATGAAAAATTAAAAAAAAAAAAAAACTTGGGTTTGGAAAGGAAAAAGTCCTTTGGTTTCCTTTCCTGTCACTTCCTCATGAAGACCTCATGAAGATAAGCTGGAGGCACCATAGCTTTCAAGTTCAGGAAGACCTGGTTTCAATAAAAACTGCTACTCTCTTGTTATGAAACCTAAGGCAAGTCACTTTGCCTTACTATTCCTCCATTTCCTCATCTGCAAAAAGAGGAAAATAAAGCCTGAACCACAGGATTGTCATGAGGATTCAATAGAATCATGCACATGAAAGCAACTAGCCAACACCTTGCTGGCCCATTAGAAATTTTTATGCACATACAACATGCATGTATACAACACTCACACTATGTCCTATCAGTTTCATCTGATCATGTGACTCAAACTGGTTCATTCAGAGCTGATCAAGCCCATCCTGGAATAGTGTCCCAGATTCCCAAGATGCTGAAAGACAGGTGAAACCATGAATGAGAGCCTCCAGAACGACATTCTTCCCTCTTACACAGAGCCATGCTAAGGTGATAAGGCTAACTGTTCAGTCAGCATAGAGCTGACCCAGGGGATGAATGGCAATTCTCAAGAGTCCCTGGGAGGCTGCACATTGTCCTAGTCTTGCCACCCCCATGCCAAGTACTTCTCTTCTTTCATGATGGCTTTGATACCGTTGAGCTCATCCTTTGGAATACTCCCAGGGGCAATAAACTTCTATCCTTCTTGAGTGAGTATGACTTTTACAATTGTTTATGTTGAGATAACTGTTGATTCACATGCAGTTATAAGAAATAATGCAGAGATACTCTGTCTACACTTTACCCAGTTTCACGTCAATGGTAACATCTTAAAAAATCATAACACAACATCACAACCAGGATATTGACTTTGATACATTGAAAGTACAAAACATTTCCATCAGCATAAGGATGCCTCATGGGGCCCTTTTATGGCCAAACCTAACTCCCTTCTATACCCACCCTTTCCTTAACCCCTGACAACCAATAATTGGTTATCCATTTATATAATTTCAAGAATATTATATATACAGATGCATATAATATGTAACCTTTAAGATTGGCTTTTTCACTCTGCAAAATTCCCTGGAGATTTACCCAACTTATTGCATGTATCAATAGTTTACTCTTTTTCTGCTGAATAATATTCTTTTTTTTTTTAATTTTATTTTTTATAAACATATATTTTTATCCCCAGGGGTACAGGTCTGTGAATCGCCAGGTTTACACACTTCACAGCACTCACCATAGCACATACCCTCCCGAATGTCCATAATCCCACCCCCCCTCCCAACCCCCCTCCCCCCGTCAACCCTCAGTTTATTTTGTGAGATTAAGAGTCACTTAAGGTTTGTCTCCCTCCCAATCCCATCTTGTTTCATTTACACTTCTCCTACCCCCCATAACCCCCCATGTTGCATCTCCTCTCCCTCATATCAGGAAGATCATGTGATAATTGTCTTTCTCCGATTGACTTATTTCACTAAGCATGATACCCTCTAGTTCCATCCACGTCGTCGCAAATGGCAGATTTCATTTCTTTTGATGGCTGCATAGTATTCCATTGTGTATATATACCACTTCTTCTTTATCCATTAATCTGTTGATGGACATCTAGGTTCTTTCCATAGTTTGCCTATTGTAGACATTGCTGCTATAAACATTCGGGTGCACATGCCCCTTCGGATCACAACGTTTGTATCTTTAGGGTAAATACCCAGCAGTGCAATTGCTGGGTCATAGGGTAGTTCTATTTTCAACCTCCATGCTGTTTTCCAGAGTGGTTGCACCAGCTTGCATTCCCACCAACAGTGTAGGAGGGTTCCCCTTTCTCCACATCCTCGCCAGCATCTGTCAATTCCTGACTTGTTAATTTTAGCCATTCTGACTGGTGTGAGGTGATATCTCACTGTGGTTTTGATTTGTATTTCCCTGATGCCGAGGGATGTGGAGCACTTTTTCATGTGTCTGTTGGTCATCTGGATGTCTTCTTTGCAGAAATGTCTGTTCATGTCTTCTGCCCACTTCTTGATTGGATTATTTGTTCTTTGGGTGTTGAGTTTGCTAAGCTCTTTATAGATTTTGGACACTAGCCCTTTATCTGATATGTCGTTTGCAAATATCTTCCCCCATTCTGTCAGTTGTCTTTTGGTTTTGTTAACTGTTTCCTTTGCTGTGCAAAAGCTTTTGATCTTGATAAAATCCCAACAGTTCATTTTTGCCCTTGCTTCCCTTGCCTTTGGCGATGTTCCTAGGGAGATGTTGCTGTGGCTGAGGTCGAAAAGGTTGCTGCCTGTGTTCTCCTCAAGGATTTTGATGGATTCCTTTCTCACATTGAGATCCTTCATCCATTTTGAGTCTATTTTCGTGTGTGGTGTAAGGAAATGATCCAATTTCATTTTTCTGCATGTGGCTGTCCAATTTTCCCAACACCATTTATTAAAGAGGCTGTCTTTTTTCCATTGGACATTCTTTCCTGCTTTGTCGAAGATGAGTTGACCATAGAGTTGAGGGTCTATTTCTGGGCTCTCTATTCTGTTCCACTGATCTATGTGTCTGTTTTTGTGCCAGTACCATGCTGTCTTGATGATGACAGCTTTGTAATAGAGCTTGAAGTCCGGAATTGTGATGCCACCAACTTTGGCTTTCTTTTTCAATATTCCTTTGGCTATTCGAGGTCTTTTCTGGTTCTGTATAAGCTTTAGGATTATTTGTTCCATTTCTTTGAAAAAAATTGATGGCACTTTGATAGGAATGGCATTAAATGTGTAGATTGCTTTAGGTAGCATAGACATTTTCACAATATTTATTCTTCCAATCCAGAAGCATGGAACATTTTTCCATTTCTTGGTGTCTTCCTCAATTTCTTTCCTGAGTACTTTATAGTTTTCTGAGTATAGATTCTTAGCCTCTTTGGTTAGGTTCATTCCTAGGTTTCTTATAGTTTTGGGTGCAATTGTAAATGGGATTGAGGCCTTAATTTCTCTTTCTTCTGTCTTGGTGTAGAGAAATGCAACTGATTTCTGGGCATTGATTTTATATCCTGACACTTTACTGAATTCCTGTACAAGTTCTAGCAGTTTTGGAGTGGAGTCTTTTGGGTTTTCCACATATAGTATCATATCATCTGCGAAGAGTGATAGTTTGACTTCTTCATTGCCGATTTCGATGCCTTTAATTTCCTTTTGTTGTCTGATTGCTGAGGCTAGGACTTCTAGTACTATGTTGAATAGCAGTGGTGATAAAGCACATCCCTGCCGTGTTCCTGACCTTAGCAGAAAAGCTTTCAGTTTTTCTCCATTGAGAATGATATTTGCGGTGGGTTTTTCATAGATGGCTTTGATAATATTGAGGTATGTGCCCTCTATCCCTACACTTTGAAGAGTTTTGTTCAGGAAGGGATGCTGTACTTTGTCAAATGCTTTTTCAGCATCTATGGAGAGTATCATATGGTTCTTGTTCTTTCTTTTATTAATGTGTTGTATCACATTGATTGATTTGCGGATGTTGAACCAACCTTGCAGCCCTGGAATAAATCCCACTTGGTCGTGGTGAATAATCCTTTTAATGTACTGTTGAATCCTATTGGCTAGCATTTTGGTGAGAATTTTCACATCTGTGTTCATCAAGGATATTGGTCTGTAGTTCTCTTTTTTGATGGGATCCTTGTCTGGTTTTGGGATCAAGGTGATGCTGGCCTCCTAAAATGAGTTTGGAAGTTTCCCTGCCATTTCTATTTTTTGGAACAGTTTCAGGAGAATAGGAATTAGTTCTTCTTTAAATGTTTGGTAGAATTCCCCCAGGAAGCCATCTGGCCCTGGGCTTTTGTTTGTTTGGAGATTTTTGATGACTGTTTCAATCTTCTTACTGGTTATGGGTCTGTTCAGGCTTTCTATTTCTTCCTGGTTCAGTTGTGGTAGTTTATATGTCTCTAGGAATGCATCCATTTCTTCCAGATTGTCCAATTTGTTGGTGTAGAGCTGCTCATAGTATGTTCTTCTAATTGTCTGTATTTCTTTGGTGTTAGTTGTGATCTCTCCTCTTTCCTTCATGATTTTATTTATTTGGGTCCTTTCTCTTTTCTTTTTGATAAGTCTGGCCAGGCGTTTATCAATCTTATTAATTCTTTCAAAGAACCAGCTCCTAGTTTCGTTGATTTGTTCTATTGTTTTTTTGGTTTCTATTTCATTGATTTCTGCTCTG
This sequence comes from Enhydra lutris kenyoni, assembly GCF_002288905.1. Classification (NCBI taxonomy): domain Eukaryota; kingdom Metazoa; phylum Chordata; class Mammalia; order Carnivora; family Mustelidae; genus Enhydra; species Enhydra lutris. Next base: position 2,704,650 of record NW_019154131.1, on the reverse strand, counting down.
ATCTTTATGATTTCTCTTCTCCTGCCGGGTTTAGGATTTCTTTCTTGTTCTTTCTCCAGCTCCTTTAGGTGTAGGGTTAGGTTGTGTACCTGAGACCTTTCTTGTTTCTTGAGAAAGGCTTGTACCGCTATATATTTTCCTCTCAGGACTGCCTTTGTTGTGTCCCACAGATTTTGAACCGTTGTGTTTTCATTATCATTTGTTTCCATGAATTTTTTCAATTCTTCTTTAATTTCCTGGTTGACCCATTCATCCTTTAGAAGGATGCTGTTTAGTCTCCATGTATTTGGGTTCTTTCCATATTTCCTCTTGTGATTGAGTTCTAGCTTCAGAGCATTGTGGTCTGAAAATATGCAGGGAATGATCCCGATCTTTTCATACCGGTTGAGACCTGATTTAGGACCGAGGATGTGATCTATTCTGGAGAATGTTCCATGTGCACTAGAGAAGAATGTGTATTCTGTTGCTTTGGGATGAAATGTTCTGAATATATCTGTGATGCCCATCTGGTCCAGTGTGTCATTTAAGGCCTTTATTTCCTTGTTGATCGTTTGCTTGGATGATCTGTCCATTTCAGTGAGGGGAGTGTTAAAGACCCCTACTATTATGTATTATTGTTGATGTGTTTCTTTGATTTTGTTAATTGGTTTATATAGTTGGCTGCTCCCGCGTTAGGGGCATAGATATTTAAAATTGTTAGATCTTCTTGTTCGACAGATCCTTTGAGTATGATATAGTGTCCTCCTCATCTCTTATTATAGTCTTTGGCTTAAAATCTAATTGATCTGATATAAGGATTGCCACTCCTGCTTTCTTCTGATGTCCATTAGCATGGTCAATTGTTTTCCACCCCCTCACTTTAAATCTGGAGGTGTCTTCAGGTTTAAAATGAGTTTCTTGTAGGCAACATATAGATGGGTTTTGTTTTTTTATCCATTCTGATACCCTGTGTCTTTTGATTGGGGCATTTAGCCCATTAACATTCAGGGTAACTATTGAGAGGTACGAATTTAGTGCCATTGTATTGCCTGTAAGGTGACTGTTATTGTATATTGTCTCTGTTCCTTTCTGATCTACTACTTTTAGGCTCTCTCTTTGCTTAGGGGACCCCTTTTAATATTTCCTGTAGAGCTGGTTTGGTGTTTGCAAATTCTTTCAGTTTTTGTTTGTCCTGGAAGCTTTTTATCTCTCCTTCTATTTTCAATGATAGCCTAGCTGGATATAGTATTCTTGGCTGCATGTTTTTCTCATTTAGTGCTCTGAATATATCATGCCAGCTCTTTCTGGCCTGCCAGGTCTCTGTGGATAAGTCTGCTGCCGATCTAATATTTTTACCATTGTACGTTACAGACTTCTTTTCCCGGGCTGCTTTCAGGACTTTCTCTTTGTCACTAAGACTTGTAAATTTTACTATTAGGTGACGGGGTGTGGACCTATTCTTATTGATTTTGAGGGGGGTTCTCTGCACCTCCTGGATTTTGATGCTTGTTCCCTTTGCCATATTGGGGAACTTCTCTCCAATAATTCTCTCCAATATACCTTCTGCTCCCCTCTGTCTTTCTTCTCCTTCTGGAATCCCAATTATTCTAATGTTGTTTCGTCTTATGGTGTCACTTATCTCTCGAAATCTGCCCTTGTGGTCCAGTAGTTGTTTGTCCCTCTTTTGCTCAGCTTCTTTATTCTCTGTCATTTGGTCTTCTATATCGCTAATTCTTTCTTGTGCCTCATTTATCCTAGCAGTCAGAGCCTCCATTTTTGATTGCACCTCATTAATAGCTTTTTTGATTTCAACTTGGTTAGATTTTAGTTCTTTTATTTCTCCAGAAAGGGCTTTTATATCTCCCGAGAGGGTTTCTCTAATATCTTCCATGCCTTTTTCGAGCCCAGCTAGAACCTTGAGAATCGTCATTCTGAACTCTAGATCTGACATATAACCAATGTCTGTATTGATTAGGTCCCTAGCCTTTGGTACTGCCTCTTGTTCTTTTTTTTTGTGGTGAATTTTTCTGCCTTGTCATTTTGTCCAGTTAAGAGTATATGAAGGAGCAAGTAAAATACTAAAAGGGTGGCAACAACCCCAGGAAAATATGCTTTAGCCAAATCAGAAGAGGTCCCGAATCGTGAGGGAGGAGAAAGGGGATAAAAAGAGGTTCAGAAAGAAAAAAAAAAAGAAACAATTAAGAAAAGAAAACCAATAAAGAAAAATATAAAAAGGAAAATATATATATATGTATATATATATATATATTAGATAAACTAGTTAAAAAACGTTAGAAAAGAAAAGGGTAATAGTTTTAAAAATTTAGCAGAAGAAGAGAAAAAAAATTGAAAAAGAAAAAAAATTAAATTAACTGCAAGACTAAAGAATCATGGGGAGAAAGCCATGAGTTCCGTGCTTTGCTTTCTCCTCCTCTGGAATTGTGCTGCTCTCCTTGGTATTGAAACTGCACTCCTTGGTAGGTGAACTTGGTCCTGGCTGGGTTTCTTGTTGATCTTCTGGGGGAGGGGCCTGTTGTAGTGATTCTCAAGTGTCTTTGCCCCAGGGGGAGTTGCACCGCCCTTACGGGGGGCCGGTCTGAGTAATCTGATTGGGTTTGCTTTCGGGAGCTTTTGTTCCCTGAGCGCCTTCCGTAGAATTCTGGAGGGCGGGAATGAAGATGGCAGCCTCCCGGTCTCCGGCCCAGAGGAGCCGAGAGCCCGGGGCCCCACTCCTCAGTGCACCCTCAGAGAATAGCGCCCAATTATTCCCGTCACCCTGGCCTCCGGCTGCGCTCCGAGCTGACTGAGCCTGTGACCAGTTTAAGGTAACCCTGAGTTGAGATTTCACTCCTCGGCTCTGTCTCTGTAGCCGGCTTCCCCGTTCTAATACCTGTAAGCTCTGCAACACTCAGACACCCCTGATCCTTCTGTGACCCTGCGGGACCTGAGGCCACGCTGACCCCGTGTGGGCTTCACCCCGGTTAAGCCTCTGGAGCGATGTCCCTCAGCGGAACAGACTTCTAAAAGTCCTGATTTTGTGCTCCATTGCTCTGCCGCTTGCCGGGAGCCATCCCCTCCCCCCACGGTCTATCTTCCCATCGCTTTGGATTCACTTCTCCGCCAGTCCTACCTTTCAGAAAGTGGTTGATTTTCTGTTTCTAGAGTTGCTGTTCTTCTTCTCTTCGATCTCCTGTTGGATTTGTAGGTGTTTGCAATCTTTAGATAAGCTATCTAGCTGATCTCCCGCTACCTGAAGTAGTCTCAGCCTGCTACTTCTCCGCCATCTTGACTCCTGCTATCCTGCTGAATAATATTCTATTAAAGGGTTGTACCACGGTGTCTTTAACCATTCAGCTATTGAAGGACATCTGGGTAATTTCTAATTATTGGCTATTATGAATAAAACTGCAACTAACATTCATGTACAGATTTTTGTGGGAGCATAAGTTATGATTTCTCTGGGATAAATCCACAAAAGTGCAAATGCTAGGTTGTATGGTAGTTATACATTTAGTTGCATTAAAAACTGCCAAGTGGTTTTCCAGAATGACTGTATCATTTTACATTCCCATCAGCAATGTATTAGTGATCCAGTTTCCATGCATCCCCCCAGTCACTACATTTTATTTTAGCCTTTATGATAGGTATGTAGTGATATCTCACTGTGGTTTTAATTTGCCTTTCCCTAATGGCTAATGATCTTGAGCATCTCTTCATTTGTTTATTGCCATCTGTATATCTTCTTCAGTGAAATGTCTATTCATGCCTTTTGCTCATTTTCTAAATGGATTGTTTGGGATTTTTTATTGCATATAATTTTTTATTAAGTAATTTGAGCTAAGTGTTATGAATGCCTTGAGTAGTATCTTTTTTTGCTGCACCAAACACACCAGTAGCTACATACACACTATATATAAACTCACACAAACAACCGAAAATGTATCTATAAATCAATGAGCCTCCTTTTCTTGTAAAGACCTCAAAAGGGCTCAGAGAAGTTGCCAAAACATACTGCTGAGGTTCTCAACCTGTTATAATCATGGATCTCTCTGTGAATCTGATCAATATAAAAACCCTCTCACCACCAAAACACAAAAATGTGTGAAATTTTACTTTTAGTTTTATGGGATTTCTGGGGCCACTGAAGCCAGCAATGAAATCCAGGTTAAGAAAATCTAATTAAGCATTATGCCTAAGTGGTTGACTAGAAGTGGCTCTGAAGAACTCCACACTCACTTAGAAATTAGAGCTTCAGTGCAAGTTTAAAACGGCCAGCAGTGGACATCAGTTTCCTGTGAGTCGAAATTATTTTATTGCTCATTACTGAGATGCTCAGGCCTGCCTCCATATCTATCTGACTCAGAAAGTCTGACAGGGAGCCCCAAAGTCTGTATTTCTTCCAGCTTGCAGGCTGGGGCTGGGAAGCTCAGCGGGATTTGGCAAACTTCAGTATCCACCATCCTTCCCTAATAACAGACATTTTCCTTTTACTTAAAGTACTCGGGGAAGGAGATTATACAATCTCCAGAGTGTAATTCCCTTTCAGCGAGAAAGGAATTTTCCCTTTAGACTCTGACCTAAATATGTTCAGGATGTCCCTCATTTCCTATTCTCAGGACAAATGCATCTTTAAAGTGCCACCAAGGACAGTTTCAAGTTCTGAAGTCTGGTTTGGAGACAGCTCTCTAGGCTTCACTCTCCTGAACCAAATCCCTGCAAGGGGCTTCTAACATTCCCCATCATGTTCATTTTCCAAAGTGAGCATTTGGTTTCTCTCTGCTGTATCCTGTTCTGTAAAATCCCACCCACCAGTTATAACACCATACTGAATAACTCTCAGGCTACCTACAGAAATCTGCTGACTCACCTCAGATAGGTATTAGTGAGGTGTACTGGTTTACTTGCACAGAGCTGTGGGGTGCATTAGATTAGGATCCACAGTCACCCATGACTTCTAAAGATCAAATCCCAGCTGATCTCAAATCCCAGTTCTTCCTTAACTAGCTGGGCATCATTAGGTATATTGCTTAACCTCTCTGGGCTTATTTCCTTATTTAAATGAGAACAATGTAATACCACCATCCTCACACAGAAAGTTGAGAAGATTGGATGAGATAGTATATACACAGTTCCTGGCATAAACAGGACACTGGGTAAGTATTAGCTCCCCTTCTTCTCCATGGACATTGACTTAATGATATATTTTCACCTGAAGTAAGGTTGCCCTAAACTCTGGGTGGGTTCACTTGCCCCTCTGCTTCTCTCCCAAGGAGACCTCTTGCTCAACATACCTCTTTTTACTTTTCTAGGACACCCGGCAATACAAGGCTGGACCCTCTTCACCCTTAGTGTTGAACTGTGAACCTCCCATGCACAGATCAGGTGGGACTTTTGGAAAAAGGACAGAGAACAGAGCTTGTAGGCTGTAAGTCAGGGAGCAAGCTGGTGCATTCACAACTTAATCATGCCACTCCTCCAAATTGACAACATCTGCTGTCCCTTTGGCCCAAAGGGAGCTATTTCCCCTGACAGCCACCAAAGTAGAATCTTGAAAGAAGGAAACCAGACTATTTCAGAAAGCAGATATTACTCACACATGTGGATCCCCCAGGCACCAAAGAATGCTCCAGCCACAGCTCACCCCCACTCCCCTGTTCACATGTCATGCGCTGCTCCAGGAATATTATTCTCCTTGACTTAAACGCAGAATAAATATTTCCTCTCCACTGCTCACATGCATAACTCTTTACTGGGTGCAAGGACTTCACATTCAGCAGCATCCTTGACATCTCTCAAATGGCAAGTCCCTGAGGAGACTTGAGGTATTAAAGCCTTGGACTCCAGTGCTAGACTACTTGAATCAAAACCCAGCTCTGCATCTCTCTAATTAGGTGACTTTGGGCAAGTCACTTAACCTCCCTATACCTCAGTCTCCTCATCTGTAAAGCAGAAATGATACCTACCTCATAGGGTTATTGTCAGGATTAAGTGGTTAATATGGCCAAGCACTTAGAATACTGCCTAGTGTCTAATAAAACACTATACTCATAGTAGCTTTATTATAGTATTTATTACCAGGAACTTGACACCCACAGGAAGGGCTGATGATGACAAGGACAATAACAGGACTAGGCTCTCTGTGGTCCCAACCACTGCTTCCTGTGCTGCTGCAGCTGCTGATTCTGATTCATCGTATTCCAGGCCGGGCACTCTGAAGGCTCTGGGAAAATGATCTCCTCTCCCCACCCACCTGATGCAATCTATCTTCAGTGAGCAGAGAACTTAGGGGTCGCATCATTTTTGCAGACTGTGGAATGATTTAAAGACCCAAAGGCCGTGACATTTCTCTTCTAGGTCCTGCTTTGGTTCTCCTAAGGGTGTGGGCATGGTTTATCCCTGCCCATTAGCAGTTGCCCATTTAAAGCACTTCTATATCTGGGGCTACCCCCTCTCCATTTTGCAGCCTGCCAACGTGGCAGAGAAGAGTGCAAGCTCAGAAGCAAGATTGCAGAAGTTCAAACCCTGATTGTGTAGCCTCTTCTCTGTGCCTCAGTCTCTGCCTCTGAAAAATGCGTACACACAATATTGCCTCCATCATAGGGTGGTTAGGAAAACTAAATGAAATAGTCCATATAAACACTGCAGGTAAAGCATAGTGCCTGGCACATGGGGGGATACTCAACAAATGTTGGCTTTATTACTTCCTCAATTCTCCCATCCTCACTCAGTCCCAGCTACATTCTTACAGCATGGGAGCCCCTTGATTTTGATGCCAGTATGAGGCAGGATCATCACTCCATATCCACTCCCCCAACATACACACACACACATACACACATGCTGCCTCGGACACCCTTTAGAGGCTAGATGACTCCAAGCAGAGATGATCATGAATGGGGTGCTAAGGAAGCCCAGCACTCCTTTTTCTGCTCATAAGTGACTGTTTGAAGCTGGTATTTCTGGGGCGGTGGAGGAGTAGCTGGTCCCTTGCTGAATGGGCTCTCATGATAGGGTCTGTATCTCACATCCCCCTCACAGGGGTCCACAGTGCACTGTGACTTAGATCAGCTGTTGTTTTCCAATTTCTTCAGTTGCCCACCTGCTGTCTAAGCTAATTTAATAGCCTCCATAGCACTGGGGAGCCAGATGTTCAGATGTTCACAGGAGTGGGGAGGATGCTCTGAGACAACCCAAGTGAGGAAAGTTAGCACTGGTACAGCCATACATTCAGGCGTTAAATAAAATAAGCACATAGATTGCAAACCCTAGAGGTTCTTCCACTAACATCCAATTAGCAAACGTGTCCCTATAGGGAATATCTGCCTTTCCATGTCTTCCTATGAAGTGATCCATAACATTAGTGAGGGAATCCAAGCCCTTGCTCTCTGTGCCCTGGTGGTCAGAGTTCTGTGTTTTTGACTGGGAACTGGAGGGTTAGTGAGGGATGAGTGTGGGTGTGTGTATGCATGCACATGTTCCTGTTGGGGGAGGATTGGTAACAGGGAGTTCTAATAAAAGATGCATTAAAAAATAGTAACTCTCCCCTCTAAGCACTCAGCAGTATCCCTTTCAGCAGTCCATGAAGATATTTACCCAGGACTCTGTCTCCCTGAATTTGAGGATATAGGACAAATGATGTGGAGGAACTTTAAATTGGCTGCTCTGGTCATGACAAATCTGTCCTGCCAGTGACATGGATTCAGTTTTACTCCAATTGTCTCCACTGTGCAAATATGCATTAGACTTGGGCTCTACTTTATATTTCTCTGTGACTTTTCTAGAGTCCTTTAGTCACAGGCACATTAGGCTTGGTTTTCCCGTGTGGAATAGTGTGCCCATAGGTCCCCTCATCTTTGTCCTGACTAGAGGAACTTTAAACCTAGTTCTTCTACTCATTACCTCCCCTCTGAATCCATGGCCATGACCATTTCTCCCTCCTTGTGGGGCTACTTGCTTGCCTTGCTTGTTTGACTCTCTTCTGTGCATGCCTCATCTCGCGTGTCAGACTGAGTTCCCAGGAGGGAAAGGCTGTGTCCTCACTCTTATTTCTCTCCCAGCATCAGCACAGACCAGGACACTGAGAAGGTGTTCAGTGAATTTAATGCATTGACCAGTTTCTGTTTCTCTTGTCCCAGTGCTTTTATTTCCAGAAAAGTCACTAAGATTTCTCTCCATTAGGGACCTGAAAACACATCTGTCTGTCTTGACATAGTACTCCATTCCAATATACTTCTGTGACCTACCCACCCACCCAGTCATCCCACTTAGAAATTAGGCCTCATCCTTGAGGTCTCCTGATGATTCAGAATAGCCTGGGTTGTGCTGTGATGACAAACCAAAATGGCCTAATCAGAATGATTTAGTTTTCATTTATACTACGTGTCCATCATGGATCAGCAAAGGTTGATATATATTTCATATATCACTCCTAATTATAGCCCATGGGATAGAATTAGTCACAGACCCCACCTAATTTCAAGGAGACTGGTGAATGTAGGAACAAGACAGAAGTTGAGTGACAATATTGTCTGCAATATTTCCCTCTGCCCCCAGCTCCCCACCTCTGATCGATCTTTCATCTCAATGAATATCCACTCTACCTTCCCCATTTCTAGGAAATTATGTCGATTTCTTCCCATCCCCAAAGATAATGCCTTTTTCAAGATACCTTCATTGCCTTCGGTGTTGACCCCAACCCTAAGCTCCTCTGCTCAGAGCAGACATAAGATTCTTAAAACACAAATCTAAAAAGAGACAGACTCTATACATAGAGAGCAAAGTGGTGGTTACCAGAGGGGAGGTATATGGGAGATGGGTGAAATAGGTGGAGGGTATTAACAGTACACTTATCTAAGAGCACTAAGTAATGTATAGAATTGTTGAATCCCTATATTGTACACCTGAAACTAATATAACACTGTATGTTGACTACACTGGAATTAAAATTAAACACACACACAAGTCTAATGATGTCAACCTTCACTTACAACATTTAAATAGAGCCCTTTACCTACAGGATACCCAGTCAGCACAACCCATGGGCCCATCCCACAGTTGCTCTGTCTACCTATTCAGGCTTATCTCCTCACACCACGCAAGGTCAAGACCAGGCTGAAATCCAGCCCAACCCATGTGCTAAGCCTTGATCTCTGGTGATGGCTGTATCTCCTTGGCAGAAAAGTTGTCCCTTTTTCCCTGTGCATCTATTTCTAATTCAGACAGATGTAATGTATGCTGACAAGCTGCATTTGCCCAGAGAGCAGCACATTGTTCTGTCTTACACGAAGGAATTGGCTAACAACATAAACTACTAACAGTTCCCCAAATTCAGCACCCCATTCATTACCTCCAAGCATTGACACAAACTAGCACTCTGCCAGGAATGACCACCCAGCCCACTACACTCCATACTGCAGGCCTCGTGTGATCTTTATCCTTGAGGACCCTTCTGACATGACTTCAGATATTCCCAGTCAGAGGTAATCATTTCCTTGGTTTTAATTTGGATTCCTCCAAAAACAAGTCCCAAGACAATGATTCAGCCCTGGTGGTTTATGTAGATCCCAACAAGTATAAATAAAGAATGGTGAGAGTGAGATAGGTTAAATGAGTAAGTTATTACCATGGACAACTGTGGCTTATTCCCATGGAGAAACCTCTGAGGAGCCATGAAGAATATGATTACCAAATAACATGGAAGCCAGAGTATTTACCCACTGACTCCTGTTCCTCATGGCCTAAGGTGTGTCTTTGAGAGCATTAAATCTCTTGCATATCTTGGATCTCCTGAATGCACTGAGCAAGCTCCATGTTACTGGAAAAAGGCATCAGGCAGAGAGTCAGGCATCCGAGGCGGCTCTTGGCTTGGTCTTCGGGGTTCTCAGCCCCACACTCTGAAGCATTCTTTTCCACCAGAAATGGCTAGAGTAGCTTTCTTGGAGGACTTCCAGCCTCCTTCCTTCTTGCTTCCAGTTTAAAGAGCCCTCTTCTCATTTCGAATTATCTCTATTCATTTCAAGTTAATACATTTCTTTTAAAAATATATGTTTCTTGGGGCACCTGGCTGGCTCAGTCAGTAGAGCAAGCAACTCTTGATCTTGCAGTTGTGAGTTCAAGCCCCACATTGGTCATAGAGCCTACTTTAGAAATAAATAAATGAAAAAAAATTTTTAAATATGTTCCTTATGTGTCAAATGATATTCCACTCTATTGAACAAATGCCATATTCAAATTTCTTTCTATAATAAACCCTTTTCTACCCTGTAACAAGCTGCTATAGGATAAAGCTCATAAAAATCTTAGAAGCTGTCTCCAGCCAAGAACACATAAAAGGAATACCATTAACATCTATGAGACTATAAGACACACTTTAAGTGCTTCTTTTAAAAAAAGAAAAAAAGATTTTATTTCTTTTACAGTTGAGAGAGAGGGCCAACTCACAAGCAGACGGAACAGCAGGAAGAGGGAGAGGGAGAAAGAAGCAGACTCCCCTTCAAGCAGGAAGCCCAACGCAGGACCCTGGGATCATGACCAGAGCTGAAGGCAAAGGCTTAACCAACTCAACCACCCAGGTGCCCCCACCTTTAAGTACTTCTAAGTTCTTAATATCAGATTTTAGAATCACACCCTTGACTGTATTGTTAACCTAAGACAATGTTTTACTGCCCTAAGTTTGTTCCTTTCCCTAAGACCATTTCTTACTTTGAGGTCCTTCTGCAGACTTGGTTAGATCCTCTATATTTCTTCTAAATTCTGCTGAAAAAAATGTAACAATTCCCTCTTTACCTTATCATACACTGCTAAAAGAAGCCAGTTGGCAAATTCAGTATTCTTCCTGGATCTCCTTAACCAAATCTACTATTTCATTAGATATATTTTGTGTTTTCCAATTACTGCAAACAACATTGCCAACTTCTCACCAGTACACACCATGGATTGTTTTTTCTCTATTCCCCAATATCCACTTCCTGCCTGTCCTTCAAACTTTCTCCTTGAGACCCTTTGAGCCTCTGACAGTCCCAAAATCAATGTCACACAAATGATGTGGAATAAGAGCTTGACATTACAGATTAGACATTAAGCAACTGTGGGAGAAACCAGTGAATTACATGTCCAGAAGGGGATAGGAGGATCAGAGAAAATCACTCACAGGGACTGCAAGAATCTGGTGGAAAAGCCAATGGAAGGCTGTATATCTGGGGGTCTGGAGTTGCTGTAGGTCAGCAGGGCCAGCAGGCTGAAAAGCTGGACATGAAATGGGGAGAGACAGGAAAACTTGCAACCCATACAGACAAACCTGAACCCATAAGACAAACTAAACCCACCTGTGTCTTTCATCACCTCTACCTCAAAGATATGTTTCCCTTACCACAAAGATGTGAATATATCTGGTTCAGGAGACTAAAAGACAAGATTCTGCAAGTGCCAGATCTGCAGGCTCAGCTGCTGTCCCACGCCAGCGAGGCAAGCAACAGATCATGACAGCACACACCACCCCAGAGCACACCTGCTGCTGTTCAGTCCTGCCTTCCAAATCCCATGCAAATTTCTCTTGTCCTCAGCCCTAACCCACAACCCACAACCCATAACCATGCCAGGAAGGAAACCGAGAACCACAGATACAGCTCAGCTAAGTCAACAAAGTATAAAAGCACCATAGACACTCTTAGCATATGGGTCCTGTCTTAAAGAAAACACTTGATAAATGTTAAATATTTACTCGTATTCTTACTACCTAGCCCAAAGTTCAACATATAGCAGGTGCTCCAGTGATGTTTGTTCAACAGAAACTTGATTTAAATACCAAATTGATAGCTACTTCTATAAAACATGTCTTTCTTTCAGTAAAGAGATAAAAATCTTCGGCACCAACCTAATATTTTATTAACTTCCCTCTTCGTGGGACAGTTTATTGTTTAAAACTAAAGCCATCTGCATACTACTTACTCCCCCAAACAGCAGCATTAAAATTCATTAAAACTTAGCAGTAAGAAGGATGACCTCATGGTGTTATCATTTTCAATGGGGCCTGAATGAGAGGGCAGGATCCATGCTTGAACACTTTCTCTTCATTAACACTTCTGTTCCTGCATTCAGCTCTGAGCCCCACCTCTCTGGCCCTACTCAGACAAGGGGAACAGAGTGATGAGGTGATAATGAGGAGAAAATGTCCCACCCTGTTCTGGGCCTGGCTAGTTCAAAGCAGGACCACAGGGACAAGACTGTACCTGGCTGTTTTAAGAGCTTTCTTCATTTGGGAAGCAGCATGATGAAAATTCATCATCATAATGGAGAGGAGGCTGCGGCAGCAATGAAGGTAGGTAAGAGTGTAGATAACAATGTGCTCAAGTAGGCTCACTGGATAAACTCAGATTCTTGCTAAGATAGGTCCTTTAGAAATCCTAGCATTCTCTCTGCTGCTCAACAACACTGAGTACATGACTGTATC
>NW_019154131.1:2689675-2692213 GCF_002288905.1 Enhydra lutris kenyoni | reverse complement strand
GGAAGGAAGGAAGGAAGGAAGGAAGGAAGGAAGGAAGGAAGGAAGGAAGGAAGGAAAGGAGGGAGGGGTCAGAGGAAGGGAGAGAGTAAAGGAATGAATGGAGGAAGGAAGGAAGGAAGGAAGGGAGCAAGAGAAGAAAGGAAGGGAAGGAGGGAAGGAAAGAAAGAACACAGAAGGAAAAGGCTTTCTCCAGGACACAACAGGTGAAAAGAGATCTTTTCATACCCTAAGCCATAAAAAGGCCCCAGTCTCATGTGACTTATTTAAACTCTGTTCCAAACCATGTTTTTTGCTGTTTTTGTTGTTGTTTTTTGACTGATTATTTTTTTATGAGAAACTTCACAATTGTTCTTTGGACAGCGCTGATTCTCCAAGGAATGCAGAATGTCTACAATATGCAAGTGTCTCTCTAGACTCCCAGACCTAGGCTTGAGAGAAAAGCAACACATGAAAAAATACTTGCTCTTTCCAAGGTGGCTCCCCCTAACAATCCAAGGGTTCTGCTAGTGCAAGGGAGGGGAGAACAAAATTTTGGTATGGGAATAGCAGTCTGCTGTAGCCCTGAGAAACAGTTTCAGAAAAACTCCCTCTTGTCTTTCAGATGGAAGAGGTCCCCCTCCACCTATAGTGCCTCTAGGCCAGTTTGATTCCATTCTCTATCCCTCCTGCCCCCCATATTTACTTCCCTTTCCTACTACTCTCCTTCTCTCTTCCCACTGACTTCTAGCCCCATCTGCCCCCTCTGTCTCCAAGGTGTTTCTATCTTATTTGGTCTCTGAGCAATCAAAACATTATCATGATCCAATTTTTAGGCAAAGAAACTAAGGCCCAGAAAAGATAGATGACTTACCCAAGGTCACTCATTTAATTTGCAACAGAAGCAAAACTAGAGAAAAACCAGGACTTTAAACTTTAGATTCTTCAGACTCTTCTTCTAACTCTTCTGAAAGACCCTTACCCACTAATGAGTCTGTATGTGAGGGTGCATGTTAAAGGAAGGACAAACCTTTTCACTTACCCATAGTTTAGCATTGAACATGCTTTGAACATATTCTTCCAACACCATAAGTGCATGTGTCTCTAAGGTTATAAGTTAAACTGCTGAAGAGCTGTGTTCCTATGGATGGTCCACAGCACACCCCAATCCTGAAGCTCTAGCAGAGTTCCCATGTATCTCTAAAGGGAGCTTTTTTTTTTTCTGTTTTGACAGATAGTGTGTCTATTGTGAGCAGTTCACTAATTAATTTTTTCATTGACTTTTGGCATCTACCATATCCAAAATTCAATGTCAGTTATACAGAAGAAACAAAATGGATGCTGAGATATGGTCTGGTCTTTGAGTCAACAATATACTTAGGAAGACGTCTGAGTAGACATACATTCATTAGGCCAAGTCATAATAGAAAGGATGCTCTCAATGCAGAGAAGATTTCAGATGATGAAGCAATATTTCTGCAGTGAGTCATTAGTAAAGTCTTCATTGAAGAAATGTAATCTGAATAGAGTCCTGAATGATGAGCAAGATTCTGGTAGACAGAAATGTAAGATCCCTGCAAGCAGAGAGAATAGTATAAGTAGTGGCCAGAGTTAAAAAAAAAAAAAAAAAAATCAAAGAGAAGAGCAAACATTGCAAATTGGTAGTGGTGTTAGAATATTGGGAATACAGTAGAAAAGTAGAACCAGAAAGTGAAAAACCTTCAATACGAGAGTCTGAGGTCTGGAATTTTTCCCATAGACAATAGTAAGTCATTAAAGGTTCCTGAATAGTGTGAAGGAACTATCAGAGCAAGGTAAAAGCCACTATCTAGGATCCTGGGCATGAAAGTTTCTACCTCATGTACTCAGAAACCTGGAACTCATCAGTGTACCAGAGTGAACTAGAATTAGGAAAACCAGAATGCCCTTTATTAACTTACAGTAAAAAAAAGAAATGTCTACCCAAGAAAATCAAGATTTTCAGGTGCAAACAAACAACAGAACTAACTCTAGCTAGTTAAAACAAACAGTCAAATGGTTACAGGTATTGTGAAATTCACAAAATTTTGAGAAACTCAGAACCAGTGAATCAAGCTCAGAAACTCTAGAGCCAAGACCAGAACCTAAACGTCATACCCCGTTGGTGGTGTGGATGCAGCAGCCACACAGAGCAGGGGGCACTGAGCATGGCACGCCAACCACAGAATTTTACTGCTAGGAGCTTTGCTGCTGTTACTACTCCTAAAAAGCCCAATCACCTCCTGCCATTCTATCTAGAAAAGTAGATTCTGAATGTGATCTTCCTTTTATGTGGCCCCTTTCCTGGTGGAACTTGATTGAATGTGGCTTAGGACACAAGTATGGCTTGGAATGCAACTTTTCCTACCTCTGATGAAGTTTTAGACTATCAGTGAGGTTCGGTGGGGTGGAGTCTGGAGCCAATGAACAAAAAAGAATTCTTGAAACATCTACTTTTTGTTCGTTTTTTTTTAATTTAATTTTTTTTTATTTTTTATAAACATATAATATATTTTTATCCCCAGGGGTACAGGTCTGTGAATC
>NW_019154131.1:2541855-2684675 GCF_002288905.1 Enhydra lutris kenyoni | reverse complement strand
CTTTCTCCTCCTCTGGAATTGTGCTGCTCTCCTTGGTATTGAAACTGTACTCCTTGGTAGGTGAACTTGGTCCTGGCTGGATTTCTTGTTGATCTTCTGGGGGAGGGGCCTGTTGTAGTGATTCTCAAGTGTCTTTGCCCCAGGCGGAGTTGCACCGCCCTTACCAGGGGCCAGGCTGAGTAATCTGATCACGTTTGCTTTCAGGAGCTTTTGTTCCCTGAGCACTTTCCATAGAGTTCCGGAGGACGAGAATGAAGATGGCGGCCTCCCAGTCTCCGTCCCGGAGGAGCCAAGAGCCCAGGGCCCCACTCCTCAGTGCACCCTCAGAGAACAGCGCCCATTTCCTCCCGTCTCCCTGGCCTCTGGCCACGCTCTGAGCTCACCGAGCCTGCGACTGGTTCAAGGTAACACCAGGCTGAGAGCTCACTCCTCGGCTCTGTCTCTGTAGCCGGCTTCCCCGTTCTAATACCTGCAAGCTCTGCGACACCCAGACACCCCCGATCCTTCTGTGACCCTGCGGGACCTGAGGCCACGCTGACCCCACTTGGGCTTCACCCTGTCTTAGCCTCTGGAGCAATGTCTCTAAGCGGAACAGACTTTTAAATGTCCTGATTTTGTGCTCTGTTGCTTCGCCACTTGCCAGGAGCCGGCCCCTCCCCCCGCAGTCTATCTTCCCGTCGCTTTGGATTCACTTCTCCGCCCGTCCTACCTTTCAGAAAGAGGTTGATTTCCTGTTTCCAGAATTGCTGTTCTCTTCTCTTCGATCTCCCTCCCGTTGGATTTGTAGGTGTTTGCAATCTTTAGTTAAGCTATCTAGCTGATCTTCTGCTACCTGAAGTAGTCTCAGCCTGCTACTTCTCCGCCATCTTGACTCCTCCCCTTGAGACATCTTTTGGACAAAATAGTGGCTTATTAAAGCAGGGGGACAGGACTCGTGGCAGAAAGAGCTGCTGCCCCTGGCATGTGAGGGGTGGCAGGTATGATGGGGTTGGGGGAGGTAAGGAAAAAGGGAGGTTTCAATAGAACTTTCATATGCTAAAGAGGACCTATAAGATACCAGATGCCTTGAGGCCTTGTCATTGTCAAGGTTTTTCCCTTCAGCAAGGTATTAACATTAAGATACTTGGGAGATTCCTAAAGAATGTCACCTGTGTCCCACCCAGGAGTGCAGTGGGGGAAGGTTGCAGGGTGTCAGCTTTTGCTTTGTCTTCAGCCAGCCTTTTGTTCTCTCATGATCTCTACTGTTGGAAGGAGCAAATCTTAATGAGAAAAATCACCAAAATGTAAGAAGGGGAAGTCCAAAAGATGTAGGATGGCATTGATTATGACGATTATCCTCTGCACAGCATGATCTGGAAATAGGTTTATCTTGTCATACCATCAGAAACTTCTTGTTCCGAGCCCCTGGGTGGCTCAGTCTTTAAGTGTCTGCCTTTGGCTTAGGTCTTGATCCCAGTGTCCTGTGATGGAGTCCTGCATCTGGCTTCCCCTGCTCTGTGGGGAGCCTGCTTCCCCCTCTCCCTCTGCCTGCCACTCCCTTTGCTTGGGCTCTCTCTGTGTCAAATAAATAAAATCTTTTAAAAAAGAAAGAAAGTTCTTGTTCAACATGAAGTTAGAGAAAAAGAACTCCTATGTATGACTTGAATTTTTTCCTTGCTCTACTAACCTGTTGAATTCAGTGCCACAATTCATTCATCCAATAATGAACATTCACTCATTTGGTTTGCCCCACACCACAACTCCCCAGAGCTCTAAGGAGGGACACTACCATCCTCCCTTTGTCAGCCTTCTTTAGGGACTTTAGCTTTTCTTCCTTTTTTCTTCCCTTCCTAGTCTACCTCCCAGGTCATGTCTTCTTTTATTTGCAATCCACAGAGCTAGTATAATCTTTCTGAACTTGGCCTGAAGAGAAAAAAAAAGCATTTTTCCTATTAGCATATATATCTCTAGGGCAAAGAACTTGAAATTACCTTCCACATGCCAGAGTGAGTCCAGCTTTGACTTCTCTCCCAAAGCACCAGTAATAACTCCGACTCCCCGCAAAAGCTATAACTTTAATAAAAAACAGGTCACACATCAGACACCAGTATTGCCAGAACATGCAAACACACACGTACTCTCTGTCACTGATAACTCATAAAAGAAAATGAAATTTCCAACAGTATCCCTTCCCACCAGTTTCCCCCAAGGAATTCCCGGGGGAGAGGGGAAGGAGAGGGTTCTTAAATGCCCTCAACTTTCCCAACACAATGCGCAATGTCATGGGTATAATTCTGATCCCTGGAGAGTAACTGGGACACACAATCTTTGTGTCTTTACTGAAACACAGTTGAAGGATAGGTGATGAGGCTGGTAGAAAAGGTACATATTTGAAGTCCTGCTTTTGTCTTTACTGACTGTATGACATAAGGTCTCTTCCTGCTCAGTCTCAGTTTCCTCCTCTATAAAATGGGCACGAGATCCCTAGCTCACAGAGTTGTTCTGAGACATAAATAAAGAGATCTAAGCAAATGGTATCTCGTACTATCCTTGCTGTTGGTAATGTTTTACCACCATCCCCTTTATTACTGAACCAAAGGATCCTATTAGCTCAGAGTTGAAAACAGAGAGATGCTTATGTCCATCCTGTGGGTTCATCTCTGATAGAAAAGCCACTTCCTTGTCATTTGGGTAATGGAAGCATTCAAATTCTATTGAACATAATGACTAGCCTGCAAGTGGACAGGTGACAACTCACAGAGGGAAAGGCAAGCACTCTTAGGAGCCCTGTGTGCAGGCTTGACCCCTTCTCACCCTTCCTCACTCACACTCATTGCCTCCCCCAGCCTCTCTTTACCCAGAGACTTGCTTTCTCATTATGAGCCGTCTGGAAGTGGAGGGGACTCTCCCTCACTCTGCAGAAAACAGTGACTGTACTTACGCATTACCCCCACAGAAAGTGAAACTGCATGGCTGGGAGAATCCCATCATCACTCCACCCCCTAATGAGAGAGATTGTTTGCAGGCAGATGAAATTAAATTGTAAGCTCTATTGACTTCAACAACAGGTGCCATTTGGGCAAACCCAAAGGGGGCCATTGAACTGTCAAAAAGATTTAACTCTTCCTGACACCACAGCGTTGGGTAATAGCCTCCCTCCAGTTCTACTGCCAGAAACTTCGCCACTGGAGATCCATTCCACTGTGTTCTTGCCCTGAAATCCTTTTAAAAATGTTAATCCTCAGGGAGAGGAAACAGACAAGTCAATCATGCTAAGGTGGCTGTGTAGAACCTGAGTCCCGATCCTAGCTAAGTTCCTTGGCCAAGTTTCTTCTCTGGAAAATGAGGAATGCTGAGAATTATAGCCATATCTAAGTCTTTGGGGAAGATTAAATTAAAAGTTATAGGGAAGATACTTAGCACAGGACCTAGTGCAATGTGAGTATTGCACAATTCATTCATCATATAAGGAATTTCTTGAGCTTCCTCTCTCACAAACCCTCTTGTGCTTAGAAAAATGCAGACCCATGAAACTCGCCCAGAAGATCCCACAGCAGGAGGTCGGGGCTGGGCCTGTGATTGCAGGCCTTTAACAACCCTCCGGCTAGTTTGTAGTCAGACCATCCTCCTCAGAATCCACCCCACCCCCACCACAGGGCCAATCCTAGGGTCTGGCTGATAGAGGTTACATCTCCCCTCTCTCCCCAGATGAAGAGCCTGAGGAGGACGCTGAGTGGCTAAAGGAGTGAACACTAAAGAAGGTCAGGGAAAGGAGTGATAAACCTTCTCCAAGCCGAAATGAGCGATTTGTAATTTGCCTCCTCCAGGCTGAGGCCTTGCTTAAGGAGATGGGTGAGTAGGGATTGAGAGTTAACTTGGGGGAAGAACTGAGAGAAAAAATAACAGTCTATACAAAAGAAAGCGTTTTTAAAAAACCATTGTGTGAATCCCAGACACGAGCCACAGGCCCTGAAATTCCAGTTTAAAGCAATTCAGTTCCTGTTCCATTCAGCAGGCAAAGAATTGCAGGCATTTGCACTTCTGTGGTACCTTTCACGCCAGAGCTTCAAAGCCCTTTTCAAACACAAATCTGTTCAGCTTCATAACCTCTCTGAGAGATTTGGCAAAGGGATAGTGGGGATCACTTCCCTCCCTACCTCAAGGGCAGCCTTTTGGGTGGTGGGAGACAGAGGGTAGGAGGCAAAGGCAGTTTAACAGTCACTTAACCAGGCATCTTGACAGCTCACAGGAGAAGGAGCCACTTGGGATCAGACATTTCTGGGACACCATCTGAGGCACGGAATTACAGAATTACCTGGATATCCACCTCTTCCTCTTCGGCTTTTGCATCTTCTCTGTGTATCCTAAACAGTGTCTGGTGATTTGGCAGACACTGAGAGTTCCTACCCAATGTCATCCTCACTTCCTCCTTGTAACCAAACCCCAAGTTTTTCTGGGGTGACATAGCCCAAGGGGGTAGGCTATGATTCATTTAAGCCAAATTAACAATCCTCTTCCCATTTTTCTCAGCCTTCCTTGCCGCTGTGAAAGACTGTGTAACTTAGGTTTGGCCAGTAAGATGTAAGGGGAAATACTGCTGAGGTTCTGTTTGTCAGAATTTGCTATGCAGCAGTAACAAATTACCCCATCTCAGTGACTTAACACAACAAAACTTTATTCTTCTTTCACATTATAATTGCAATGCAATCAGTGGGGACACTACTCCACACTCACCGGGGAGCCCAGGCTTATGAAGTCTTTGGCATGTTAGAATGGAACAATCTAAATCTGAGGTCTCTAAAGTCCCCGTGAAAGAGACAGAAAATGTTGGATTTAAGAATATTGGGTCTGGGTGGTTCACTGAGCCTGGGTGGCTCAGTGGGTTAAGGTCTCTGCCTTCAGCTCAGGTCATGATCCCAGGGTCCTGGGATCGAGCCCCGCATCAGGCTCTCTGCTCAATGGGGAACCTGCTTCCGCCTCTCTCTCTGCTTGCCTCTCTGCCTGCTTGTGATCTCTGTCTGTCAAATAAATAAATAGAATAGAATAGAATAGAATAGAATACTGGGTCTCAAATTCCTATGCTTAGTAATGACACATGTCACTTTCACAGTCACACAGAGTCATGTCATGGTCATGGGACACTAATCTAACAGGCTTGAAAGTGCAGGATTACACATAGAATGGTGAGTGACACTGCCACAAAGGTGACCTCACGACAAAGATGATGTCTCCTGCTACTTCACAAACCCTCATATGCCATTCTTATAGGAAGCCCACCTTACAGATGGTGATCATTTGAAGCTAAAAGTGCCTAACCAAGCTAGTTTTCTGTCAGCCCAGCAGCTATATATCTACAGAGTATCCTACAGTTGTGCTGGTAATACTGGGAATCATAACAAAAATGGCACTGTGGGAAATGGGCTAGTCATTTCTTTACTCAACAAGAAAGGCACATCATTTCCATGCCTGACTCTGTGCTAGGCGCTGGAGGCTCAGAGTAAATAAAACGGGGTCTATTCTTCCTTGAAAGTATCATGGGATTATGGAGAAACCAGGAAGGACTTGCAAAAATCAGCCTGCTGATGTTATGCATTCTAAGCAAACACCGAAAATTAATTCCATTCACAGCACAACTCCAGACCAGAGACCTGCTCAATAAGAATTTGTGGGAAGGGGGCAGGGGATGGAATTAATGGCCACTTTAATGGCAACTTTAGAGGCTATTTCAAGGAATTGAAGTCTTTGACAAAAAGGGACAATCAAAGAGAAAAAAATACTGGCATTTTGGTCATCATCAAATACCCAGTTATCTGGAATCATAAAACAGAGAAAACCTGCTTTGAATACTTGTTGCCAAGTTCACCTCCCTCATGGGAGCACTTAAAAGGCCCCCCGTGGAGCCATACCCTCTTTCAGTTCCTACAGATGCCCTCCTTGTGGGCCCTGCCAATCATCTCAGTCACCAATGTGTCTTCCTTAATCTGAGCTGTGACTTAATATGTCAGGAGTGTGAAGAACAATTATCCACTTGAATATTACATAACTTCAGAAGTCTCTTGAGATGAAATGTATGCAAATGATAGTGTCTATTATTGGTCTGATAACCATTCTTTAATTCTAACTTAAAAGAGAAGAGATTTCCAGACATCGTGATGCATTTGATCCAATGAAACATTCAAATAACTTTATATCACTTGAGTGGTAATTTATCTTCTCTGCCTGGAGCAGCAAGAGGTTTCAGTTCAGTAATAATGAATTTATGTCATTTCTCCCAAGTTGGTTTCTTTCAGTTGGAGCACAGCTATTCAAATCTGTACAGTCTTTTTAGCGTGGACTTGCTCTGGGCATGAAGCTGTTCAAAAGATCCCGAGATGAAGGTTGCCACCTACCCTGATAATTTTTGTGTCCTGGTTAGAAGTCACAGTTCACAAGAAAGGAAGCCATTCCTTGATCAGGGATACGCAGCAAGAGAAAACAATGTGAGGGAGAAAGGAGAGACAAACAGGAGACCTGCTGGGAGAGATGATGGGGGCCCTGAAAAGCACAAGCCATAAGTTGACAGGCCATGCTGTGCTTTCGGAAGACGGAACCCTCCCTGTTAAAGCCACCACCTAGGCATCTTTCATTCCTCATCACATTCCCCTGGATATCTCTGCTCTTCCCTGACTTGCTTTCGACCACAATGCCTCCCAGAATCTGAGCCTCCATCAAAGCCAGTCCAGAGAAGGCTGGAGTCACGTGGCACCTGGTGAGATAATGCCTGTTTTATTTGAATACGGAGGAAACTGTGTTAATAAATGCCCATGACATTTAATGATGTGGCTTTCATTTTGAACACATCATTGCTCGATATTGAATCCATCCATTTTGATAATAAACACCAGGGCCACGGAACTCTCACTTTTCACCCGCAAATAAATAAATAATAGGGACTTGCTCTGTGTGCTGGGAATGAGGGAGGATTGCAACTCCCCTGCATGCGTTTGCATCTTATGAACTCTATTCAGCCGCATGGCCTCCCATTCGTCTCTCTGGAAATCCAATTTCCCTCTTGCAGCTTCGTCTGCCAGTTTTCTAATTTTCACATCAAACTGCATATTACTCATTGTCAGGCTGGTTGTTCTGGAAGAATCGTTAGTCTTAAACCCTTTACCAGTATTTTCAGTCCTGCCGCGCAGATGGTTGCCAGGCATCATGTTTTCCAAAAGAGCACTAACCACCCGCAAAGAGCTCAAAATTTCAAACCTGCATTCTCTTGGCCCAGGCCAGGGCCAGTGAGAATAATACTCTCTGAAAGTTAAATCCAAATTCTTTAATACAGCAAAACGGCCCCTTGCAGTGTACCCAGGAATGTGTGATTCATTTTTTCATCTATCACTTAGCACGCAATAGACCTTTAATAAATCACTGATTTTAAAAAAAATGAATAACAACTAAATGAATGGTATGTTTTGTTTTTTAAGATTTTATTCATTTATTTGACAGAGAGAGACACAGATAGAGGGAGCACAAGCAGGGAGAGTGGGAGAGGGAGAGGGAGAAGCAAGCTAAGCTCCCCGCTGAGCAGGAAGCCTGGGCTCCATCCCAGGACCTGGGGATCATGACCTGAGCTGAAGGCAGATGCTTAACAGCTGAGCCACCCAGGGGACCCTGGATGGTATGTTTTATACAAACACACTTCTACAAGATTACATAGATGTATGTTACACACATACCAAATCAAACTTTATTGCATCTAGTACAAGTTAATCTTTAGTGTATTTATGCTAACAAAAATAAACTTTCTCTTTATTTTAAAAAGATCACTAATTATACTTTAAATGGTAGCTTTAATTGATATAATTAATTTGTCATGAACTAATTCTTAACAACGTACCACCTTGGACCCTCCCCAGATCTGTAGCTTCCAAATCTGTGCATTTGGTTCTAGGGTTCTGTTCATCCCATTTCCAAATTCTCAGGCTGATGGAAGGGTCTAACACATTTCCTTTTTTGGGGCTGGGGTCCATCATGGAAAAAGATATCTCAGGTTCACTGAGCCAGAATAAAGAGGTTTGACTGGAAATCCGACTCCCTGGGGGTCATTTGAATACTCTCATGGTCTCCAAATGTGTGCCATTGCTGCCACATTCAGAGGATGAGCAGGCACCCAGAGGAAACCGCCTTTCTAGAAACCCCGTTCCACGGACATCTCTCCTGTTCCTGGAAAATTCCTCCAGGCTCTTGTAGATGGTTGCCAGGTGTAAGCACTAATGGACCAGAGAAAATGTTGACTTTTCCTTACAGTTTTCCAGGAGATGAACTATGAAACGAGTGCTTTCTTCCTTAACAGAATCAAACCTCAAAAACCTGAGGTTCATAACAGGTAAATGCAATTCCTGACCCTGAATGCTATACTGGAGGGGGGGAAATGCTACAAAGGAAATCCACTGATATGAACTAAAGTTGAAATTTGTTGTGAAAAGAGAAAATCCAAATTCTTAGGAAGACTGTACATGTACATGTACTATTCTAATGCCCAGAGCTTTGATACATATTGACTAAATAGATTTAGCCCAAGGGCCACAGTATGCTGACCCCTGAACCAGATAATTGGGTGTATGGGATCTGGCTTTCTCCCATCCAGTTGGGGTCCCCTGGAAGGAAGTGTCCCTGCTGAGCACCTGCGGCAGACTTTACCTGTAACCCCTGCCACTCTGGAACTCCCTCAGCACTATCCAACTACAGTGATTGACATCAGTAATCTCCACTCCCTTCAGGAGAAATCACAGTGGGAAGTCCTCTAGTTCACAGGCTTCTGCAAGTCGCCTAGAAAACGCAGATGACAATCTCTACATTCATGTGGGAGACAGAAAGGGATATCATTACAAATGCCAATCAGGAAAGGAAAGGGGGGGATGTTGCCCCTCCATGCACACACAGGAGAAGCCCGCTCCTCAGAAATCATAATCCAAAACTGCACCATGAATGTTTTGCTTTATTTAAAGAAAAAAAAAAAAAGTAAGTTTCTACTTGGGTCCATTGTCCAATCTGAAAATGACCATAGAAGAAAGGTACCACATCAAGAAACGGAGAGTAAGAGAAACAGTGGAGATGGGTAAGGATGGGAAGAAGGGTAGGGAGAGAAGAAACCCAGCTGAAGTTAAAATGCCTTTTGCTGCTGCAAAGTCGTCACTGGATTGTTGCCCTCGCATGCCCCTGCTGGTACCTTGATGCTCACAGTCATCTGGCTTCTGCCCTGTCTCATTACACTTCCTGCACTGTGTTATGGGTTCCCGTGGAGAAAACAATGCACCTGCCCCTCCACAAGCTGTCAGAAGTCCCCAGAGAGGGGTATAGAGTTGGAGCTCAGCCAAACCCCTTGGCTAACACAGAGCCTCCACCTGCCCCAGTCCAGCTGTCTATCCTGTCCCAGAGCACAGAGCACATCCTTAAGCTAATGGTGCTGGCCCAGGGCCCCAGGACCTCTGCTTCTTGAGAGTCAATTTTATTTGGAAGATAATGAATCCCCAGGCAATGCAAAGAAGCAAACACACAAGCAAGGAAACAAACAAAAAGGTTGGAGCATTTAGTGTGGCTGAATTTGGGGTGGTGCTGGGGTAGGCGAAAGCATCCAGGTGGAGGTTAGACACTTGGCAGTTCCCTCTGATCACATGCTCTCACTCACTCTTGCCTTTGTCTTTTGGATTCCACCCAGGAGAATTGAAAGGGCACCTACTGTGGGCTTGGCAGGCACAGAGGTGAATAGGACAGGTGCGGCCCTCCCCTGTGGAGCCCATCTTCAGTGTGGGATCTAAACAGTAAACAAGCAGTGCATCAGGCAGAGCCGTGGTTCCCAAACCGAGCGAACATCTCGGGGGCTTGTTATAGTCCAGGTTTCGGGGCCAACCCAGAGTGTCTGATTCAGGAGGTGTGAGGGCGGCCTGTGAATCTGCATTTCTAACAAATGCCCAGGTTTTGTGAATGCTGCCTGAGGACCAGACTTTGAGAACCATCACATTATAGCGTGACTAGTGTCATGCAGGTGAAAGTACAGGGTGTGATGGGAGCATGTAAAGAAGCATTCTATCCAGGCTCAGTCAAGGAAAGCACCCGTGGGCATAAGCCAGGTGAACTGTGCTCCGGGCAGAGGGAAAAGCCATGCAAAAGAGTAACTGGAGTCTTGAAGGGAAGCTAAAATCCATTCACTGTGGCTGTCATGCAGAGGCCATCCAGGGCCACGTTGAGAACCATGTTAAGGAAGCAGTATCTTCTTTGGATTTACCCACATACCTAGTGGAAGCACATTGTAAAACTAGGAAAAGTAAACGTCCATTTCTGTGTAAGCACAGAGGTTTCGTTGCAAATACATAGATAAATAAATAAATAATAAAAATAAAACGAAAACTCTCCGACTTCGGGCATTGTGCCTGTTTCCTTCCTAAGATTCAAAATGTGGCACCAAATTGCTCTCCCTTTTAAAATGAGAAAGACTACTGTTTCCCTTCTAACAAACAGAAAGTAATGTTACACCATTTTTGAGGTTGGATCCCAAAAAGGATAGCTTCTTCCTAGGTTTCTCTTTCTCTTGAATCACTCACTACAAAGGAAGCCAACTGCCGTGTTGTAAGGACCCCATGCAACCTGTAGAGAGGCCCCATCTCGAGAAACTGAGACCTCCCACACGCAGCCATCTCCAACTTGCTAACGACATGAGTGGCTACCTTGGAGGTGATCCTCTAGTTCCAGTCGAACCTTCAGATGATAGCTGCCCTGGCTGACAGCTTGACTACAAGCTCATGAAAGATTCAAGTCAGCACCAAGATACCCCCAAAATCCTGAACCATGCAACTGTAAGGATAATAAATGTTTACTGCCACTTTAAGTCCCTAAGTTTTAGAGTAACATGCAACAGTAGATAAACTAATAAAGATAATCCCTGTAGTCATATCAAAAAATATCAAGAATCTAGAAATAAATCTAACAAAACATGTCTAAGAACACTGCAAGGAAAATTAAAATCATTAAGATATACTGAAATATCTAAGTGAACGGAGAGAAGTACATCACATTCATAAATATGAAAACAATACTGTCAAGATGTTGATTCTTCTCAAATTTGTCCATAGATTTAATACAGTTCCAGTTAAGCCCAGCAATGTTTATCACAGAGCTTGATAAGCTGACTGTAATGTTTATATGGAAGAATAAGGCCCAAGAGTCATCAGAAACTTTTTGAAGAAGCAAAGCAAAGAAAGAGCCTTCTCCCAGCATCTATCAAGACTGAATAGGTACCTGGCTTAAAGCCAGTATGATCTGAGAGCATCTCAAGGATTCAACCAGGAATTCCATGCTCTGTCTACAGAATGTGAATCTGAAAGGACCTAGGCTTGGTGGCTGGTGGCAGCCATTTTAGGACTCTAAGAACCTGACTGAGAATGCCCTCAAAAGAGGAAAATGTGGGCCCAAAAATGAGGGAAAAAAGCAGTCATTTAAAACTGCTCCTAAAGCAGTTCTACCTCTAGATTTTCAGTTATATAAATGAAAAATTCCCTTTTTGCTTTGGAAGCTTGGATTGTCTTCTAGCAGTTCCAACTGGTAATATTCTGACTGATAGTCTCACCCACTTGTCTCCTTGTCAAACAATCTGAAATTCTACCATTCCTTAGCATTGCTAAGGCAGCCATCTTCAAACAACTGTCCGTGGGCCACATCTGGCCCATGGTCTATTTCTGTAGATACAGCTGCCTTGGAACACAGCCATCCTCATTCATTCACACACTGCACGGTGCTTGCGTGCTAAAATGGCAGAGTCGAGCACTTGCAACAGTTCACACGGCCCACAAGGTCTCTGATCTTTACTACCTGGTCGTTCTGAAGTCCTGCTCAATACATTACATGAGAATCATCCTGCCTATTTAAATTTACTCTTCCCAGTCCCACATTCTGGAGAGCTTGAGAGGACTTTAAAATATAAGGAAAGAAAGGTTTCCTGAGGGTGACTGTGGAAACATCTCTCGTAATCTTTTCAAATGAGTGTCTGTTCCTGTGGACTAATTTGACAGTTGTCCTTCCTCTCAGGCTGGTCTTCTTCAGACAAAAGTCTTTGACCTGTGTCCCTGGATCCCCACTCATCCTCCACTGCCTGCTTGCCCCCCCCACCCCAGCATCCCCTCCACCCGCCCCACACACACACTCTTCCTAACTGGGAGGTACTGCTCATTTCCCCAGAGTCTAATGACTGTGGGGCAGTGAAGGTCACTAACAGGGCTGAGAAAGCAATTTATCAGCCTTACCATCCATCCCACTGAGAATTGCCCAGAGTGGTGGAGGAGGCAGCTCCGTACATTGTGTGGCTCAGGGATGACCAGACAGAGCTTCAAGATCAAATAGCTCATTCTCATCCTTTGAGGCAGAACCGCTTCAAGGAGGCCAGCTTCCTGGGTCAGTGAGATCCTGAGGTGCCCACATCTGCCCAGTGTATAAATGATGTGTGCTGAGGAAAAGCCCACGGCTAAAGATGCCTTCCCTTTTCCAGGGCAGAGGCAGCTACGCACCCCAACCATTGCTCCCTCCTCTACCATCCAGCACAGGCTTTTAAATCTGACAGTACCAGGGAATTTCATGTTCTCAAGATGGACTTTTATGCAGAGAAAAGGATATTCAGAAGTTACTTAAGTTTTTGTGAAATAATATTAAATTTATTCAAGTAAATTGAACCTAATCCTTCCTTAGGCTTTTATGTTTAACTTATAAACTTTATTATTTTATATATAGTTCCAGGAAATCTGACAGTCACCTTTAGGGGCCTTTGGTTAAACCTGATCCCATTTACAAACTTAATTAAGCATAATTTTAAATAACATTTATATATTTAATATATTCTATTCTATTCTATTTTGTTAAATTATTCTTTATTTTTGTTAAAGTAACTCATGCACATAATTCACAGTCAAATAGTACAAATATGCTTGTAACAAAAAAAGGTTCCCTTGACCCCCCACCCTGAAACCCCCTCTGCTTTTCCAGAGATCAGCTACTCTTCTTCTTCTTTTTTTTTTTTTTTTTTTAAGAAATTTTATTTATTTGACACAGAAAGAGAGAAAGAAAGAGACTATAGGCAGGGTGGGTGGGAGTGGGAGTTCCCTGCTGAGCAGGGAACCTGATGCGGACTAGATCCAAGGACCCTGAAACCATGACCTGAGCAGAAGGCAGACGCTTTAACCGACTGAGATACCCAGGCGCCCCTATTTTTTTCTTTTTAAGATCAACTACTCTTGACCCCTTCAGCCATTTCTTTTGGAATATTCACCTCTCCATATATCTAAATATATATATCTATATACTGCTAACTTTTGGTAGCGCAATTTGACCCGTTTCTCCTGATCTCCAGTAACAGATGAGGACTTTGCTTTCTCATGCCACCTTCCCCCTTTGCTTCTCCAGACCACTGTTTCACTACAGTGATATCAAGATCTTTGTTTGAAGCAATTCTCAGTGGTCACATTATTTGTCTATGTAAACATTATTCTAAGCTGAGCTTTGTAGGGCACTACAATTGTTTTATTTCTTATTTTTTGCTTTCCCTGAACTTCACAATTGCTTGCCTTTTAAAAAAAAATTGCTTAGTTTTTTGTTTGTGCATTTTGCTAATTCTACCATAATTTCTACAAATATCTCAACACTGTATTTCATAAATTTTATCATGTCAGGTCTAACACTGACTTACTGCCTTTTTTTCCCCCTTTGAAACCTCCCTCCCAGAGAATTTCATTCTCCTTCAACCTGGGCTGGTTTAGGTCAGCCACATAGTACCACCCATGACTTCTCTTTACTGTCATCCCAGGAATTCCCTTTGTCTTCTCATGGGTAGGAAGCCTGTTTCCTGGAACTCAAGTCTTCCTTCTTCTTGAAAGAAACAGGATCTCATGTCCTGAATCTCATGTCTCCCTCTATCCCCTATTCCGCTGGAGTACATCCTTTACTAGTTTAGCAGATTTAGAAAGAGGGTATGCTGGCCAGTGATGTGCTGATGTCAGTTTGTCTACTGCTTGGGTCTTAGGAGATATCCCTCCTGCATGGTGTTCCCAGCATCTCCCTTCACTGCCATCCTGATGATTCCCTCCATTGTGTCTTGTGCTGGACCACGGTTTTCTGTCCCTGTACAAGTTATTATGTAAGTTATCTATTATATAAAACACTTCAGAATTATTTCTTCCTATTTAAATCCTAATCATCCTCAAATGTCCAACATTCTAATACAGAGCTGAGTGACCTACTTTCTTACCCTAAATGAAAATCAGAATATAGGACCCACCTTGATGGGGTGGACTAATTCCCTTACTTCAATGATCACACACATCCTCCACTAGCTTCCTAAGAATGTGTGCTTAGGAACTAAATGTGTAGATGTTTCTGTGTCTGAAAATATCTCCTTTCTTCCTTCACATTTAATTTTGGTTAATCTTGATAGAAAATTCTAAATTGGAAATTATTTTGAAGTCATTATTTAGTTGTCTTCTAGCTTCTTTATAGATGTTGCAAAGTTTCATTCCACTTCAGTTATTAATTCTTACTATTATTTCTTGAAACCCTATTTTTTTATTTCTAGCAGCTATGTATCTGTACAATTCTGATAATCTATAGTGTTGTGACTCCATGTAGATAATTTTCATTGATCCTGCTGGGAACCTGATGAGCCCTTTTAATCCAGAAACTCCTATCTACAGATCTGGGAAATTTTCTTAATCATATGTTTCATGATTAATTCAGCTGTTTTTCTTTTCATTTCTTTCCTTCTAGAACTTTTGTTATTTGGATGTTGGTTGTCCTATTGTTTTCCCCTTCCCCATTATTTTATCACCTTCATTTCCTAATCCTTTTGATTTCTTTCATTAGTGCTATCAAGTTTTTCATTTCCGAGAGCTCTCTTTTTTATTCCTTGAATGTTCCTTTTATCCCACCTTGTTCTTTTTTCATGGATGCAGTATCTGTGCTTTTTTCTGATTATTGTAACAATTATGTTTTTTAAGTTTTTTATCCCTGTGTAGTCTCTGCACCATCCCGCTGGCTGGTTTCTTTGTGTTGGTCTCTGTTTTTCATATTAGAGCCATTTCTTAGATGTCTGGCAAACCCTGTCTGTCTGTTCATGTCTGAAAGTAAGTAAAGAGCAGATTGAAGTCCTGAGCATATGGGTGAGGACCTGTTACTCTGAGTTTCCCTTAGGTGGGTTTGTGTGGGCCACACATCAGAAATCTCTGATGCCACCATCCCAAGGTCTTTATTCTTGGATTGGTCAGATTTCCCAGAGTATACACTTCCAATGGCGAGAAGCTTAGCTTTCAGTGGTTCTTGGAGTTGAGTGGGAGAGAAAGACTGGGGTGGGGGTGGGGAGGTATGGGGTGCTGAGGGGGTCATGTGCATATATTCATTTACTCTTTCTTCAGTACACTCATGCTGTCACCTCCAGCTTGGTGTTCTCCAATCCAGAGTCCCTCTGATTCTTCTCAGAGTAGAAACTCTGTGTGTATTGTGCCAGGGAGAGGCATTTACCTGGAGGCTTGTGATCCCTGACTACTTTCAACCAAGGCTTCTTTTTTGGCCACTACCCCCCACCTTCCTCCCCAGTTTCAGCTCTAAGTCTTTTGAGGGTTCTGTGGTTTAGATCAGGATATTCTTGGCTTTTTTTCATTTCAGGCTTAAGATTCAGATTTCTAGCTTATGCTAAGTAAATTAACAGTCATCTGTCTGCTTTTCAGCTTCCAAAATTTATTGCCATTGTTCCTTGCTTTTTCTCCCCATCCTTGTGGGCTTCTATTGAAAAAAACAAACAAAACAAACAAACAAACAACAACAACAAAAAACCTTTGCTATAGTTTTATTAGGAATTCAGAAGAGAAGTTATATGGGGTGTTAGATCCACCATCATTACCATCCTGTAGCCTTTTTAAGTATACCAATTGTTTGATTTAGCTTATAAAACTAAGTGCTTAACCCTTGCAAAGCTATCAAATTAAGTCTTAATTTTTACATGTTGCAATATTATTTATAAAATAACTTCAACTTAAAATCATAAATTTAAATAAGTTAACTGAAATATACATATTAAATTAGAATTACCACACAGATCTTTATTCTAATAGGCTAGATTATTTTTAAATTTTGTAAATGATAAAATTTTCACAGATCCCTTAATGCAAAAATATTAATAATGTATATTTAGTTTTCTTTAAAAATTCTACTGTTAATTATATATCTGAAGTTAAAAGATGCTCATTTTATAATTCCAAACAATTTTGGGATTATCTTCTCAAGTACTTTCAGAGTTGGCTTTCTTTTTTTTTTTTGCTGTGATTCATTAACTACAGAAGAGGTTCCTTGTGAGATGACGACTGAATTTTTGCCACAGCATTGATGGGACACATAGATTCCCATGTGTCTCTGGCAGGGATCACTTCTCAATTCTTCCATCTCCTTGGGCAAAATTTGCCGTATCTATCATATTTTTTTTTATTTTGCATTTCTTTGGCTTTTAAAAGATTTAAATTGTTTTTATGTGTATCCCTAAACACCTTTGAACTGGAGGAAATCCTATAGTCTTTTTGTCTTTGCACAATTAGGGCTAAGCCTCTTCTAGGGAGTAAAATGACCTCCAATTACCCTTTTGATCCCCTCATTGGTTGCAGCTTGTTATTCTGTGAACATAATTAAAGGCAAAAACTAGAGGAGCTAAGGCAAAAACGAAGATTCGATATAAAACAGTGTCCGAGAACATGTGATCTCTGTCTCATCCTTTCACATGTAACCCCAGGGGGCTTTATTACCGAATGTAAAATGTGCTTAGAGGTGTGTGAATCCACCAGGCTTCCCACTGGAGGATTGAGGGAACACAGGAAGGGAGATAAGTGCCTGTCTAATTGTCAGGCTGTGACTCAGTATAGACCAAATGCACTAATGGAGCCAAAAAGAGAGAAAATGGGCACTACCCCTCATGTCATCTTCATGGAAGCCCCACAGAAGCTCGACGGAAAATAGCTTTATGAAGGGTCAAAGGTGGTCAGCGATGAGCAAGGTTGGCTATCAAGGCTGATTTTGAACACTGAAAATGTGCTAGTAATGTTTGCTAGAAGATTGAGGCCCCGGTGGGACACTGATACCAACTTTTATATGTACTGCAGAAAAAAAAGATCTGGCAAAACTAGCTTTAGTCTCTCTATGACAAGGCAATTTATGGAGTTGGTCAAAGTTATGACTATGAAATAATCAAATCCACAAACAATTCCATGGAAGGAATCCGACTCTGAGTTAACAGTTTGTCTACTGATGTCCACTCCTCTTCTAATGACCCAACGACTGCCTCAGCACCTTTAATGTACATCTTCTCTATGTAGTGCTTTTTTTTCCTCATAATTTTGGTTTATCCCAATTTCAGCTGGTTAATGATCCCTCATGTCTTGTGAGATGCGTACTTTCAAGTCTCAGATCTTCTCCATTTCAACTTCCTAAGGGCAAAAACCTCACTGCCCTTGCTCTTTCCTGTCAGAGCAGAGTTTCTAGTACCACATTAAGTCATGGGCCACTGTTTTTAGCCAAGGTTTTATCTGCCTCCACTCCTGGCCCAGTAAGCTGTCACTGGCATGAGAACATGGTACTGAGTTAAAGCATGGTACTAATGTAGGGCTTTCTAATGTAGAAACTACTACTGTAGTGGTTTCTAATTAGAAACTACGAATGTAGTTTCTTTTAGAAAAATGGAAGGATATGATAGACACCATGATGGCTATTTCTGATCACATGGCTTGGAGGCCAAGGAAGGAAAAAAGCCTGCCCTCTCTCCTTTTCATCAAGAAAAGCATTCATAAGACTGAAAGATAAGATCTGTAGGAGTGTCTGTAGGTGAACCAGAAACAAAGGTTTTCTTTATCTGCTTTTACTTATGCCTAGGGAGAAACATTTAGGGTTCAAGGCTTGGAAAGAGATATCTTTTGGATTTGAAGACATTTGGCTAATCAGAGGTTTTGCCCAGTGACCTTTGTCCTCCTCATTGCTGCTCTCATTCTTAAGGGCTTGGGATATTTTCTAGTTAGAATGACTCTGGAAATCCTATAGGTACAAGGATGGGCCCCAGGTCAGGAAGAGGGAGCTTCCTGCTTAAGCCTTGTTCCAATTTTAAAGGAGAAAGAAGGAGCAATGCCTCCAGGTTTCTCTCTAAATTAATTTCACTGAGCTTCCCATGGTGGGATGTTGCAGGATTCGGGCCAGAAGTGTTGTCAGAATTAACAATTAAAATATTTTCTGGTGGGGGCACCTGGGTGGCTCAGTGGGTTAAAGCCTCTGCCTTCGGCTCAGGTCATGATCCCAGGGTCCTGGGATCGAGCCCCGCATCGGGCTCTCTGCTCCGCGGGGAGCCTGCTTTCTCCTCTCTCTCTCTGCCTGCCTCTCTGCCTACTTGTGATCTCTGTCAAGTAAATAAATAAAAAAAAATAAAAAAATAAAAAATATTTTCTGGTGGGCTCTCTAGAAAGCCAGTAGGTGAACCATGAAGTACATCGTTGTGATTGACGTGAACATGAGTTTTGACCAAGATAACTATCACCATAAATCTATGACTAGCAAATCACCCTTTGCTGTTTGAGCTCAAGGATGGCATAATGAGATTAGAATTTGTGTCCCCCCAAGTCTCTGGGCCAAGGCAAAAGAGTGCTCCTGGTACTGGCACTTGGCCCAAGGTGGGCACATCGGGCTTCTGGTAAGCTCACTGCAGCTTTTCTTCCCTCCAGCAGATCCTAGTGCTCTCACTGATTGCTCCCAGAGCCTCATTGTTCTTTTACATAGATTTCCTCTATTACAAGGCCAGTGGAGAATAAAGGAGAGGCTCCCTCCCTTCTCTTCCTGCCCACTTTCCAGCCCATTTTCCTGCTATAATCCACAAGAACACAGATAGGGGTACAGAAGCCTTAAAAGACTTAAAGTCCTATTAATGATGGATCTTCATTAAGATGGGTCTTCATTAAGAAGCCACTAACCTGGCTTCTCTTTATTTATTTTTTTTAAGATTTTTTTAATTTATTTTATTTGACAGGCAGAGATTACAAGCAGGCAGAGAGGCAAGCAGAGACAGAGAGGGGAAGCAGGCTCCCCGCTGAGCAGAGAGCCCAACGCGGGGCTCGATCCCAGGACCCTGGGATCATGACCTGAGCCGAAGACAGAGGCTTTAACCCACTGAGCCACCCAGGCGCCCCTGGCTTCTCTTTATTAATTCACCACATTGCACTGTCTTGGGCATCAGTCCAGCCCAGTTATTCCCTCTCACTGGCCATCAGGGAAAGACAACTGCAGTTGAACATAGACCAGTTTGTTCTTCAAGGCTTAGAGACTTTATTTACATCTCAATGATCTCTCCCCAAGAAGAATAATAAAAACAATAATAATTAAAAGGAGGAGAGAGTACTATTTACTGAGGCAGCTGCTGTGCCAAGCTTTGATGTATATATTTTATTTAATCTTCATAATGGCCCAATAAACAAGATAGTATCTCCATTTTAAAGAGACACAGAGATGGTAATAAGTTTGCCCAAGGTTACTCAACAAGTAAAGAATTCAACCTCAGGTTTATCTAACTCCAAAATAATTGCACCTTTATAAAAATAATATATTCTTATTAAAATATCCTTGTCCTAAGGAAAGGATGAAGAA
The DNA here is from genome assembly GCF_002288905.1 of Enhydra lutris kenyoni. Taxonomy (NCBI): domain Eukaryota; kingdom Metazoa; phylum Chordata; class Mammalia; order Carnivora; family Mustelidae; genus Enhydra; species Enhydra lutris. The sequence goes on along the minus strand of NW_019154131.1, from coordinate 2,665,022 downwards.
GACAGTGAAAAATTACATGTAATTTCATTGGTCAGATATAATCACTATCTATTCTTTTTCCTTCCTATGCATCCACATAGACAGATATTAGTTCATATATCAAATAATTTTTGAGCATCTCCGAGGTCCTGTTGTAGGTCCTGTTCTACATGCTGGGGTATGCAAAATCTCCCTCCTGAAGGAGCTTATGTTCTAGTGGGGGAATCAGAAAATAAATAAATATATGCCATATACAGCTATGCAGGTTGTGCACTGAGACTTCCAGGGGTACAAATCACACTACAGCTAATGTGAATGACTTTCATAGAAGCTGGACACAACTCCTATACTATACACAATAGATAATAACAGGAGACAGGAATGTTCTGGGCATCATCAAGGAAGAGCGAAGAGGCTGCCATAGGTGGAGAGTAGTGATCCAGAGGGAAAGGGTGGGAAAAAAGGTCAGATCCCAGGGCCTTTGGGCATGGTTAGTGTTTGGGGTTTTATTTTGTCTGATGGAAGCCACAGAGCATTATAAGAAGGGATGGAGGTCTCAAAAGGACAGTTCTGGCTGCTTTGTAGAGAAAACAGGCAGTGAGACCAGATAGAACTAGAAAGATAATGATATGGGTAGCAGAGATCCAGTGAAAGCTGTGTAGTGATGAGAAGGAGTCAGATTCAGGAAGTTTTAAGATGTTGCTGGCAGAGCAGATTTTTGGATAGTACCATCAAGATTTGCTGATACTTTGCTGTGAAATGTGAGAGAAACCCGGGGGTCAAGATGACCTAAATGGGTAGAGGGGGAACTTTAGGAGTTGTGGGCACTATGGAGCATATGAAGTGGGGAAAGCCACAAGTTCCACTTGGAAGAACCAAGTCTCAGATGCCTATTAAGCATGCAAGCAGATATATGTTGAAACTGGAGATATCATTCTGAAATTTACAGTGTGTACATGATGTTTAAAACCCTACACCTGAATGAGATTCCCTACAGAGAGTACAGAAAAAAAACAAAGAGACCTGGGAGCTGAACCCTAGAGTAAAGGAACATTAAAAAGTAAGGAAAATTAGGAGAATCTGCAAAATCGTCTAAGAGGCCACAGAAGTAAGGGGAAAGCCAGCAGGGTCTCCTGTCCCAGAAAGCAAGTAAGAAAAGTGTTATAAGCCGGTATGATCAGCTGTAACAGGCTGCTGAAAGGTTAAATAGGATGAGGTTAAATAAGACTGAACATTTGACTGACAAAGTAGCACCAAATAGTTTTGGTGGAACAATAGGAGAACAACATGATCTGAGTGAACTTAAGAAAGAATGAGTGGAAGGAAGTAGAGGCAAATATAAACAATTGTTTCAAAAAGTTTTGCAATGAGAGGAAGCAGAGAGATGACAAGGTAATGGGTAGGATATGGGGAAGTCAAGAAAGGTTGTACATTTTATTTTAGCTTTTGGATGAGTAATAGTATGGTAGGTTTTTGAGGTGATGGTTATAATCCAGTAGAGGGAAGGGATAATAATGAAGGAAAGAGGAGATAACAACTGGACCTATGCCCCGGATGATGAATGAATAGAATTTTGTGCACAAGCAGAGTGATAGGTCTTTGCTAGGATAATGGACATTTATTAATTGTAAAAGAGGGTAACATACAAAAATTTGTAATAGGCTGAAATTTGTAATTGGCTGTATTATAATGATACTACTTCACAAATAAACTTAGATCAGTACCATGGACTTATCATATTTCAGAGAATGCCTCTTCCATTATTTATTTATTTATTTATTTTTAAAATTTATTTGACAGGCAGAGATCACAAGTAGGCAGAGAGGCAGGCAGAGAGAGAGAGAGAGAGAGAGAGAGAGTGAAGCAGGCTCCCTGCCCAGCAGAGAACCCAATGCAGGACTCGATCCCATGACCCCGAGATCATGACATGAGCCGAAGGCAGCTGCTTAACCCACTGAGCCACCCAGGCGCCCCCCATAATTCATTTTATCAATCCCCTCTTCTTGGACATGTATGTTGTTTCCAATTTTTCACTGTTAGAAACGATGACATGCCTCCTGATCTCCAGTACTCTGACTGTGTGCTGACTGCAGGTCACCCCAAATCAGTTCTCAATGTGTAGCATCCCTGCCCAGGCACAATCCCACCTCTGAGACTGGAACTCTGCTCTACATTCAAGATCCAGTGCATGGATGGCAAGAATTACTTGGTCCCCTACTAATCTTGTCATTTCCATCACCCTCAGCTTCCACCAGCCAGAGGGATGTGCCCATTCTGCGGCAGGTAGGACACAGGAGAGTTGAAACAGACACTGCTTCTCTCCCCTCTGGAATTCACAAGTGCTAAAAAATTTGGAAAGTGCCATGAGGCCATAGCCTCTAGCCCCAGAAGTTTTGAAAACATTTTTAGGCCTAGTTGTATGAAATATTTTCCTTTAAGAAACTGAGTTTTAGAGATGGAATATGTGAAGGCAGGGAAAACCTAATAGCTTGCTCTGAATTTCTCAGCAAAGCAAAAAGACAAGCTAAGAATTCCTCTCTGGCCTGTCTGACTCCAAGCATACCCTTCTCCTCCCTTTTCACTGCATGTGTCTCACAACCTCCCTCTCCCTGCCCCCATCACCAGTCTTTCCCAGGCTTTCCCAGACATAACAGCAAAGGAACCTCCCTCCTGGGATCCAAGTCCACTCTGAGCCAAAGCCTCAGGGGCTCTTTCAAGTCAAGGCCAGAGCCCTTCCAGCTTTATCCCCAATCTTTCCTTCATAAGCTCTGTGAAGCTACACAGGCCACTTCCTAGTCCCCTAATGTACCCTCCAATTTCCTGTCTCCTTTCCTTTCTTCATGTCCTTCTTGGTTCCATCTGCTGGGATCCTACACATTCTTTAAGGCCTGATTCATTTGTTACTTCCTCCAAGAAGGTTTTTTCAGTGTCATTAGCCTTCCCCACATCAGAACTCCTAGAGCACTATATCTGTTCTTGTCTTATGAGCCGTAACACTTACCATCTTGTTTGGTGGTTGTTTTTCATATATCTTATCTCTTCTTCCACCAGACTAGAAACTCACAGAAGGAAGGGATCATATCTCAATCACCTAAGTAACTCTTATACTCCTGCCCAATATCAGGCACAAAATAAGTCCTTGTCATAGTTTTTAAGGATGAATGAATGGGTGAATGAATTCCCTACCTATTTCTGGCTTGATAACTTTTTTGATTAATGTATTTTGTTTCACTTAAATTTTAGAACCTGTCCTTACTGGTGTGGTTATACAGAGGTATCCCTAAGTGCCTGGAAATTCTTCATACAATGTCCCTCTTCCATTTCTGTTGCTGTTAGCAGCCCTTTTCCTCCAGCCCACCCCCATCCTATCCTCTTAACGTTCTGACTCTAGGTGTCCCATAATTATCTCACTCAAACATTCCTAGCTGAGAAGTCAGGTAATAGGTACTTAAAATATAGTCTTTGCCAGGGGGATCTGAATTTTAATAGGACACTCCAGAGGCAGAAAGTATATAGGTTTCTAGTAATGAAATTTTAGACACTATGATGGAGATGGGGAGAAAGCCTGTCTAATTGCCTGCTTCCTGGCTGGTAAGAGTGGCCCTGTCTCCAGACCCCTGTGAGGGAGTAGGATTTAACATGAGGAGACCACATCACTACCTCCCACCCCTACCTTGACCCAGCAAATGAGGGCAGAACATCTCAGAGCTAATGTCTCTGCAGATAGATACCTTTGGCCATGCCACAGACCTCAGCTGGCATCTCCTTAGAGCTGCAGAGGTCACAGCCTCCAAAAGCAGTACCCTCAAGAGTTAAAGAATACTAGCTTGGCTCAGTCCCTGCTCTAACTGGATATCTAGAAGCCAAGAGCAGGGTTAGGGACCGTTTCCTGAGACCTAGTAAATAGGGCAGGCAGATACCCGTCTGCCCTCTGGACCCTGTCCCCAGAAGTAGGACCTCAAAGGGTCCTTCCTAGTTGAGTTTCCTGAGCTTGAGAGTGGGCAGGAAAAACAAGCTAGGAGACATGAGTTGCTCCTATCCTTAGCAACTGTGCCCCAGCCTATCCCCCGGGATGAAGTACCCCTTGCCTGAGTCAGCCTGGTCTTCCCTAGCATCACACTCTGGCAGTCAGGGTCCATCTTCTGAGCACTTGCTCTGCACTGATCTTTGGGTTCAGTAAGGCTTTAGGGGCTTCTTCACTTCAAGAAGGGCAGTAACTGCTAATGAACAGAATGCATGGGGCTGGATTCTAAATCTGATTCCATCATTACTAGCTATGTGACCTTGAACAAAAAAATTACTAGCTATGTGACCAACTTTCACTAGCCTTCACTTGCTATAAAATTATCCTAAAACAGTACTTATTTCACTGACTTAAGATAAGAAATGTAAGGCACCCAGTACAGTGCCTGGATTCATAATAGGAGTTCAAGTAATGTCAGCAGTTGTTAAGGAAATTACAGTCTGGCTCTGGGGACATTGAAAATGATACTTAGGCAACAGACACAGGGGAGAGAAGTGACATTCTTAACACTCATATACAACCACTAACATCCCACTTTTGGATCTGTACCCCTACCATTGTCCGTGAGAGCAGACACCAGCCACTGATGACTGCTGTTCTTCTGTCCTGGAATTTAAGACCCTCCAAAGCAAATTCTGATCTTGCCTTCAGTCTTCATCTCTCAACTCTCTTCCAACAACAGACACCTGGCCACACCTAACCACTTCCCCACTGTTATCTATCCTGTCCCTGAGTTCTTGGCTGTCAATGTTGCCACTAGCTCCAACGTCCTCCACATCAATCAAGCCTAAATCCTAAAGCCACCTCCTCCAGGAAGTCTCTCCAACTTCCTAAGTGGAATACAACTTGTCTTCCTTTTAGCTTCTACAGCACATTTAAGGTTAGTGAATCCAGAAGGCTCCCTATTTTGTCAAGATTTCTTTTGAAGAATAAGCACATCGAAGGCTTAACAAATTTTCTACCAAGATTAGAATACTCTGAATATAATGATACACTGACAAGGGACACAGGACACAATTAAGCCTCCCCTGCTTAGTCATCAGACTCTGGGCCACATGCTTTGTTCCCAACAGCAGGCGCAAGCCTTCAATGACTACTTCCAAGCTACCTATGGCTTTTCTTTTTCCTTCCCAATCCTTGGGGGAAGCAGAGATCCTTCTATCTAAACCTTAGATCACTATCTTTGCTGGCAGCCCGGATATATCCCGGCTGTCGTCACACCCAGCAGATGCTCCTCTCACTTTCCTGCTTTACTTTTCTGGCTGTAAAGCTGCTCCCAATACCTGCTTCATTTGCTGTCCATACCAGTCTCCATGCTCCTCAGATATTTTAAACATATTCCTCTGTCTTTGATACTTAGTCAACCCCAGAACCAGACATCCCTGGGCACCGCTCAGATCAAGCCCTGCATCCAGGCTACGTTCACCCCTGTAAAGCTCTCTGCCTTGGGCTTTTGTCAAAGGAAGCACAGGCAACTTATCTCGATGGCTCCAGTGGCAGCATTATTATCCCTACATCACTGCATATCTTCTATAAGAGCCCACATGAGATATTTCTTTAGAATTTACTGCTAAGAAAAGCTCTTCCGTCTTCCCTGAGGAACTTTCCATAATTCTCTCTGATCATAAAGATTATGTAACGGTTCATGCCCCAGTTTTGGTTTTTAGCTACCAGGAGCTTGGCAGCAGATTTGAGGCCCTGCTGAAGGAACTTGGCTTTCTGTACAATTCCAGGGCTCCTTCCTCTAGGGTTACCTCTTGATGTCTAGAATGGTTCAGCCTGTTCTGCTTGAGTTCTTTGATTATTTTACTTTGAGCTTCCTTGGGTGCAGGTTCCATCTGTTCTCTCCATCACTGGCAGGTTTTTAGCCATCCCAATAGAATGGTACCCCACACAAAGTTTTCCCATCTTCTCTACCGCCTTGCTCCTGGACCTTTTTTGTTCTTAAGTTCTGTTCTTCTGGAAGGCAGTGTTGGAGTTCAGGGAGTTCTAGTATTTCAGATAAAAAGAGAGAATTGTGAAGTTAGTTGCCTTTCCTCCTTTTAAAAGAAAAATCAGTTTTATTTTTATCAAATGTATACCTGACCATAGTTTAGAGGCAATAGGTCTGCCTGTTGTTTAAAAATAAATAAATAAAAATAAAGCCAGCAATTATCTACTTCATTATTCTTTCCCCAAAGGCAATTATCTTTACCTCTTTTAATGGATTCTTTTGGTATTTCTTTAGATAATGTGCTTATAGATTATTTATACCATTTATATTATGGTATATATGGTTTTTATTTCTAGGTATTGGCTTGCCACTGAGGAAGATGAGGATATAAATCTCACTGGGCACCACCACTACCACCAGCTCTCAGAAACCAACAGGAAATTTCGTGCCCCCCCACCCTCGCTATTCCAAGTCCTATTGTGATTTTAATTACATCACCTTCAGTTACATTATTATGATTATAAAAGCGTGTAGCTGAGCCATGTAATACGCAAAAATTACTTTTCCTTTCCAGCCCAACTTTTTATTTTTCCTGAATTTAATATATGTATTGTTTTACATTTGCCTGCTTTTTATGTACCTGATACTAATTCAACCCAAATCTGTCCTCCAGTTGTGTATCTCTCCTCAATACCTTCAAGCACCTTAAGGATCCTATTGTTTTCATCTTCTGAATGAAACCTCTCCCAGAGTCTTTTGAACTGCTCAAATCTAGATGGTCTTATCTCAAGATCTATGTAGCAGCAGTAGAAAGCCATAATAGCAAAGGGAAGAAACTGATATTTGAACCTGGTAAGAGCCATGGTACAAGGGTCAGCCAAAGAGAATCATGGTATTAGATGGAAGACAGCTTCTGACCAACTGAGGTCCAGCAGAGAGGAAGCATGGGGAATAAATATTATCACCTCAGTTTCTTCCTGCTGATCTCTTGCCAGCATCTCTAGTGGTCAAACCCACTTATAAATCCCCCAGCAAGTGAGCCCAGGTAATGTAGTATGGTAATGTAGATCAGTTTCCTGGGGCACCAAGAACAGACAGAAAATAGAACTGAAGAAGTAAACTAAGAATATCTAGCAAGCCATATCTTTCTATTTTGGTTTACTCTGTTATTTTGGTAGACCCCATTCTCCAGTAACTTGATGAAAAATGGCACATGAGAGATAAATTACGTAGGTGTTTATAAATCTTGAAAACACCTTTATGTCTCAAGCTAAATTGATAGTTTGGCTGGATATAGAATTCAAGGTTGAAAATAATTTTGCCTCTCTATTCTCTCGTCCTCTAGATTTCATCATTGTCAAGAAGTTTCCTGCCAGTCTAAGAGTTTATTCTTTATATAAAATCTGGAAGCTTTAGGGTACCTGGGCGGCTCAGTCCATTAGGTGTCTGCCTCCAGCTCAGTTCATGATCCCAGGGTGCTGGGATTGACCCCATGTTGGGCTTCCTCCTCATCAGGGAGTCTGCTTCTCTCTTTCCTTCTGCCCTCCCTGACACTTGTGTGCCCATGCTCTCTCTCCAAAATAAATAAATAAAATCTTTTTTTAAAAAGTCTGGAAGCTTACATGAATTCTTAGTTTTTCTACTTATGTTCTGAAATTCCAAAATGATGACTTTTGTATGGCTCTTTTTTCATTACTGAATACTGAACTTAGTTGATCTTTACCCTTTAGAACTTCTCTCTCTAAGTTTGGGGGAATTCCTTGAATTATTCCCTTCATGATTTCTTCACTGTTTTCTCTTTCTGGAACCCCAATAATTTGTATCTTCAACCTCCAGGACTAGTTCATTATCTTTTTGTTTGCCTTTTCTCTTAGCTTTTACATTGTTTTGGTTTTTAGAGATTCACTTAACTTTATACCAATTTTCAAGTACTCATAGATTCTCTGAATGTTTCTTTTTGTAGTGTCTTGTTCTTGTTTTCCTGAAGCTCTTAATAGTAGGTAGGTTTAAAGGGTTTTTTTGTTTGTTTTTAAGTTTCTCTAAGTACAATTAATTTTCTCAAACTAGTTTTCTTGTTGGTTTTGTTTTGTCTATGATTTTCATATTAGATGCTCTAGTGATCCCTCACACACATACAGGTGAGATAGAAGCTCAGTGCACCTCGGAAGGGATTGGCAACTCTGGACTTTTCTGTTGGGTAAATGTCTTGGCCATTTTGTCAGGGACTTTTCTATTGTCAGAATATTCAGATGTTTTCTTTTGGGCTAGATTCCATTCTCCTGCCTATAGACTATAAGCTTAGTTGCCAGTACATTGAAAACTAAGTAAGGGAAGAAAGCAGAGTCTCAGTTAATCTGTGATCCTTCATTTAATATTCTTGTTTCCAACATGGTTCTACTCTCAGTTGTGCCTGTCATTCTCTAGCCCAGGTCTCTGTCTTATATTTTGCAGAAATCATACCTTCAGTCTTCTCTTGGGGCAAAAAAATGCAGTCCTCCTGATACAAGGGATTGGAAAAGGTGTCCTTAAATAATCGCTGAACAATTTTCCCGTTTCCAGTTCTGTCTTCACCCCCACTTCCAGAAAAATGGAATCACTAATTCTGAAGCCTTTGGGGGAAAATATTGGGGTGTCCACTGCATTGTTTCTTCATTTGTATTTAAATAATCTTTCAACAACTTTTTTTATTTTCAACCCTACCCTCATGGCCATTTTTAGATGTATACAGAATCACTAATTCCTGAGCCTTGCAGGGACAGGAAGGTTCTGTGTGTTTAAGTGGCATTATTCCGTGGCTTTCTGCCACTGCCAATTTAGGACTCAACTTCCTCAAGTCTACCAAATCTTTTTCCATCCTATGGCTATCTAGCTTTCATTTTTTAAAACACTGTCTTCTCTCTCATTTCTAGGTCTTTGTATTTTTATATTATTAAAAGTCAATTTATTATAACTTTACTAAGTAAGCTTAAGAATAGGGAAGAGAATAAATGCATGTACTCATTTCTCCCATCTTCATCTGGGAATCAAGCAACTATTTCCCCAATCCAACCCTCTACCCCACATCCCAGCCCTCAACTTTATTGTGGTATAACTGACAACGAAAATTGTAAGATAATTAAAATGTCCATCCTGTGATTTGATATACATATGTATTGTGAGTGGATCCTTACCATTTACTTAATTAACTCATCCATCACCTCACATATTTATCTTTCTATTTTTTATTTTTTGGTTAAGGACATTTAAGTTCTGTTCTCTTAACAAATTTCCATGATTTAACACATTTTTAGAATTATGATCACATTTTATATTAGATCCTCAAAACTTATTCATCTTGTAGCTAAAGTTTTTAATCTTTTAACCAACCTTTCCCTATTTCCCCCACACCCAAGCTATCACTCTGTTTCTAGGAGTTTTACTCTTTTTTTTTAATTTATTTCACATATAAGTGATACTATACAGTATCTACCTGGTTTATTTCACTACCTAGTTTATTTCTCTACCTGGTTTATTTCACTTAGAGTAATGCCTTTCAGTTTCACCTATGTTGTTGCAAATGGCAAACATTTCTTCTTTCTCGTGGATAAATAATATTCCATTGAATATACATTGCACATATTCAACTATTGATGGAAACTTAGGTTTTTCCATATCTTGGCTGATAATTGCTTTTTGTTGATAGGGCCAAATAAACATAGTGTAAAGAGTTTAAATAAATGTGTCTTGCTTGTGCACTTTTTGTACGTGGGGCAGAATGAGAGGAAGTAATATACAGTGGTATTTGTTTCATAAGATTTGTCACAAGTTCATTAAGAGAGCACAAATAGCATTACTCTAGAGTTCTACATCATATATTTGAATATTATTTTCCAGTTCTCAAAGCATTTCCCTGTATTTATCCTCTTTGATCCCTGAAACAACTCTAAGAAGTAGACAAGGCAGGTGTTACTATTCCCATTTTACAAAAGAGGAAAACGAAACTCGTAGATATCAAATGACTTATCCAGAAGAGTCCAGGTTAGTGGCAGAGATGAGACTCCAACACAGGCCTTAAAATGCCAAATCTAATGCTTTTCTTTAGGTCTGTATTTTCTCCAAGTGGTAAATTTCTGCTTTTATAACTGACCCAGGATGGTGTACAACCCAATAGGATTGCATCCATCTCTCACATAGTCCCCAGACTGGCCCAGAATGGTCTGCATTGGTACCAACTGTGGAAGAGTAAATCGTCGTAAGATTTTTGGGCCCTAACTCCAAGAGATTCTGATTTATAAAGTCTGGAGTGTGGACCAAGAATCTAGATGTTTTAAATAGCTCCCTAGATGACACTGGCATGTAGCTTTATTGAAAACCACTGCCCTGAAGGGCCTGGAAGTGGTCCAGAGTTGTCCCCCGTCTTCAAGTTGGGGATAATCAAATGCCAGTTCCTGGAATGTAACAATTTAACTGTCTAGACAGCAGCCATCCCAGCATGCCACAGTCTAAACTAATAGTTTCCTCCTTTCTGCTCCTCCCTATGGCCCTTGACAGAGCTCACTTCTGTCCTCATTACCTGGCTGCCCACTCACATCATGGAGACTCCCTTGCCATTTCCCTCGGCTGCTCCATTTCAGCTTGTGGGACTTCAGGGACTTAACTTCCTGAAAAAATTAAATTGAAAAACTTCCTCCCAGATAACTTAGGACCTCCTGTGGAATTTAGCTCACTTAGGAGCCAGAGGGAGAGAATAATAAGCAGTTGTATTCATTATCTGATTGGTGGCCCCAGAAATGTTATTCCTGGCTCTCAGGTGGCCTTCTAGCAGAAAAATAAACCACAAATACCTTTAGGTTAAAAAGGGAGCATCTTGGCATCATAATGCAGGTCTATATATATATGAATGCACAGTAGTGCACAGTGGAAAAGGCCTCTTTTCTAGAACCTGAAGGTCCCTCAGCTGAAGAAGTTCAATGAATAGACAGGGAGAAAGAGAAGAGAGCTGTATAGCAAGAGCCCCAGCATTTTATTTACCACTGAGAATAAAAGAAGACTGAGCCATTTGGCAGGCCAATGGGAGAGACCAGCACACACATTTTAGCACGAGAGACAAGAGCCCTTCTGGGAAAGAACTGCCCTAAGGAAGGAGCTGATACATGAATTTGTAAACAATAACTCAGCCAGTGGAGGATAGAGATGACCAAGTGTTGTGTGAGGTCCTCACCAGATCAGACAGGCATGATCCAGAGTACCTACAAGTGCAGAGACCTCTTTTAAGAAGTTTCTTCTACATAAGTCACTTTTGCTTGTAACACAAAACCTCAAACTTCTAGTCAAGCAAATGGCCTGGAGTGGAAACCTAACCTGAGTTAGGTTTAAAGGAGAATGTGAGGAAGACTGGTACAAGAGCTCTCAAATAGGGAAGGAGCAATTAAGCCAGTCTGATTCTTCAAGAAACTTATTTAATCAAGGCAACAAATATTTTTTGAGTACCAACTATGTGTAGACATTTTATTGGATTTTTTAAAAAGATTTTATGTAATCCTTACACTCAGTGTGGGGTTCGAATTTACAATCCTGAGATCAAGAGTCTCATGCTCCACTGACTGAGGCAGCCAAGCATCCTGATGTTTCATCTTTAAATTGTATTGAATAAATGCTTCCACTGAATGTATTCTGTGCAAGACACTTAAATTTTATAAATATTAATTTATTTAATTCTCCTAACAACCCTGCAAATTAGCTGCTATTAACATGCCTATTTTTGAAGGTTAAAAAAAAAAATACCCTCAGTGCAGAGAAAGCCTAACTAACTTGCCCCTAGACTACACATTTTTTTGTGGTAGAGCCAGTCTTTTAAGTTCTGTGACTATATCAATAAACAAAAGAGACCAAAATTCATGTCCTCTTCAAATTTATTTCTACTAATGATTTTGGCCTGGACATTTGGAGAATCAGTGGTACTGGGAAGAGAAGCTAAAAAAATCAAATGGTGAAGGCCAGCAGCAAAAGCTATGTGGCAGCAGAGGCCTTAGAAGGAAGTGTGAGGATGTGGTTGTGGATGATAGAAAAAATTAAAGAGCAATGAATTCAGGGTGAGGGCCCATTGGAATAAAGAGATCCCAAGAACTCTCTCGTTCCCAGCCATGTTCGTATCCATGAGGCCCAGATTCTTGGCTGTGTTTTGCATTCTCTTAACTCTGCAATAAAACCATCACAACTGAAGTAATCTGAGTGGATCTTTGCTCTTCACATTTTTTTTTAAGATTTTATTTATTTATTTGACAGAGGGAGATCACAAGTAGACAGAGAGGCAGGCAGAGAGAGAGAGAGAGAGAGGGAAGCAGGCTCCCTGCCGAGCAGAGAGCCCGATGCGGGACTCGATCCCAGGACCCTGAGATCATGACCTGAGCCGAAGGCAGCGGCTTAACCCACTGAGCCACCCAGGCGCTCTTCACATTTTTAAGAGCTCCCAGCATTCATAGGTTAGGAGCCCTAACCCCTCACAAAAGCAAGGACTATAAGAAACAATACCCAAAAAAGGCAGTGTACACAACTCAGTCTCCTTGACAGGTTAAGCATATGAAGTTGCACTATGAGATGAGCACAGACACAGGAGACACCAGGACAGGATGACAAATCTTTCTGCTTCAGCGAAGTGTCAGGGCTAGCAGAGTGATGTCACTGGGTGTCAACCTCAGCTTATAATGGTGGTGGCTGTCCTGGCTCTACAACTCCCAACCTCAGGCAGCAGTGGGGTCCCAGTATAACCTCACTACATCTCAGAGGTTACAACAGTAGTATCACTCACACTGATTTCTGGGCATAATGTGGGGGTAGCTTCAGCATTATCAACAGGACACAGAAAAAAGTTCCTCTCCCTCATCCTGGAGGGCAGTGACAGCTGAGCATGCTAACATTCTTGAAGTCATATTGGAAAACACAGGAAAATGGCAGTTACCAGGTAGAAACCAAGAGGATTTATTTATGAGCACATCAAGATGCTCCTTGAGGACTCTCAGAAGTAATTGGGAAGCACTTGATAGGAGTCTGGAATATTGCAATAGCATTTTATACTTAAGACATAAGTATGCTGTTTTTTAGATTTTCACTGAAAACCCATTTAACAATTCAGGCTGATGAGACCAAGGTGAACAAGAATGATTCTTTTGATGTTCTATTGCCTCACCTTGGTCAATGCTGTGTTGTACAGGGAAGGTGATGTTTACTAAGACTGTGCCAAATCCCTCTGGTTATCATCCTCACCTCAGCTGTGTCTCAGGAAACCACATTCCAGAGCACTGAGTCAATACTCACACTGGTAGGGAACATTCCACAGGAAGCTTCAGCAATCCTGATGCAAGCAGAAGAGTTTTCTTGGCAAGGGCTGGCTCACTGGAATGCGTCCATTAAGCAGGAAAGATGGCAGTAGTTGCAGAATCGTAAGCTCTTTAGAGCTGGAGGTCCATAGGAGTAGCCTAATTCCTTCACATCACAGATAGGGGAATTGATAGCAGTGTTTTGTGACTCTCTGCAGGAATTTCATGTGACCATGCCCTTCCCCCACATCAAGTTACCAACTCCTCCTGCTCTTTCCAAGATTAGGGCCAAGCCTCCCAAACACCTAAGAAAACTGGTTTTCTCATCTTACCTCTTCTTACCAGTTGAGTAAGATAAAACTTGGAAAAGCTTATCATTGACCAGAAACACTAACCTAAGTTAGGTGGACTATGTAGTTTTCAGCACATAAAGCAAGGACTCCGAGGTTGTAAGAATGAAGATGAAGATGCAGACCATGAGAATGGTGATGGTGGTGATGATAAAGACTAGGAACAGTTGGCAGCGCCCACTTATTAAACTGGCCAATATGTTGATTACTTGATACATATTCTCTCACTGAATGCTTAACATCACTGTCAAAAAATAGGTATTATTATGCCTATTGTACTGATGGAGAAACTGAGGTCAACTGTGAAGAGACAAACACCAAGTCACAAAGTTATTAGTGGTAAAGGGGAGCTTTGCACTCAAATCTGCATGACTGTAAAGCCCATCCCTCCTTACTTTTTGTTAGATGCTGCTCAATATCCACTTTTTCATCTCAAAGAGGGAGGGAGGGAGGTCAGGTGTGTAAGGAGGTAGGCCACACTGGGCTGGGAGAGTGTTTCTATCTTAATTCTTTGTAACTGATTCCCACTGGCCAATTCCCTTTGGCTCCTTGTCCTCACCTTCCCCCGCCAACTCCACCTCCTTGAAGGTCACAGATTTTTTGTGTTGTCTGGGGGGATAAATTGGCAACTCAAAGGTCTTATTAAATTACAAAAATATTAGTCTCTTATTCAATGGAGGGATAAAATGTAGAGGCAGAAAATGGCCTAGAGAATCAGTCTTGAGGAAAATCAAGTCAACCACATTTCCCATTCTATTCATTTTCTAACCCATCGAAATGGGATTCTAATTGTGTAAAACAACTAATTTTGTTCATTAAGGTTCAATTAAATTAATCTGAAATTCAGGATAATGGCATTGTTGAACAGCCATATTAAAGATGAAACATAATCTCTCTTGACTCCATTTCCTTTGACAAAATAGAGTTCAGCTACTAATGAGCTTGTGCTACAAGGTCTCTTTTATAAACGGCAACAAAGGGTGCAAATTTGTGAGCAGCAATTTTTATTATCATCAACAACCATTTCCTTTGTTATCAAAATATGCAGAAATTATTGTGCGTCCTTTTTTCTCATTCTGGCTTTGATGGGAGGAGGCATTAAATAAATAGCTTCATAATCATATCACACTGGAGTTACAGAGTGAGAGCCTGCAGGGGGTGGTCTCAAAGCTTTGAGGCAGGGCATTCTGTGGACTAGGCAGACATTTCAATTTTCAGCTTTTAAAGGCGTCAGAGAATCGCGTGCCCTCCCTCCCCCACCCCCAAAGTCCAAATCTCTGTTTCTGGGCAAACAAGAAGCATTTCTCCCTACCTAGGTAGCCTAGCCCATGGCTTTTTCTGACCTAAGGAAGAACCTGCTCTCTAGAGTCAGGGAAGCAATTGGCAGCCTGTCTAAGTAGTATGAGTCAGCCTCTGAGAATGAGCCTTCCCACCCTCTGGTGATACCAGGCCCTTTCCATTGGTAGCCACCAGAATGGCTCAGTGCCACCATTTCCCTCCTCAGGGCCGTGTTGTGTTCACAGTTAACTTCAGTTGGCAGAATGTCTACCCCTGGTGAGTAGTGCTGAGACTTTCAAGCCTGGTAAGGTTAACTTACTATCCAAACCTAAGACAAATGCCATCAGTCCCCAGTGCAGTGACAGCATAAGTGAGTGGCATTCAACCAAGCAAGTGGCTGGCATTCAACCAAGCTTAGTGAGGGTGTTATGTGCAGGGGATCTCAGGGAATATGGAGATGAATAGGGGCTTATATAGCAGGGATGAACAGTGGGTGTAAAATAAGAGGTCCACATCTTCATCCCAAATCCACAGGGCTAGATTTATTTTGTGTGAGTTCAGAGTTTTCAGTATTTTAAGAAAGGCAATTTTATACCTAATATCCCATATTACCTAACACCCAACATGACTATCCTATAGTGGTATGTTTGAATGTTCATATTAAGTGAAATAAAGAATATAAAGAGACTCCTAGCAGTTCAGGTCAGGTCAGGTCAAGTTTCCTACTAAATGATTTAGGAGTTATAAAAAAGAATCTTCTGGGAGCCAAAGAACAGCCACCAGGAGAAGAAAGGGCCCTGGGAGGGAAGGGGTAATGAGATCATCCATAATATTCCTGCAAGGGGCCAAGTTGCCGTGAACTGAGAGAACTGACCTCTATGGAGGGCCTGAGGACATGCTGGGGTGTGAAAGTCCCATCAGTGAGTGTGGGGCCAGGGATTGATCGTTCTCCAAGGACCTGTTACAAAAGGGCTGTGCTCTAGTATTCCCAGTAGCTGTTGGAGCCGAAGGCCACACTTCCCCACAGTTTCCTGGGCTCTACCTTCAAGGGCAGCTCTGTGGCCAGGATGTGCCTCCCCACCATGCCTTTGTTACCAATATGTCTTCCACGAAGAAGACCCACCATGATCACCACCACACTTGCAAACCTGAGCAAACCAATCTCTCAAGTCTTCATTTGGTCAAGTGTGTATAGTCTTCTCAAATGGGTGAGTATATTAAATAATATGTCCAGAAGAACCCTTCATACTCAAAATGTCGTCCCATGAAAATATTCTCTTTATGCCTCTCAGTTTCAGAAATGTTCTTTAAAACACCATAATATATGAAGACAGAATGAAAACCGTTTAATTAAAACTAAGTAATTCTGTAATTAGGGAGTAGTGATGGCTGCAAAATATACTAAAACACACTAGATTGTACATTTTAAAAGGGTGAATTTTATGCTATATGTACTATCAATTTTTAAAAAAATTAAATAGTTAAAAGAAAAAGCTTATTCAGTGAAATGACCTTCAGCTCCACTCCATTCTCATGACCATACCCTGAACTTTATCAACACTCAAATGTAGAAATTATCAATGAACCCCTCTTCCTCTGACCATTGGTTCTGATCTTGAAAACCTCCTCTCGTCCTTTCATCCTCTGCCCTGCAGTTTAACAGTTGTCTTTGTTTCACATTGATACTGCAACATACTACACAAACTTAGAGGCTTACAGCACCACCGTGAATTTTTTTAACTTTCTGGAGGCCAGAAATCTGACATGTTTCACTGGGCTAAAATTAAGGTGTCAACAGGGTTGGTTCCTTACAGAGGCTTTAGGGGAGAATCTATTTTGCCTTTTCCACCTCCTACTAGCCATCTACATTCTTTGGCTTCTGGCTTCTGTCTCTGTCTTCAAAGCAGATCATTTCACCCACTTCTTCCTTCAACACATCTGCTTTTCAGTCTCTGAACTTCCTGCCTCCCTCTTACAGGGACCCTTCTAATTATATCGGGCACATCCAGGTAATTTAGGATAATTTCCCCATCTCAAAATACTTAATTTAATAGCAACTATGAAATCCCTTTTTACCATGTAAGATAACATATTCACAGGTTTTGGGGATTAGACTGTGGACATCTTTGGTGGGGGATGGGGTACTAATCAGTATCTTATAGCCATCCGTTTCCTACATCCCTCTTTTCTCCCAGTCAATTCCCTTTTGAAATCAACTACCTTTCTTTTTCAACCAAGACTAATGGGGAGGAAGAAACTATTCTCTAGCATCTTTAATTCTCTCATACCCTTTTCCATACACCGAACCCACTAGAAATCCCCTTCCTGAAACAATTCTATAATTTCCTTTTCTGCTCTTATGATAAAGAATTCAGTCTCTGTGGATGAAATCTCCTTTTCTGTGTGTAAGACCAACCATTTCACCTCTGTTCTCAATCTCTTTTCCTTCTTTCAGGATTCTTCCATCAATTGTTCTCTTTAGATCTTCAATTTCTAGACCCTGACATTAGCAATACATTATTTTCTCTCATCCTAAAGAAGAAGTGAGGACTCTTCATTCTGGATAATGGGGAGAAGATTTAGTTCTCCGTACTCTTCCTGGCTAAGTTTAATTAAAAGTCATGGACATAATAGAAACACCATAAGAAGACTATGAAATGCTGAAAGAAGCAAGAAGACTTCTAGGGGCTTCAAGATTTAAGAACTACATAGGAATGTAGTTGAATAGCAATGTGTTTGAACAAGAATGTGTTCTCTGGAGTTTTCTTCTTATCTCCCATATAACCTGGATTTGGAGATGGAGAAGTCTGGAAACTGGATCTACCAAGAGGCATAGGGGTTAAAACCAAACCAAAACAAAAACACTTAAAACCTGCTCCCTATAGTCAAAGGACCTAGAAAGGAGCAGCATAGCAGGACAAAATCCTTTTTGACAATATTGTACCCCAGTCAAACATAATGAATGGTCCCTGCCTGTATAGTCTCAGGAGAGACCAAATGGAGAGTTTGGATCTCTGTCCCTCACATGGCGGCAGCAAGAGAGCCGGGGTGGTACTCTCCCCTCACCCTCAGTGTTGTGCTGATGGAGACCGAATGAGGAATCTGGACTTCCACCTTCCATCCATCCTGAAACCTGGATGTCCTGGGTGGCATTTCCCTCCCTGTCAGTATGCTATTAGTGGAGACTGAGTGGATTTTATGAATAGTATGAGGCAGTGTTCCTCACTTTTTCAACTAGAGAACGGAAGGGTAACCTTAGAGAACAGAGATCTACAGAAAGAAATTCTATAAATATGCACACGAATTTGGTGACTGACTCACACACGAAACTGATTTACATTAACTCACCAAAAAGTCTGAGAACTGAACTAAAGTGAGGAATAGTACCCTGGTTTACAGAGTGGACACTGAGTAGCACACAAATCAGATCAGAAGAGTTCTGAAAACTAAACTGTCACTGGAACCACAGCCCACAAAAGTAGGCCACGACCTAAGCACTAAACCAAAACAGGGTGACTGCCATGACTAACAGCAAAAAGAATATAGATATAATCCAAAGTCTTCTAACATAATATTCAAAATGTCCAGGTTATAACTGAGTCATTTGCTATGATGAGAACCAGGAGAATTACTTGAATGAGAAAAGACAATCAACACACTGTAGTACCAAGATGAATCAGATGCTGGAATTATCTGACACAGATTTAAAGTAGCCATCAGTAAAAAATATATATATATATTAAAAAAAATTAAGTAGGCATCAGAAAAACGCTTCCATAAATAATCAATCATGCTCTTGAACAAATGAAAAAATAGAAAATTTCAGTGAAGAAATAGAAACTACAAAGAAGAACCAAATGGGAATTATAGAGCTGAAAAATACAATAACCAAAATTTAAAAATTCATTCAGCGAGCTCAATAAAAGTTTGGAGATGACAGAGGATGGAATCAGTAAATTTGAGGACAGATCAATAGAACTTACCAATCTGAACAGAGATAAAATAAACTTAAAAAAATCATTCTTGGGGATACCTGGGTGGCTGAGTCAGTTAAGCATCTGCCTGTGGCTCAGGCCATGATCCAGGGTCCTGGAATCAAGCCCTACAGTGGGCTTCAGTGTGGAGTCTGCTTCTCCCTCTCCCAGGGCCCCTCCCCCAACTCATGCTCTCTTCTCTCTCAAAAAGTTTTCATTTCTTTAAAAAAAATTATCAGAAACCCATGTAACAACAATAACAAAATACCCAACATTTCTGTCACTGAAGTCCCAGATGGAGATCTCGAAGAGTATGGAATTAAAAAAAAATATTCCAAGACATAATGGCTAAAAATTTCCCAAATTTGGTGAAAGGCCAAGAGGTTAAACAAATCCCAAATGAAATAAACCCAAAGAAATCAAAGTCAAGACACATTATTGTCAAGCTCCTGAAAACTAAAGACAAAATCTTGAAAGGAGAGAGAAGGGGAGGGGGTGTGATTGACGGAGGAAAGGAAGTGGGCAAGAAAGTGATGCCTAATAGGGAACACCGATTTTTTTTTTTTTAAGATTTATTTATGGGGGCACCTGGGTGGCTCAGTGGGTTGGGCCTCTGCCTTCGGCTTGGGTCATGATCTCAGGGTCCTGGGATTGAGCCTTGCATCAGGCTCTCTGCTTAGCAGGGGAGTCTGCTTCCCCTCTCTCTCTGCCTGCCTCTCTGCCTACTTGTGATCTGTGTGTGTCAAATAAATAAATTAAAAAAAAAAAACTAAAAAAAAAATTTTATTTATTTATTTATTTACGAGAAAGAGAGAGCACGCGCACGAGCACGCACGTGCGCTGGAGGGGGAACACAAGCAGGGGAAGAGGGAGAAGCAGACTCCTCACCCCAGGACCAGGACCTGAGCTGGAAGGTGCCTACTGTCTGCATAAGGACTGAGCCACCAGACGCCCCTAGGGAACACCGATTTGAATGTTAATAGATTTCTCATCTGAAATCACTTTAAATGCTCTCCCCAAGGTCACTGTTGGCCTGCTCAGAAACAATGACCTGATCTTGCTTGGACTCTGCAGCACTTTCTGTGTCAACCACTCCTCATTATTAGGAGCACTGTCTTCCCTTGCTGTCCCAGACATCAGAGCATCCTGGTTCTTCTTCCCTTTCAGTATTCAGGCCCAGGCTCTTCTTCTACCCATCTGTTTAGCTACCTCAGACTTCTGAGCTCTTCTCACAGGACATCCTCTCTCTGCCTTGCCCACCCTTCACCTAGATTTTATTTAAGTCAGGTTTACTGAGGTGATATTTATATCTAGTAAAATCCACCTATTTTAGTGTTCAGTTCTATGAATTCTGACAAACATATAGGCTGTTACCACCACCACAATCAAGAAAAATATTTCCACCTCCTCAAACTTCCTTCGTACCCCTTTGCTGTCCAACTCCCCCCTCCAAATTCTTGGCAAGCACTGATCTTTTTCTGTCCCCACAGTTTTGCTTTTGCCAGAAGGTAGATTCCATGTATTTTTAAAACATCTGCCAATAAAAATGATGCCTTCCTCATTTATACCTCTAGTGTTGATCTGTCTTTTGAGCTTCGGAGCTGTCTATCCACTGTCTTTTGTTTGGGTTAGGTTTAGAATACTTTTTTTCTTCATGCATCAAGAAGGTTAAGAGATTCAGAAGTTACTTAACCTCTCTAAGCCTTAGTTTCCCTCCATGAAAGCGGGTAATGGTACGTTGTTGATTTCTTGGGGAGGTTAAACAAGGTAAACAAATGCCACTAAGGAGCCTACCAAGCTCAGGATTCACAATAGATACTCAAGACATCATTAATATCAGCGGCTCTTGAGGAAGTTCAATTTCTTCAAGGGTCCTGCACCTACTGAGGACGGAGCGTGAAGTTTCTGAGTTGTCAGCCCACTTGCTGGAGAGTTCAGGCTTCCTCAGAGGCCAGGAATCCTTCTCCCGACCAGTGAGTGCTCTATGTCTCTACAACATACTGCGTGAAAGAATGACTAACATTTGCAGTGACTGCAAATCTGAATTCTCAGAGTTTATAGTACAATTGAGTTTTGCAACCAACCAATTACAATTACTTTATGTAATGAGAATACCTCTACTTAGCTTCAAGTTTATGAGGCTGATCAATATCTGAAATAAAGTTTCATTTCAGATCCCTTTTACTTAAAGGCAAAAAAAAAAAAAAGTGCCCAGTGTTATTCTGCAGCATATACTACTCCAATATGATACTCATAAGACCGCCCAGTCATTTACAACACCATATGCACTTCAGCCTTGGATGGGTACAGGGTACAGTACATTGGATGGGTACAGGGAGAAGTGGCAGACCCATTCACTCCTACATCTTTTTGTATTCTGAGTCTACATGTTTTCATATACTATTAGCCAGTAGCAATTTATAATGTATTCCAAGAAGCCATGTGATATTCTAGTGGATGCTTCTTCTCAATTTCTCTAGATGAAATAAACAAAAGTACCATAATAAAAGTAAACTGACAAGAATCACACTGTTCTCATTTCAAACACACATAAAGGAACTAAAATGTTGTGAAATATGCCAGGCAGTTTTTATTAATCCTCTAACCTCCAGAGAAAGGGCTGGCAATTAGATTTACATTAGAATTGTCACAGCTAGCAATTCTTTTAATACCAGAAGCTAGACTTCAACTGATTTCATGTTACACATACACACTAAAAATGCAGTTAGTGTAACGCAAAGAAATTAAAATTACAATTGAAGTGTCACACAGTAAGTGAAAAAGCTTTAATAGTTTGTCTGGTCATAGAGCTAATAATGACTTTATGCAGAACGCAGTGAAACAAAGGCATCTTTCTCAAGAGCCAGAGTGCATCTGGGGCGAGTACTGTTTTGTTGAGGCGGCCATATACAGCTGTACTTGGTTACAGGAACATTAGTTAAGTGAGCCTATAAAAAAAAAAAAACAGCTGTATTTGAGATCACATAGGACTCTGCACATTTCCTCCCTGTGGCAGCCAATCAGAAATCTTGCTGACAGGCAAACTTGTACAGAACGAATGATCGTATTTAGATTAATTCTTCTTAATGCCTTACACAGGCTTACTCCCCTGGCATATTGTGGAGAAGACAGGTCAGTTCCATTCAAAACCTGGAGGTAGGAAACACAAGCTTGATTATTTGACAATATATATGATGATACTGATACGGAATGTGGAGTGCTCAATCCTGTAAAATTACAACTGGTGGGCTCTTCCCCAGCTCGGAGTTCAGGCATGAGGCACTCTGGAAAATGAGTACTCAGTGAGCAGGTGGTCTGGAGAACTGATTTTTTTTTTTTTAAGATTTTATTTATTTGACAGACAGAGATCACAAGTAGGCAGAGAGGCAGGCAGAGAGAGGAGGAGGGAAACAGGCTCCCCGCTGAGCCTGACATGGGGCTCGATCCCAGGACCCTGGGATCATGACCTGAGCTGAAGGCAGAGGCTTTAACCCACAGAGCCACCCAAGCACCCCTGGAGAACTGATAATTAACTATGGTTCTGTTATTACAGTTTCAGTTCTTTACTCTCTCCACAGTAACATGATACATCCTCACTCTTTGCCATGAAACTCTGAAATGCCCTTGAATCCTTGGCTCTGGCCAATAGGATGTTAACCAGCACCACAGAGCAAACTGAAATGTGCCTACTCTGCTGGGCTCAATTGCTCTTCAGCCTCTGCCACTGACATGAGAAGAACATATCTGAGCTAGCTCACTGGGCCCAGTGGGATGATGGGAGACATGGGGAGCAGACCTGTGAGTTAGCCTAAGCCAAGGTCAGCACAGCTGCTAAGCCAAGCCAAGCCCAGCTTAGACCAGCCAACCTGGTCTTCCGATGGCTGGCCACTGAGATTTTGTAGTTGTTTGGAATGCAGCATGATGGTGACTCAAGTTAACTGAAGCAGTCACTAAGGACTCTGTGACCCTGAGCAATCTTTTCCTGCCTGTCCTCCACCGCTCATCTATAAAGTGAGGGGAGGGACTAGAGGGTCCATACAGCCTTTTCTAAAGGTCACTGGGGACAAGAAACCTGGGATGAGAAAAGCTCTAGACTCTAGGTGCTCAGAGTTCTTCAAGCCTAGAATAAGCTGAGGGAAACACCTGAACTGACACTGTGGGCCGGCAGAGGAGCCTTTATGCCCAGTGACATGTCTGAAAGGTCTGGCAATGTGTCCGGTTATATAAAAAGTCTGTGAACGAAGAAGGGCCTGACAAACTTTTTAGCCAGCTCCTAAAGAAAACTTGTTTTTCTGTTGATTTAAACATAAACCAAAAAGCAAGTCAGGAGACAGAATTGGAGAAAATGGAAATCTTTATTTTTAAACACTAGTACATTTTCAGGCTGTTTTAAAAAGGAAAAATCATATTAGTTGAAAACTATGCATCAAAGCATATTTATTTAAACTCTAATTTTACAAACACATAATGAAAGAAATATATTTTATAAATATCTACTCAGAATATTATGGAAAAAGTGTTTAAAAATAACAGCCCCAGATCTCCCTCTTTAAATATATAAAATTCCCATACAATTCATAAGAATTCTTTCTCAAGAGCCAAAAATTTCACAAAGGCCAACAACTCAGTTCTCATCAGACACAATCAAAAGTAATAGGGATATAAAAAAATGTAAAAGTTCTGTACAAGGGACATTACAGATCGCACACGGGTAAATCTCATTACCATACAGGCCATTTGTATTTTAAAAATGTTTTATAAAAACCACCATTTAAAACAAATAAGTGAGAGTCCTTCCCTGACTGTGGAAAATATATAAATTATTACCCTCTTACCTGGGTATCAAGGCTCCCACTTGCTGGGGTTGGGGAGAGAAGTCTCCATGTGTTTCCTGACTAAGGGCACAATTAGGCCACAAGTGAGGATCCACCTCCTTCCTCAGTGGCTTTTTTTGGTGGATGATTCACTATTATTTCCTTTCACTTAGAAAAATTCTTTGGGATCATCCAAGATAACTGCTCACAAGTGAAAGCAAGACTAGGGGAGGACTTCAGATTGTCCAATTAATAACACTTATAATCTGTGGTCTGGGTGACCAAACTCTGGAAAGCCTAATTTTCCACTGTCAGAGACACACCCTGTCACCTACTCCAGTGAGACACATCGCATAGCCCCAAGGTTGTCCCTTAATCTTTCTTTTTCTGGTCCACGTTGCTCTGTTGCTCGCAGCAGTATATGCAGGTTATTGTCTCTTCTGACATTTTTTCTGAAAAGAGCTCTTCAAAAAAGTGCGATACACAGGATCATCCACATATTCATTCTTAAACCTGGAACTCAGCACCCTTTGTCTCTTTTTCTCCCCTTGGATTATGTCTGCTCCATAAAATGTGTCTTCAAATCGCATATCAGAGGCTGTGGACTAGAAAGAGCCAGTGTCACGCTGTGGAAAGCATGGCATTTGATCATGACAAGAATGGACAAAGACCTGATCTAGCCAGCTTGGAGTGGCATGCAGAGGCCAGGACACTAGCCCAGGATTTGCTCCATCCAGGCTCCTGCTTCCATGTAGCCCCAGCTTTCTTCAGGATCTCACACCCCCCAGGGACCTTCCCCCAGCAGAAGCAGAATTAAAGTCTTCTCATATAAATCTCCCTCACTTGCCATTTCCCCTCTGGCTCTTGCCCAACCAGGATTTTGACAACTCTGTCAACAGTCATCTTTAACTCACCCTACTCCTATTTACCTCTGGGCCTCTGCCCATACAACTTCCCTGAAACTGTCCTTGCTCCAGCCCAGTTCCTATGATACTTTTCTATTCTGTCACCTAAGTATTGCTGGAATTGCTCTCTTCTCTGACACTTTATAAGCCCTTCCTCCTGCCTCTCTTCTTCTGGCTGCTCCTGTTGATGTCTCAGGGGTTCTCCTTTCTTAACTATCTGTTCAACTCTGATGCTCCTGATGTTTAGCATTTCTCCTCTCCACATATGCTCCTGAGCCCTCAAATCCACACTTCTGCTTCTTCTCCAAGGATGCTCATATCTCTCACTCCACTTCAGACCTCCTTCTGTGCACAAGCCTGTATGTCCAACTGCCCAGCCAGCATCTCAGAGTACTGTTCCCAGAGGCACTTCAAATCAACCTGCCCTAAATTGAACTCAAAGTCTTCCCTCCCCGTTACTATCCTTCCGATACCCCATAAATGGCATAACTATCCTACCCACAGAGACATAGCTACACTGATCAGAAACCTAACAGTCACTGTAAATGTACCCCATCCCCACCATGTCCTTACACCACCATCCCCTACATGTTCCTTACAGCCATCCATCCTTTTTTCTTTGTTCCTGCTGGCCCCATGGTACAGGCCTCACATCTCCTCCCTTAAACCACTGTGGCAAATGCTACACCTCCAGGCTATTTGCTACAGAACCACTAGAAGAAAGTGCTCTACAAACTATCTGATTATATGCATCCCTGCTTATCATCTTTCAATAGCTTTGCTGCTTTTTAAGATGGTATTCAAGCTCTCTAGACCTATATAACTTGGCAAAATCCTACCCCATATGCTGGTCAGATAGAATTATTTGCAGTTCCTGGTCACACCTTACTGGCTCATGCCTTTCTGTCATTAGATGTACTTTTTCCTTTGCATGGACACTATTCTGTTTTCTCTGACACAGGAAAACTTGAGGGCCCTTCTTTTGGTTCCTATAAGACTTTATGTACCAATACAGAATGAGATCAGTGGCAAAGATAAGGGGCAGTTAACTTTCTCTCCACTGGGGATTCCTGAATCCCTTGAGGGTGAGGATGCTACGGAGTGAGTACTGATCTTTTTTTTACATGTCCTCCACACCAAGCAACATGCCCGGCCCTTAGTCACTGCTCAATTAAGTGTTAGCCAGGTAAAGGAATGTGGGTTTCTTCTGTTATGCTCAGGTAAAGCCCACATTAAGACACAATTTTTGCTTCCTAATTCTCTACTATTTTGTCTCCTAAAATGCATTTCCAACTGGTTTTCATTGAGGTGGATCACTCCAGATGATGCCAAGGCACAGTGCATCTCACTGTCACTGAGGCCACCTCCTCTGGTTGGTGACAGAGGCAGAATTCAGCTTTGAGAACTTGAAACACATGGTCAATCATGAAGAAGAGATAAACAATGGGGAAGTTACAAAGAAGCCTAAAAACTAAAAAATGGACCCAAGTACATAGCACGCATGTACCCTGCTAGCTCATGAGATGGTTATCCAGAGTAACAGGCTACCTGCATGGACCCCCAGACACTACCTTGCTTCACTCAGGAAGAAAATAACTAAAAGATTATGGGTTTGCTGGGCACCCTCTGCCGTTAGGAGAAAACATTTTTGTTTCATTCATTCTTGGCAAAGTACTTCCTCTGAGTAATCTTTCCCTTTTATAAGTGCTAAAAGTTACCAAAGGAGAAAATAAAACATCTATGAAAGTGTTGCCATTGTGTGAAAACAGCAAAAGGCAGCTTCTCAAATATAATAATAAAACCGATTTACCAGCAGCTCTACTTAATTATGCACCATTGCCATGGTTATTCTGTGAGACAATAAAAGGTAATGGGGCCGTTTCTGAAGTTAGTGGGAAAGAACCCCCGCAAAATCACCGAGGTGGACTGCTGACTCTTTTGAAAAATTTCTTCCCAAGTCAGCATGTGTCTGGGTGAGCAGCAGTCATTAAAATATGAGGCCTCCTGTTTAGCAGTGAGGCTGCTAACCCACCCTCCTTTAAAAAAAAACAAAAGAGATTTCTCTAATCATAAAATATCTTCCATCAATGAGATTTCCAATTAGATTTGTTTCACCAACTGGAAAAAAAAAAAAAAAAACAACAGCAGTCATAGATAGACCAACCAAGGGCCAGAGGGTTATATACAACCTGAAGGAAAGGCTGGACTGCTGTAACAGGAGCACATAAGTCTTCGATTCAATAAAAACAGAGGTGGCAAGCTGGATTTAGTGACTGTGAGCCTTTGTTCCTGAAGATATTTTCTACTAGGTTCAATTGTTTGACATACAGGTTACACTCAGATAATATATGTGATTTACATATTTTTTACAGACTTTTTAAAAAAAGATTTTATTTATTTATTTGAAAGACAAAGATCACAAGTTGTCAGAGAGGCAGGCAGAGAGAGAGGGGGAAGCAGGCTCCCCGCTGAGCAGAGAGCCCAGGCGCCCCTTTACTGACTTATTTTTAATTAAAAATTTTTCTGGGTCGCATTGGTGGCTCATCAGGTTAAGCCTCTGCCTTTGGCTCAGGTCATGATCTCAGGGTCCTAGGATCAAGCCCTGCATCAGGCTCTCTGCTCAGCAGGGAGCCTGCTTCCACCTCTCTACCTGCCTCTCTGCCTACTTGTGATCTCTTTCTCTGTCAAATAAAAGTAAAATATTTAAAAAAAATTTTTTTTCCTCTGAAAATTAAAAAAAAAGTTGGATGTTGGTGTAACTGTTCAGAGAAATGGATCTTAGGACACTCAGGAGCTAGGTTCAAATAAAGCTGTGCAGGAAGGCAACCTGATATTGGAGACAAATCTATTATGGAACAAAGAGATTGTGATCTGAGCAGAAAGTAAAAAGTGTTCTTTTAATATGATTAAGAAATAGTATTTGAAATCTCTAAGACCCAGCCAATGCTTAGTCATACACACATTAGAAAATCAAAGACCTGAGAGACTTAGGCCTACCTACTCCATTGCCCATCCTTCAGTCTCTAGGTGAATGAATGAATGAAGGAAGGAAGGAAGGAAGGAGAGGAGCAATGAAGGGCAGGAAGAGGAGGGAGAACTTAGGGAAGACAGAGGCATAGCATGAGTGTTGCTATGTTTAGCATCTTGAAGAAGAAAGTTGGTTCTTAAGAGATTTTTAAGATACAGGGACAGAATTTTTAGATCTTTGTTAGGAATTAGCCAATGTCTTTACAATAGGAATATTTGATTTTTTATCTTTCCCTGCAGATTATCTGGTGGCTAATCTATTTTCAGGTCTGTGGTTCCCCTACATGTCACGTTTCTCACTGGGTGGGCAGCAATGCTGTTACTGTCCCTCTGCTCTTCACTACTTCACTTTGAAAGACCTTCCTCTCAAGGATGCGGCTCAGAAAGTTAGTCGATACTTGGTGCAGTTACCCTGTCCCCAGGACCCTACCTGATAGGAAAAGGAGCTAAATATACAACCAAAGAATTAAGGAATCCAAGGATTTTCCAAATTAAGGTAACTCTATAACTGCAGAAAAAGTATTGTCATAAGCATTCACTGAAAACTAAGCATGTCGTTTATTCTGGAAAAAAAAATTTTTTTTTTTCCATTTTAGTCAGAAAAATCCCATACATTCAAATTTCCCTATTCAGGATTTATCATTTTGCAGATGTAGTAGATGCAAGTCTAATGAGTAAAATTGATTTCATTTCAGGGTCCACTAAATATTTTATGATGCAATAATGAAAACTAAGTTATTGTGAATTATATTTTTTAAAACTTCAGTTTTGAGTTATTTGTCCATGTTTATTTGTCTTTTAATGGCATGTATAAAGCCTGAAATTAAAAACATTCTCTTTTTTTTTAACAGCTTTAATATTCCCACACATAGTTTTTGGGCTTTTTTTATTCCTTTAGTTAAATAGTGAGAGCTTGGTTTAATTATGAACTGACACAAACATTAATGAGTTTCTGGAGAGATGTTAATCAATATATGATAAGGCTATAGAAAACCAAATATTCATTTATATTGTGTCCCCTTTAATCTACTACTGAAAACTTCCTGTAATGTTGCTTTTGCTGACAAGATTATAAATGCCTGGATGGTACCTTTGTATGTTCCTAGCGCCTTGCACAGAGTACATATTCAACAACTCTTCTGGTATGCCAATAAGTATTAGATCATTTGACCTCATTAGAAAGGAAAACAAGGAACCTGCACTGGTTTCCTGTTTGGGGCCAATTTGAGGTTTGCCTAAGTAAGGGAAAAGTTGCACTAGCCTTCTTGAAAATCAATCCAAAGGCCTAAGTACGTTTCCTGCTGGGCTTGGGAAACAGAGGGATAGGATTCGAGATTCACATGGCAGATCCCTGAGGGGTATTTGCCAGCACTTACAAAACGAGCTTTCACTCTCTTGGGTAATTCTTCATCTAAAGTATAGATATCCTCTCTCTTCATTGCTATCTGGGATCCATCTTCAAATTCAACCTAGTGGGAAATAAGATATCTTGATATATATGTACACACACATACATACATACACACATTCATACATAAAAGTGTTCACCATTTTTTCCCAAGGTTCCAATTAACTCCATAAAAAAAGGGAAAAAAGGACTCAAGCAGAACGAACAAGAGAACCAGCCAACAGCTAAGGAGGAAGGAAAGCTCTTTGCCTTATCAAACTAAGAACAATATATGTTTTCAAACAGGTCAAAATTCTTAAAATAAGTGTCTTGGAGTATGTGATATGAAAACTTTATCCTCACCACAAAGCAAAAACAAAGAAATACATAGCTGCTGCTCAAATGATTTCTCAGAACATGAGATTGTGGCCAATTTAGGATTAAGACTGGCTGGGCCTGTATGTATGGTTTATTTCTTTAAGAGGCTCTGATACTACATGAGGAAGAAAGGATGACATATATACTCTTGTATAATAATCTTCCCAGATAAAGTAATTTCTCAAGTTCTTAGAAAACTTTAACTTTCAAAACTCACTTTTGTCAAATTAAACCATTCAGCCAGGAAAATCCCAGGTTCTGAACCTCATAACATCTAAACCACAGCAATGTGTGAAAACTTTCATCTGAAATGAAAATTCAAAACTTTTTCTTCAAGCTAATCAAATGGCAGCAAATAATTTCATAACCAGTTTTTTCAACATTTTAGGAGATTTTGTCAGAGAAAAGTAAACGATACTGGCTAACAGAAACCTAGAATATTTGGGGGGAAATTCATCAAATGCCTGATTCAGGTAATTGTTCTTGGTTTAGGTTTAACACATGACCTCTACCAGGAGGAAACAACAAAAGGGATGCAATCAGGGCAGAAAATCTATTATGTTCTCTAATCCTGAACAATTTATGATATTTTTGAAGTCCCCAAGTTTTCTGTCTGAAATGTAAGCTATAAAAATAGGCTTGTACTTCTGGTTAAAAGGTAAATGAAACCATGCAGCTATACTACGTTAATTAAAAAAAAAAAATCTGTTGGAGTTTAAAAAAAAATAATACAATAAGGATAATATACATAAATAAATTTCTTATCCATGTACTGTTTACATTTGACTAAGCAGAAACAATAGGGTGGAATTAGGTCTCAGTCACAGGAGAGCTCCCTTGTTACCTCCCAGAAGGCTGAGATGAGGAGACTTCTCTTCCTGGCCTTGTTCTAGTAGAATGGTTTCTTTAATATTTAATTAGGCAAAGGTGTCATCTCATTTGTACAATTTGATAGCATAGCTAGAACTACTTGTGCCTAACTTTCTTCTGTTTTACATAATTTGAAAATTCTAGAGAGAGAAAAAGGCAAAGGAGTAGAGTAAGATGACCAATCATTTCAGGACCAACAGGTCTGCTGGGATGCAGGACTTTTAGTGCTAAAATCAAGGACAGTCCCTAGGAAGCTGGGATGGTTGTTCACTCTAGTTGGGGCAGAGCTGAGAGTAAACTCTGGCCCATCCCTTTACCAGCTGTGTGCTCTTCAACAAATTATTAAATTCATGTAACCTTTTTATCCTCATTTGTAAAATGGAGTAAAAAACATTTATCTTACAGGGCTACTGGGAGGGTCAAAAAAATGCATACACTTAGGATATTTAGCACTGTGTAATAGGAATTCTTTTGGTTACATCTATTTTTATAAACGTCTTTCCTTATTCAATAATGAGATGGAATAATTAGACACAAAACACAAAATAATCTTAAAAGGGCCCTTGGTTTAATGAGGAACTTTAAACTACTTGCACTTGAGAGACAACTTTAATATTAGCCTTAACTTTTTCATTGAGTCTATAAATATGCTTGTAGTTCTATGTTGATAGGCCATCATAAATTCAACTGACATTAACACACCAATTACTAATTAGCCTGAATTTCAGCATGTCCTCATTATGATACTTTTCATGTAGCTAATAGCTTTGCTACATGTATAAGATGCTTCACTTTTGCATTTATTGTTTAATTAAATACAATTATTTCCTTTTGAATAATGTAGTAATGCTTCTTTTCTAGGAGTCTCCAGTATGATCAGTCTTTCTTATGATTCTTGCCTAATTCTGGGCATTCTGACACACAGAAGCTCCAGCAACTTAACATTATGACAAAGGGGAAAATAGCTTTTACACACACATGCACACATGTGGGTGTGAGTACACATATACGCAACATGTGTATAAATGCCCTCCCCTCCCTACTCACCTCGGGCTTTTCTAGACCTTAAAAAATGTCCAAGTTTCCTAAACCTCTTTGAACCCCTTTAATTACACCATGCTGTAGTTCTTGGTACAATGTCTTATAATGTGCTCTCCCACTAAAGCCCCTGTCCCTTACCAGTCTTTGAACAATTTCCCTGCTGAAACTGGCAGTCTTACCATTCTCAAGCTGTTTTTAACTAAATAGGCCTGAACCTTCTTAGTTTTTTCTTCTTTTACCTCAATCTTCCTGTTTTTACTCTGTTTAGCTTGAGAACAGTGATCTCTGCCATGGTGTTACTGAAAGCACTATGATACATTGATTCTAATAAATGTATTCCTTTTTAAAGCCTAAAGGAATATAAACGTACATTTGCCATCTGTGTTGTTTTCCTTGTTAGAGTTTAACTCATTTTCATTTCTGATAGGGATAAAATATTTTCATTATTTGATTGTATATATACTCTTTAGTAATATGTAGAGTTCCCTAGTGAACAAATATCCAACTGATTGCTGTACTTATCATGAACTAAGCACTCGTTTACGCTTAGGTGGCCACAACTGTGTCAATACATAATTGATTTAGGTTTGAGGAGACACCCAATGGGGGTATGTCTTTCAGGCAAAAGCCACCCATTCAGGGGCTGCTGGCTGATGAAAAGCCATCATTGTCTTGGCTTACGGTGAGATGAAGCAGCCAATTAGTCTCTCTCCGAGTGATATACACACAAGAAAGCAGCCTACCATCTAGTTCCTTATCTTTGTGGCCTAACTATATTCTTTACAATTAAACCATCCATCAAATGCTATTAGTTTTCCAGAGTTGAACTTGATATTAAAACTCCAGTGTCTGGGTCATTAGACACCAAATCTTTGCCTCCTTTATAAAATATGAGGTGCTCCAAATTCATGTGGCTTATTGATCAGCAGCACAGTGGATATCCATCTGCCCTCTGGCTTCTCCTATTCATCTCAGCAAACATCTCACACGGGACAGTGCTCACCTGGTACATGTGGGCAACATTTGATCCCAGATATTTTGCCCCATAGAGTTTGCCATCAGGCCACTTGACTTGGACGACTTCTCCCTCAGCAGGAGGGCCCAGCTTCACACAGTCTCGGCTCTGTGGAAGAAATACAGACGGGCTTTTCAAGGCAAGTGTCTAAGTGACTGCATTTAGAACTTAGCAAATGATGAACTCCTGGCAATTAAAAGGAGTTATTGCCTCTGTGTTTTATGGATTATGATCTTGCATGGGTGTTCAGGGGAAGAGATATGAGCCAAAGGAGTACTTAAAGATTTAGCCTACATCATAAAGTTGCAAAGGAGCTACCATAAGCCAAGCAGGAAAAAAACAGCAGCATTTACATTTGCTACTTGACAAAGACTCTTTCAGAAGGTAACTAAAATATGCATGGAAACTCCTTTAGCTAAAGAAGAGACCAGCTCATGATTTACAACACCTGACATTTATACAGCATTTTTGCAGTTAACCGACTGCTTTAACATACAACTCATCTGATCCCGAATAATCACTCCAAGAAGTAGGCAGAGATTATTAATTATCCCCATTTTACTGACAAGGAAACTGAGCCTCCAGGGGGGTTGTCAGCATCTCTGGAGGAGTGGAGCTGAATAGGAGAATAAGAGTTGGGACACACAGGTGGAAATGGGGCCAGGGAGGAACAGAGTGAGGTCTAAGCCAGCAGGCTGTGACAAAACAGCAAGGGAAAAGGAAAGCAAGAAGCACCAGCAACCTGGCAGGTGAGGCTAGGAGGGGTGTGTGCACTTTGGCAGGCCTCTTTAGAAGATCCCTGCACCTCCCTGGAGGGGCCTGCTTCTGCCAGCCGCCCATTAAGTGACCACCCCTCTTCCTTCCACGGGCATCCATGGGTGGCACCCATAGCCAGTCTCTTCATCTCATGTCTTCTACTAACAGTGTCTCCTCCTAAGAGAGTAGTTTAGACCAAGCCCCTGTAGTCCATCCTGAAAGGTGCTTCGTTTTTTGGTGGGTAAGGGCAGTAACAGGTCTCATAAAATGTTTTCAAAGACACAGTTTGCAAACTCTTAAATTTGTACTGGGTATGACATAGTAAAATTTTAATACAAATGAATTAAGTACTTGATCTCTTTGGTAAATTTTTTGCACATTTAGCAATTTGTGTTCTGCTAATACCGGTATTTTACTGATGAGGCCAATCTGACTGATGGAAATGCACACTTGACCAATCAAGCTATAAATGCAGACTGGGTATGGCTCTACGGTTTAAATGAGAGGCAAACACAGTAAATATTTAGTTGTTTATGACTAGAAATCCACCATCTATTACTTTTCATTATTAGTAGAAATTCTGTATTATAAAGGAGTGGCCATTTTATTGTCATGTTTGTATTATACATGAGAGGCTCAGCTATGCATTTTGCTCACTGCAGACTCCCTTCCATTTAAAGCTATGGGCAAAGAAAAATTTGCACAGAGGCTCCATAGAATTGACAGTCTGGGGGCACCTGGGTGGCTCAGTGGGTTAAAGCCTCTGCCTTCGGCTCAGGTCACGATCCCAGGGTCCTGGGATCAAGCCCTGCATCGGGATCTCTGCTTAGCAGGGAGCCTGCTTCCCCCTCTCTCTCTGCCTGCCTCTCTGCCTACTTGTGATCTCTGTCTGCCAAATAAATAAATAAATAAATCTTTTTAAAAAAAAAAGAAAAAAAGAATTGACAGTCTGCATCTAATTTAGTTAAATAAAAGTAAGTTTCTCCTTGGCCTTCTGTGCTATTTGACCTCTGGACATGCAGAATCGAAAGGGTGGGCTGTAGAAATGTATTCCATATATGCCCCTGGGGTCATCATCTTACTTGGCATTTCCCTTCCGAAGATGTCCCTGGTACTAAGAATGCTGGAGCGTACAGCTTCTCTGTACATACTATCCAGTCTCCTAGGCTGGGAAACTACGTCAGCTCTCGGATAACTAAGCTGAAACCTGGAAACTTTGGGGATAGGAGTAGGAAGCAGGGAGGCAACACAAGAGTGTGTGTTTTCCCTCTTCTGAAGTTTTCTTCCACTTGGAGGCGCTCCACTGGGGTAATGTTCCTGGCTTCTATTTTTTTTTTTTTTTAAGATTTTATTTATTTATTTGACAGAGACCACAAGTAGGCAGAGAGGCAGGCAGAGAGAGAGAGAGAGTACGAAGCAGGCTCCCTGCTGAGCAGAGAGCCCTATGCGGGGCTCGATCCCAGGAGTCTGGGATCATGACCTGAGCCGAAGGCAGAGGCTTTAACCCACTGAGCCACCCAGGCGCCCCATGTTCCTGGCTTCTTTACCACTCTCATTCATCCACTCCTCCAAGAGAATAAGCAGTGACTGAATTCTGTTGCTGAGTTCTGAAGGAGATGGCATTTTCCAAACTATGTACCACAGGGCCCTGGGGCAACCCAGCAAACTTGCAGGGGCTCTGTGGGATATTTTCAGGGGGAACACAATGACACTCATCAGACACCAAGTTTACCACTCCTACTCTTAACCTGTTTAGACCTAAGTTACTTTATAGATGGAACTGTGTAAAAAAGATGTGCTGAGATACCCAGGGGCTGGGAGCCAGTAAAGTTTGGTAACTGGCTTTATTCCTCATGTTCTCTTTCTCTTTGGAGCCACCCTGTGGACAGAGAACTCAAGTTCTGCACTGCTCCTTCCCTGTAGAGGAGCTGGCGGTATCCTGTACCCTTGTCACTAGGAGGCCTGTCTAATCCTCAGGTCCAGTATTAGGAACCCTATTTGCCCACAGACATAAACTACACACTACAACATCTGCTTTGTTAGTAATGAAGAAGATCTTTTCAATCTCCAAATCCTGACTCCATTGTCTCTCTCTATTGCTTTTCCTTAGGCAAGATAATTCTATTTATTGGGCCCTTCAATTCCAGGAGAGGGAATTCAAGGCCTTGGGGGAACACAGAGGATGCACTCCCTAGGAGACTTAGGTCCTTACTTTTTTTTTTAATTACTATTTATTTATTTATTTATTGACAGAGAGAGATCACAAGCAGGCAGAGAGGCAGGCAGAGAGAAAGGAGGAAGCAGGCTCCCTGCTGAGCAGAGAGCCTGATACAGGACTCGATCCTAGGACCCCGAGATCATGACCCAAGCCGAAGGCAGCGGCTTAACCCACTGAGCCACCCAGGCACCCAGGTCCTTACTTTAAGACATCTAACCTTTGAGAGAGATTGTCTAACCTTTAAAATAATTCTCCAAAACAAATCCTGGACCTGAAATTTTAAGTACCATATCATCAAAGGTGTGGCAATGGCCTTGCAAATGTGGCCTAAGCAAAGTATGAAGATACTTGAGCAATTTATCATAAAAATATAGCTTTATTAATAAACTAAACACATGCAACTTTACCAAGTGAGAAACAATTCTTTTTTTTTTAAGGTGTTTGAAAATGAAATGTCTGAGATACAGTTTTATATCTGTCTCACTGTCAATTTACCCTTTACTCACGAGCCTTAATTTGGCATTGACAGTGCCTGACCTCAGAGCAGCTTACAGCTCAGTCTCTACCCAACTTTGCTCTGTATCAGTCACAAAAAAATCACTTCATACTCTTTCATGTCAAAATCTAGGAAGGACACTTCAGTTTGCTTTCTCAGTCTTACCTTCAGAACTTTTTTTTTTCTTTGGTCATAGTAAAGAAGAAAAAAGAAAAATAACCAACTACATAACAACACAAAATTGTTCTGTGACTCTCCTTTTCTCATCCTCCATCAGGAGACATCCCTCTTAGCCTTGAGGGCTACCTTCTCATTCTCTGCCAGGTCACTTAGCTGGAAGTAGTTTTATTCTGATTTGCATAAAACTTCATTTAGTATTATTCACTCTTTATACCCCAGCTACTTTCCAAATGGATTTAAGGCAGCTCATAGTAAAACATAAAAAAATGTATTTCTGTAAAATCTAGTTTCTTCCATAGATGATCAACTCACTAGCTGTCTCAAAATTTTGAGTTTGCCAGAAACTTTCTATGACTACATGGAGTAAAAAGCATTCAAACAGGAATGGAAGTAGAAGCATGTGGGCTGATGAAAAGAAGCTGAAAGGTTTGCTACTGAGGTCTTCCTGGTCCCTCCAAAGCAGGAGTCTCCCAAATTCTCACAATCATTAATCCAGTATATATTTACTGACCATCTGTGTGAGACACTGGAGGAGTGAACAATGTCTAGCTCCCCAAGCTAGAGACAGAGGGCATCTTGTCCACACCTGGAGGCCTGTCACACTGAACCCCATATCTGTATGGTGTGAGTGCCTCAGGGTCCTTTAAGGGAGATCCATGTGGAGTATGAGCTTTGGTTGCCATGATCACTGAGATAAATCACTAAGATTTACTGACTGAATAATCGGAGTAAGATTTCATATTTCTTTAAAAAAAGTTTCTCTTAAAAATAAGAAGTCTGAAAAATAAAATCACGAGGGGATTTAGTTTGTGAAAAGCCCCAGTGAATGGTCTGCCCCCTCTCTTAAAGGCCTTCAGCTGGCTCACATCTCCCTGGGCGGTGCACAAGGAGCATAGCTCCTTAAAGTGTGGTCCAAACCACTGAGGCACACATTCAAAAAGAAGATTCCAGCCTCCCTCCCCGCATAGCTCTATGTGACCCATGTGATTTTTTTTAAAGCATTCTGGTATTTGAGGTCTATTAAAGGATGTAAAGGATGTAAAATGCTAAAGAAGTCTTTCCTAATGCAGTTCTTAGTGTGTTGCTGGAGCAAGTAAACACCTTTGCTGGAAAATTATATGCATTAAAACCTTGATTAATGCATTTTTCCCAGTTGCTGTCTAGACCCTCAGAAGCAGTTTGGCTTCACCTGACATAAAAGCTGTTTACTGTTTGCCATACTGCCTCCAGGGATGTGTGAACTTCCTTAAAGCCTGCCAGAGCCCTGTCCACAGGGACACTGCTGTCTGGAGCTGCCGCTAAGCCTGTAGCTAGAGTCCTAAATAGATAATGTGAAAATTAAAGACAGAAATCATACTCACAGTCAAGGGCAGGCTTCTGCCTGTGATTAAACGGCTCTGATGAAAGGACTGGGATGGGTCATCAACCCAGGCGAGAGCACAGTGTCATATCACACTGCTGCCAAAGTCAGGGCTGACTCCCATGCTTGCTCTACCAACTACAGAGAAAAGCGTGACCACCAGGCTGATTATTGGAATTCTGAAGTCACCGCATTCTTGGGACTCTTACTGGGGCCTCTGCAAGGACCTCTATAACTGGCTGTGCTTGAATGCTGCCCGTTTTGCCATGTTCCCCCTGACTGAGTCCCACCTCTACTCCTAACAAGTGTAAACCACAGAGCAGGCAACCCTGTCTGTCAGTCCAGCTGTAGCACAGGAAGATGTGGTACTTGAACTCCCAGTGGTTAATGAGCATATAGTTTGGAACTTCTGACAGTCCCCCTTGGGGAAAGTGCTTAAGTGACGGGGAGCAAACTGATACCAGCAGCTGCTGGCACTTTGAGGGATAATCACCTGCTCATTAATGGACTCTGGCAGGGATCGACAAGACTGACTGATAGCCATGTACTAATTGAACTAGCTATCTATCATTTGTTTGGCTGCCCAGCATCTGAACCCTTATCTCCCCTTCGGATTCTCAGTGGGAGGCAGAACTGGCCGGCCATTACAGACACTGGAAAATGCCAGATACTCCCTTACCCAGCTTCCCTGGCAGCAGACATGGATGGGGCTGGCCAATCGGCTGCACCTGCTCAGAATGTAAACCCTATGATCAAAGACGCAGAGAAGCAACAGAGAGGAGAACACTCTCAGAGTGCAGCAGTGGCAGCCGTAACAGCAGCACCCGTGCACCAAAGGCAGAGCGCAGGGCCAGGCTGACCACACAAGGGGAAGCAGTTGTGTCCTTCCTGGACTGGGTCTGTGGCCTGGTCCTGCC
Source organism: Enhydra lutris kenyoni (assembly GCF_002288905.1). Classification (NCBI taxonomy): domain Eukaryota; kingdom Metazoa; phylum Chordata; class Mammalia; order Carnivora; family Mustelidae; genus Enhydra; species Enhydra lutris. The sequence goes on along the minus strand of NW_019154131.1, from coordinate 2,626,825 downwards.
CATGTTCCAACTGAGCAGCCTCCCTTGTTTTTGTCATTTCTCTGACCTTGTTCTTTGGCATACCGGGAGACTGTGGATTTCCTAATAACTTTCCACTAAGTTTCTTTAGTGCTTCAATCAGTTACAGTCACTTTTTGTTGCTTACAGCTGACAACCCTAAATGGTAAGTAACTGCTGTTTATGATGGCAGATCCCTCTCCTCACAAAGCAGAGATTATTACACCTTTCATTTAATGGTGGAATATAAAACTGGAGGGCTTCCCAGAGCACCCAGTCCTCATTCAAAGTGTTTACGAGGAAAGCCATCTTTCAAAAAGAGAAAGAATATATTCATAGACTACCTTCCTAATCACAAGTCTTGGCTCTAGGTCATTTGTGAGTGTCCCCAAGTTTTCATTAAACACCACAATCTGAAGATGTACTCTCTTTAGGGATATCCACAAGAATACATCCCAAGCCAAAAAGGTGAGTCACCAAGTATCTTGATCAATGGTAGTCTCTCAAGGGGACTCTTTTGAAGGAATGAACCATATTTGGAAGGGTTAAATCCTGGACTATTTGTTAAATAGAAGTCATATTTAATATTACCCTTCATGTGAAGATAACAAAGATAGAAAACATTTTAATATTATTTTTCTTAATAATTCTTTGTTCTGAGCATCTACTATAAATTCAGTAGGGGAAATTACAGAATTTTAAAAGATAGAAAAAAAAAACCCCATATTTTCATCACCTAGAAGTAAATGCTGTTACCACTCTGTCAGAATGGCTAAAATCAAAAACACAAGAGTAACAACCAGTGTTGGCAAGGATGTGGAGAAAAAAGAACTCTCACATACTGTTGGTGCAAACTGGTAGAGCCATGGTGGCTTTGGAGATTCCTCCAAGGTTAAAAATAGAACTGTTCCCATATGATCCAGTAATTCCCTTACTGGGGATTTATCCAAAGAATATGTAAACACTAATTCAAAAGGATGTATGTACCCTGATGTTTACAGCACCATTCTTTATACTAGCCAAATTATGGAAGCAGCCTGAGTGTCCATTGACTACTGATGAATGGATAAAGAAGTAGAATATACCTACAATGGAATATTATTCAGCTATATAAAAGAACTAAATCTTGCCATTTGCAAAAACATGGATGGAGCCAGAGAGTATAATGCTAAGCAAAACCAAAACAAAACAATAGAGAACGACATAACCATATGATCTCATTCATATGTGGAATTTAAGAAATAAACAATAAACAAAGGAAAAAAGATAAACCAAAAACATACTCTTAACTATAAAAAACAAACTGATGGTGACTAGAGGGGAGGCGGGTGGGGGATGGGTGAAATAAGTGAAGGGGATTAAGAATATACTTATCATGATAAGCACTTAGTAATGTGTAGAATTCAATCACACTATATTGTACACCTGAAACTAACTTAACACTGTATATTAACTATACTGGAATGAAAAAAATGATTAAAAAGTAAATACTGTTACCATTTGGTTTTATCTCTATGCTTCTATATGTTTTTAAAAAAGACCTTCCTATGCATAACATAATTTTTTTCACAGCTACAAACTTTATTTTCTTTCACATGGAGCACAACTGAGCTCTCCAAAGAAGCAGACAAGGCTGCCTTTTGTGAAGAGCTCAGTATTGCAGCTCATGCCCTGCTCCTTCACTCCTTCCACAGCATTTGGAGGGAAGAGTTCTTCCTTTTTATTGTGGTAAAATACACATAACATAAATTTTACTATTTTAATCATTGTTAAATACACATTTTGGTGGCTTTATGTACATTCAAAATGTAGTACAACCCATCACCACCCTCCTCTCCAGAAATGTTTCATCATCCCAAACTAAAAGTCTATATCCATTAAACACAAACTCCCCATTCCCCTCTACCCCCAGCCCCTGGCAACCTCCACTCTACTTCCTGTCTCTATGAACTTGACTATTTCTAAGTACCTCATTATAAATGAAATCATATAATATTTGTCCATTCGTGTACATTTATGATTTTGTACCTTGCCATTTATCGCCTATAATTATGAATATCTTCTTAGTTATTAATTATCTTTTTAAAACTCCATTTTACTGTGTGAATACATGCAACATTATGGCTATTTCACAACTAATTAAATCACTCTCCCACTGTAAGATATATAGGTCATTCCAATTTTCTCCTATCACCTATAATGCCATTATATACTTTTCTCCATGAATCTTTGTCCAAATTACTGACTATATTCTTCGAGTTTTAGAACAGAAATAGGTTGATAAAAAGGTACATAAACTATTTATAAAGTTAATTTCATTAAGCTTTGAAAAATTCAACATCAGACTCATTTCTCTAGTGCAATAAATCTTAACCACCACAGAAAATTCTGATTCAGTCAATCTAAGGTATGGTCCTAGCTAAATGCATTACTGAACAATATGATGCTTGGCCATGTTGATAATTGCTGCTTGAGATTATCTCCAGAATACACTATACCTCTACGTATAAAGAAAAAACTAATTCCAAGCTGCTTCCTTTGCGTGTAGCTTTTCTACAGTGAGAGATATCTAACATACCTGAAAGAAAATCTGAAATACCCCTGCACTGAGGTATCTTATCTGTGCTCTGTCCCAGTTATAAAACACTGTCACTGTAGCCTGGGGGATAATGGGTTCAAGCCAACCTGCCTCCACAATGACACTCCTCATTCTGGGAAAACTCCAATTCTGATGTCGAGCTTTCCTTTTTAGTAGTTTTTTCTTTTGTAAGGGAAGCACAAACAAACACCCCTTCTCCACCCCCAAGATGCTCTGGTTGTCTCTGTTCAGCTGGGGCAATGCCTCATTATTCCCTCAAACAGCTAGATTCTTTCCCAGCAGTCACCCTTTGCCAATGCCCTGACACTTAACCACACCTGTCTTCTAAAACATAGTGTCTTCTCCACAGAGAGAGAAAAAAACAACACTGACACATATTTGGTGAATTCCTGAGGGCCAAGTTTAGCACACACTTACCCTTTTGCCAAAAGCCAAGAGCGGATACCATGCCCAGTAATACTGAGGTGCCAGAGACAGAGATTGTTTTATGTTTCTAAATGTTACCACAGCATTAAGCCTCAGATAATATATTTCTAAAAGAAGTGACACTATTAGAAATAGATGAGATTCTGGCAAGCAAAGGCTTTAAAAGGCACAGAAAATACCAAGTTAGGCATTTTGTTTTGAAAATTATCTTTCTAGTTCTTTTAAGTGATACGGCATAAGAAAAGTCATTAACTAGAACCAGAGGTGACAGTGAGGGGCTGACCTAACAGAAATGGCATATGAGAGAGGGACACAGAGGCAGTTAATGGCAGGGCTCTGAAATGCTAACAAGGATTCTTGGTAGTGGAGAGGATTAATGAAATTGAAAGACTCATTTATGTACCATTCACTTACCATACTTACTCATTCACTTACCCACCTTTGAGAGAGTCCCACCCCCCCCCTTCCCAGCCTTTTCTCCCTCCCTCTGGTATATATTCTTCTCTGTGCCTGGTTCTGAGCTCCACCCTGGGAATACAGAGACAAAAAGAGTCCTTCTGAAGTCTTTTCTCTCAAGGAATTCAAGTCCAGTTGGGCACTCAAATATTCCCATGAATATCTACAATATGAGGTACCATATATAATAATAGGTAGGTGGCTGGAATGCAGGGACTCTGTCCACGACTCACCCTTCTGTGGCATCAACTGTATCAAGGACTTTCTCCTAGTGGTTAACCAAAATCCCCCACGTCTTTCCCTCATAGTTAAGTCACCCTCCACATAAACTCAATTAATCAAAGAGCCCTGATTCAGGACTCTCCTGCACTCACTTGGCTAGGTAAATGTGAAAACTTTGTAAGCTGTGGTGAGAGCAGCTATGTAATCCTTAAAGACATATGTCAGACAGAGCAGCAAGCTGGTAGCTCCAGCAGCGCTTTTGGGGATCACTGTTGGAGGCTTTGGCACTAGCAGCTTGATTTTATTGGGGCACCCACAGTTGGTGAAGCAATCCCAGTGAATATGCTGAGCGGGGTTGCCAAGTCAGGAGGACGAAGCTGTAGCCCTGACCCCTTTCTCTACTTCTAGAGATTGTTCTGAAAGGACGTCACCAACGATTGCAGGGCCAATGCCCTGTCACACCAGGAACCCAAACAGGAAATCTTTCATGTTCATCTTCTAATGAGTATGGATGGAGCCACAGAGTATGATGCTAAGCAAAAAAACAAAACTAAACTAAATAAACAAAAACAGAGAAAGACATTACCATATGATTTCATTCGTATATGGAATTGAAGAAATAAAACAAATAAACAAAGGAAAAAAGATAAACCAAGAAACAGACTCTTAACTATAGAGAACAAACAGGTGGTGACCAGAGGGGAAGTGGGTGGGGGATGGGTGAAATAAGATGTGTGAAATAAGCCCAGAAACACAAAGTTCTTGGAAAAGGGAATCTGCATGTTTCAAGCTTTATAGTACTTCTTCTTAGATCTTCAATAAAGTTTTGGAGGATATATCATTTGAACGTATTACTGGGAATCTTATGCTTAGGGACTTCTAACCAATGGGTTAACTGAAAATTACTAGCCACTGCCACCACCAGTAACAATCAGAAACACAGTCACATCACTACTTGAGTGTTTATTATGTGCTGGACACTATACTAACTGCTTTATACATTGTATTTCAACAATTTTGGGGCACCTGGGTGGCTCAGCGGGTTAAGCCTCTGCCTTCAGCTCAGGTCATGATCTCAGGGTCCTGGGATCGAGTCCCGCATTGGGCTCTCAGCTCAGTGGGGAGCCTGCTTCCCTCACCCCCTGCCCCTGCCTGTCTCTCTGCCTACTTGTGATCTCTCTCTCTGTCAAATAAATAAACAAAATCTTTAAAAAAGTTTTTTTCAACAACAGTCCTGGTATTTAGTATTACCTCCATGTTAGGGTTAAGGTAACTGGTGTCAACTCCCTTGCCCAGGCTTGCATAGCTGTCTCTACACATCAAGTTCTTGCCACCATGGAGGGACAGCCAACACCATTCTGGACTGGCTGCATCTTCATCCTGTTTTTCCTGCAGACACTAAGGCATAAGCACACCAGGACTGGAACTCTTCATACTTAAATAAGGAGAAAACATTGCCATCTATAGGGCAGATCTTTTCTCCCTTTTTATAGTTGTGGCAAAGGCTAAGAAACATGAAGGGAACAAAATATTTTATTATGTCAATAAAAATTTATGCCGCAAAACAGAGACAGTTTTGAGGTGAATTTCTCGGTCATGGTTTCTAAAAATAAATATCAGTTCTCGGGGCACCTGGGTGGCTCAGGGGGTTAACCCTCTGCCTTCAGCTCAGGTCATGATCTCAGGGTCCTGGGATCAAGCCCTGCATGGGGCTCTTTGCTCAGCAGGGAGCCTGCTTCCCCTTCACTCTCTGCCTGCTGCTCTGCCTACTTATGATCTCTCTGTCAAATAAATAAAATCTTCTAAAAAAATAAAAATAAATATCAGTTCCAAAAGCTGGAAAAAGAGGAGGAAAGGAAAGATAGGGGTAAGCATTATGGGACAGGAAGACTTTCCTGTGCTCACATTGCCATAATAGGGGCTTTGCAGTCAGAAGAGCAGTGCCTGGCCAGCGCTGGCCTCTGTGGATTCGCATTCTGCTCCACAGTGTACGTTCTACTTCTCAAAGCAACTGACGCAGCACAGAGCACAGCTTCCAAGGTCTGGGGTCACATGCCTGGAGTCAAAGAAGTGACTGGACCCACGCTACTCTTGATGCACTGGTTTCCCCATCAATCAAATGCATATAATAACATGACCTTAAAGGATTGTTGGGAGAATTAGAGCTAAAATATATTTAAAAGGAGAGGAGAGGGGAAGAGAAAAGCACAGCACAAGTGACTGGCAGCTGGTGAGTTTCAAGTGAACGATGACTGGATTTAATTCATATCAACGAGGAACATCTGGAGGATGATAGCAAGATGACAGAAAACCTTGGGAGCAGATGAACCTTAAGATTTAAAATTCTGAGGAGAGGACGCACTAAGAAGCCAAGAACCTACTACAAAAGATGATCAGACAAGGTTATCCTAACTAAGGATCCAAGGGTCAGTAAGCAGATGTCATCTCCCATCTAGGTAAGAAGCACAATTATGTGCCCCAGGTAACCAGGCCAGTAAATGGACAAGTGGGGCAGTCATTCACTCAACACCTAATTTTCAAGCATTTCTTATATTCTAAGAAAAACGGATGTGGCTTTCTATTTCATGCAGCTTGTTAGTGGAAGATACAGACATTGAAATAAAAAATAAAAAAGGTAAGTGTGAGAACTCCTCTGTCATAGAATTACAGTGCAAAGTACTTTAACAGAATGATTATTAGCACACTATGTGGTTATCATATTCCAGAGAGCTTCAAGATGCCTCAAGAGATAAGAGAACTAAAATGAAAATTTGACACAAGAATCTGAAAGGATCCAGATAGAGAAAACCAGAGAAAATGAGTCACAAAATAAAGAGTTTCTTAGAATGGTTCAGATCTTTTTAAAAAATAATTTTATTATAAAAATAAAACATGCTGGAGGACATGGGGAGTTAGGAGAAGGCAGTTGGGGGAAATTGGAAGGGGAGGTGAACAATGAGAGACTATGAACTCTGAAAAACAATCTGAAGGGTTTGAAGAGGTGGGGGGGTGGGAGGTTGGGGGAACCAGGTGGTAGGTATTAGAGAGGGCACAGACTGCATGGAGCACTGGGTGTGGTACAAAAACAATGAATACTGTTATGCTGAAAATAAATAAAAATAAATGATTTAAAAAAATAAAAATAAAAAAAATAAAACATGCTCATATGGAAACTATAAGAAGGTGATAAAACTGAAAATCACAATCACCTATGATTACATTCTCTAGAGATAATCAGTAACATTTCAATGCATTTCCTCTGAGGATTTTTCCTTTTGTACATTTATACTTTTATAAATAATTGGGATCATACTATATACACCAATTTTTCCATTTATTATATTGTACCATTAAATATCCTTTGAAAACATGATCTTTTTTTATTATGTTAGTCACCATATAGTACATCATTAGTTTTTGATGCAGTGTTCCATGAAAACATGATTTTTAATAGCTGTATAAGTAATTCACTTAATCTTCCTCCTAGCTGCATTGGTAAGTGTTCAATGGCTAGATGAAAAGAACAAGGAGTTGTCATGCTTGCATGGTCAGATTGGCTTTAAGGCACAGTGTTCTCACATCTAAGAGTAGGACACTGTCCAAAAAAATTTCATATTCAGGGGTGTCCTGAAGGAAGAGCACTCTGAAAACCACTTTCTCATTAGATCATTCATTCCTTCCCACAGCAAATAGGTGAGGCAGGAGGAAAATTTGGTTTGGATTTGAGAAGACTCAGGAGGAGCCTGTGTCTCCACAAACGTGAAGAGCTGTCAGTAGGGGCTTATTCAGTTTTGTTCTAGAGGTCAAGAACAAGACTGGTTCTTTGGGTGGTTCAGAGCCAACATTTAGGCTCCATGCAAAGAAGCCAATGCCTCCTAATAATTACAGCAACAGATTGGTAGTGAGCTCCCTGTCACTTGTAGTGACAAGTGACTCAACAATGGACTTGAGGACTGAATGACTCAATCCTCAACAATGGACTTGAGGATCACTCACCACAGCTATGATACAGGAGACCTCTGCAGTGGGTGGGAATTTGAGGGAGTCACAGAGTAAAGTCAGGGGAGGGAATGGGTGGCTTAAAGGCTGTGGCGGGAGGGGACTTACCGCTTAGCCTATCTTACATATGTAGAGGCCCTGAACTGTGCCAATGGTTACCAGAGCTTTTAGACAAGAGACTCCTGGCTAAGATTCTCTCATTGAGCATCCTGTTCAAGCCTCACTGAAGTTACAGTGGATTAGGGTTAAGGTTCCTAAATTTCTCAAACTCTTCTCATGTGCCAGTCCTCCTTTATCAAAGTACTGGGAGTGGAGTATGCAAAGAATAGGAATAAGAATCAGGCACAGATGGACAGTTATTTCCTCTCTTGAACTGACCTCAGTCACTAGGTGGCTGTGCTCCTTCAGCTCCTTACAACATCGGCTTCTTCCATGGTCACAGAGACCGAGCATCTTTCTGGATCAATACCCCAAGGAAACCTATTCATAAAGCACAACCGCGTTCTCTGAGGGGCACACAAGGAGCTCTGTTTTAACCTAACCAGCTGTGTAACTTGCTGGGGGATGAAGCAAAAAGCCTAGAAATGATGAGACAGACAGGTGTGTGGAGAGCCTATTGCTGTGGAAATGGCTTTTACAAAGCTTCTGTGGTAAAATGTACAACTGCAGAAAGACATCATGGTGTGTAAAAATATGTCAAGGATTAATTACTCCTGGGCTGAGACCTAAGAATAGCTTGGTCGTCTAGTCACCAAATGATGTCGCAGTTTATAAATGTCATGCCATGTTGCAGTGTGTGGCTGTGTACCCAGATCAACAGCCACCTTCCAGCTCTCAGCTTCTGCCAAGCAGGCCCAGCATGTGCTCCTTCACAATGACCCCTTACGTGGTCATCAAGGCCTGGAATCCGGAATGGGGACTGTGTGCGCCAAAGAATGGACATAGATGCCAGGGTCACATTCTGATACTTACAGTCAGAAATGAGTCAGGATAACCCATTTGTTTTTTCCCCTGCCAGAGTCAGAAGAGGTGTAAGAGATCCCCCTAGGACAATGTCCCCATTTTAAAGAGAAAGACGGAACAGTGAAACGACTTGCATAGAGTCACAACTCACCAAGAGATGGCTATCATTAAATTTAATTTTGCCTTTTACAGCCTAGCAGTGCAAGATTTTGAGCAAATGAGCAACATCTGGAGAGAGGATCCACATACAGGTTTAAACAGGAGAAATAGGAAGGGGTGAAGGCAAATGAAAGGATTTGTGAGAACAGGATTTGTAAAAAAAAAATGTCAGCCTATATTATATTAAGTTCAGAAGCAGACAAGTCCTCAAGCATATGTATGTAGCAATGAAGTAATTCAGAATTTCCTCAAAGTTGCAAATGTGCCGGAGCACAGCAATAAAATGTGAGCAACCCCGATCTACATGTAAGCCACTTCTTCTATCTGTTAATTTCACATGTCCTTCCTTTCAGATTTAATGCAAATGCATAAACTTAAACAATCATGTTCATAACAGACTGTCTTATGAAGAACAGGACGTGTGTAATTACTACCAACCTATTTCTGCAGAGACTAGTTTGCCACAAATGGCAGACAGATAAGTAAGATGGCTGAGGAGAGGATAATGAATCAATATATTTACTCAACACTATTACCCTTAAAGGGAAGTCAGAAATTTCAGAAACTCCCCAAATCATTCTTGTGTTGTCAAAAAGACTGTCAAATCAAAATAATCGTAATGTGAAATTAGGGAGAATTTTGCTGTTTTTATGCTCCCAGACAAGAATGAAAATGATATGTAGATAACACACTATTGTCGGATTTATCCAAACAAGAGCTTTTAATCCAAAGACTTAAAAATACATTAGAGAAGAGCAGTGAATTTAGCTTGATGGATCACACTCAAGCCTGGAATGCTTGGTTCAGCATTCCATCAAGGATTCTGTTGTGCCCTCTTTCTGAGAGTTAACAAACTTTTGAAATGGGAACCTCTTTGTTCTTTTCATGTTGGTTATTAATCTTTATTTGAAGTCTGATTCTTGAAACATCTGACTTGCTTAATGAACACTGAGTCATCAGTCAATTAATATCTCAATTATGATAGGTCTTTTTTCAATCTCCCCCCCAAAAACACATGAAGTTTTGTTAGCATCCTCGTTACTTTCCTTGAAACATGTAGCCACAGTTTTGAATTGATGTAGATCTGTAAGTACTGGCAACTGTAAACCAAGAATATGCCAAAGGGAGGAGGACTACAGGGTATACGGACATCTTAAAGAGGGGGTCAGTGGATATGATGCCACCACCAGAACAGCTAAGCCCAGCTTTTATAGGTTAAACTAAGAGGGGAATAGGTGTGGGTAAAACCCCAGAAATGATACGGTGGAAAAAGTATATATGGAAGTAGAGGAAGAGAAAAGGGGATGGCTTTCTAGGAAATGGTTTTAACATCCCATCACTAATAACGAATTAGCAATAATGTTAATAGTACATGGGATGCCAACTCCTGGCTTTAGGAAGTCAAATTGTGCCTAGTGCACTCAAACAAAAATCTGCATGGACATACGCACTTATAAACCTTGTATCTTCATTTTTTAAATCCTAGGAGGATATACAAAGCAGCAAGTGGGGCTGTACCCAGAGGTGGGGTACTGCAAGGACTTGTACTTTCCTTTTCATAGCCTTCTGTATTTCTTGAATGTTAGTCAGTCATGGGTACATAATACAAAACACTGTGCATATGTGATTGTTAAATATTATCTGCTAATTCTTACTACTGCCAACCAAACACATTTTTTTCTATTAACGTAAATCACTGATCCTTTCCCTTTAAAGCAAGGTAAATGAATTTCCAAAATGAGGGATGTTCAAGATTCTGGAAGGCCACACCGTCCATCTCCTTCGTAAATGAGAGCTCTTCTCAGGGCACACAGCAGATGCATCACCCTTACCCTGGTTCATAATGTGGAAGCTCTGGGGAAAAGAGGCACAGGCACTGAAGGCAAAAGGAACTGAAAGTTCCAGAGTGGGAAGGAATCACCCAGGCTACATGCACAGAAAACAAGGGTTGGGGAAGCAAAATCAGGTAAATGAGTGCTGAAGACAGCTATGGATTAAAAGAAGTTAGGATGCACTGTACGGTGAGGCCAAAGTCTATATATGCACAGTTATGCTCAATTTAAATGTTTGTGTGTCAAGATGGAAGTTCCATAAAGGGTAAGTATGGCTCATCAATTTTGGTGTTGTCGTGTTGAAGAATTACTTGGCAAACATTCACTGTTTTATCAAACGGGTGAGAGAGAGGTAATTGTGTGTTTGTGTGTATGTGTGTGTTACAGAATGTTCTTTCAGAGATGAAAATGGAAGTGCCAGACCATGACATTTCTGAAATATGTCTGTTCTCACATTGTGGCATGGGGACTTTTCACTCAGCATCCCTTCAATTCTGAAGCAAACAAAAACCAAACAACAACAACAACAACAAAAATCAAACCTAAGCTTTGCAAACCAGGGGTCTTGGGATGACACTAAATGCAGTAACTGTTCGACATGGGAAAAGCAAGGAAGAAGGAAGGAAACTCCAATATGGCCAGGTTTGAACTCATAATCTTGGCCCTAAAACCTGGGCTTTTTCTAACATTCCTTCATTGATGGATGTGACCTTCCATTTGGCTAAGCAAGCCAGAACCCTGGGGATCACCTATGACTTTTTTCTTCCTCAGTCCCAGTATCAGGTCACCTTTGAGTCCTTTTCCAGTTCTTCCACTGCTCCTTAGTCCACGCTGCAACATTTCTCCCCTGATCCACTGAAATGCTCTCCAAACTGGCTTCCCAGCATCTACTATGTCCCACTCTCCAATTCATCTTCTCTACTCAAGCCAAAGAAAATACTTTGGCTTGAGTAGAAGAAAAAATAGAAATACAACAAAGAAATACAACAAATTTCTTCATGTTGAATTCTGCTTAAAAGCATCAATGGCTTCTCCCCATTCTTAGAATAAAGACCCAACCCTATAACATACTTTTCAAAACCTAACCTAGTCTGGTGCTTTCCTCCTTCTCTGGGCTCATACTTTACCTCTTTCAGCAACTTGAGCAGACCATCCTCCTTCCTGCGACAGCTTTTGTGCATGCTTTGTTTGGATACTCTACCTCTGTCCTTTGTCTACTTATTGATTGCTCATCTATATGAGGCATTTTTGGTTACATGTTCTTATAGGATTATATTCCTATCAACTCATGGCTCATTTCAATTTCAACTACATTTTTATTAGTGTGACTGTTGTATGTTACTCTTTCCCTGTACATGGTAAATTTGATAAGAGCAAAAACCGTTTCAGTTTTATTTCTTACCATCATCATGTTTTCTGGGCCCAGCACAATGGCTGGAATGTAATAGGAGCTGACTATAAATACATTTTTTTTTAAAAGATTTTATTTATTTATTTGACAGACAGAGATCACAAGTAGGCAGAGAGGCAGGCAGAGAGCGAGGAGAAGCAGGCTCCCTGCTGAGCAGAGAGCCCGATGCGGGGCTCGACCCCAGGACCCCGGGATCATGACCTGAGCCGAAGGCAGAGGCTTTAACCCACTGAGCCACCCAGGCGCCCCTGTAAGAGAATTTTTTTTTTTTGAAGACTTTATTTATTTATTTGACAGGCAGAGATCACAAGTAGGCAGAGAGGCAGGCAGAGAGAGAGGAGGAAGCAGGCCCCCCGCTGAGCAGAGAGCCTATGCGGGGGCTCAATCCCTGGACTCTGGGATCATGACTTGAGCCAAAGGCAGAGGCTTTAACCCACTGAGCCACCCAGGCGCCCCTATAAATACATTTTTATGGTAAGGCTACCACTTACTGAAGAGTAAGATACCCCTTCACTAGGGAATCCATAATGCACCTATGCAGTTATCCAGATGTGGCTAATCAAAGGCCTGGCCCTGCAGCAGTTTCTCCTCTACAAGAAGGGCCTCCTGGGGAAGCATCAGTCTTCCACATCCAAATAAGCCCCTCATGCCTAGACAAGAAAAGGGACTTTAGCACCAACACAACTGTTTCCCCATCCTCATTAGACTTCCCCTGGAGGGAACCCGCCTGTAGACATTGGTTAGATATTTACTTTTTCAACTTTAGACAGACAAAGACAAAAACAAAGCATAACGTGAAACAAAATTCCATAGAAACATAACTAATGACATGGGATAGAGTTTCAGTACAAATTTTAAAAATGGGGTGGATTACTAATATTGAAATAAATTTTAAAATTAAATGGAATGTTAAATTTCATATACAAATAAGAATTCCTTGCCCAGGAAGGGAATAAAGTACCTAGTAAGAAGAAGCCAAGTTATAAAGCCCACTATTAGTAGCCTTGTATAAGTCTTGTTGCATGATGAGATAATCTCCACAGGATAGGTCTTATCTCATTTCAGAATCTCACTGTCAATGGTGCTCATGTTTACTTTCTTTCAACTGCTCTCTTACAGTCCTTCTTTCAACAGGGCTGCAGATACTGGCTGAGGAGAATGCAACCATCACAGCCTGACCTGTTTACTTGTTTTGTGCTAGTCACTACCTATGGCATAAATCAAGTAAACTGTTTTAGAAGATTAAATCTTTTACTCCCCACCAAAAAGAGGGTATCACAAACAAAGGAATCATTCAGTCAGATTATTCTTTTTTTTTTTTTTTGGTCAGATCATTTTAAATTAAAGGCTAAAAAGGGTAAAGGGTAAATATAAGCATGTTTTAAAAACAGTAGTCTATAAATATATCATTATAACTATCTTACTGGAAATATGCATAATTACAACCCTCTTCCCCTTTAACTGAGTTGTTAGCCATCAATCTGCAGAAGGCATCTTTTTCAGGCACCAATCACATCAGCATTAAGTACTGTTGGAAAACCCTGCTTGCACCTGAAAAACTATGTACAAAATATTATTCAGTGCATTATGCTATTATAAGATTTAGAAGGAGCGAAATATTCTTTATGTTTAATGGTACTGGATAAAACATCTGAACCACAGAAGACTTGCAAACATAATATCCTCTATCTTATAGAAGCCAAAAAATCAGATGGCGCACGGCAGCTGATCTGCAGAAACACATGCAACCAACAAATATTACAGCAGGTTACAGCTTCCAAGTTCTCCACTCACTTCTCAGTGGAGAACATTCTCTAACTGAGGTTCGAGACTGAGGGAAACTAAAGGAAAAACACACTCTATTCTCTCTCCTTACCTCATTCTTGCTCTCCTTTTACCCACAGACTCTAACCTCAAAATATCATTTGGTTAGTAAAATAGAAGGCAAGATTTATTACTCGTTCTCTCTCACTCATGAAACTTGGCTAACCTCTTTCAACTAAGGTATGAAAAGGAAATAATAAAATGAGGCAGTGTCAGTTCACCAATAAATAGATAGTAATGACTTCTAGATAAATATTGACTTATTATCAAACATAATCTACGTTTATTACCAAAATAATTTAAACCCCATGGTCAAATAGGAACATAAACTCTGGTAATATATGAGCTCAATATCTTCTGGGATGTGACCCCAATTTATGTGCTAGGTCCCAGTGTGTTAGCACCTGGGGTTGGCTAAAGGTGAAAGATAATGTAAAGGGGCTTATAAATAGGAATCTCCCTGTTGACTGTTTGCCTCAGGAAGCTCTCTGTGTTCACTATATATTTCAGAAATTGAAGAATGTTGTGCTCACAACTGTGCTACAGGAAGGGTCAATTCCAGAAAATTTAAGGCATATAAAACATGCATGATCATACCACACTCAGGGTAGTATCAAGGTTTGAGATCAAAATAAAGTTTGAGCGAGGAAAGATTTTAAACTTTGAAACCTCTAATCATAAATAGCTAGTGTGCCATTTTCATTTAAAGGGGAATAGAGGGTCAATAATGAATGGTGACATTCTGATACTATGATGCAAAGCAACAATGTCAACTGTCCACAATTTATCAAAAGAAATGAAAAATTTTCATTATGTTTATATTTTCTATTAAATGGAAGTCGATTCAGCCCTACTTTAAGATTTAGAAATGATGTCACTAATATTCACAGTTTGGAGCTGAATATTCATGGGGGAGCCTGTTAAAGCCACTAGAGATATCTCCCAATAGTCATGCTCTCTGGTAGACACAGGTAACAGCCACTGCATTAATGCCATGGGTCTCAGACCTCTTTTCACAGTATATAAAATTTACTTCATCTGAACCAGTGGTTTCAATTTTTTTTCATGGCTATAGACTTCCTTCTTCAAAGAAATCATATATGGAAGCCCAAACACTAAAGGCTTGAGTTTTTACAATGACTACTACTAGAGCACAGCCCCGCTATAAGGACTGAATATTCTTTACTTGGAAAGGACATGAAAGTTACAATACAAAAGTGACTCAAATTTAAAAACAATTCTTAACACTGACTATCGATTTTATAAAATAACATACTAATTATCTACGGTATGACTTAGAATAATAAATTAACACACAAAAATTAACTCAAAATGGATCATAGTTCTAAATATAAAACCTGAAACTATAAAGTTTCTAGAAGAAAGCCTAAAAGAAAATCTTTGTGACCTTAAGTTAGCCAAAGAGTTCTTAAGACATGACACCAAAAGCATAATCCGTAAAGAACAAATTGATGTTAAATTGGGTTTTATCAAAATTTAAAACTTTGGCTCTGCAGACACTAGTAAGAAAGTAAAGCTAAGACACAAACTGGGAGAAAATATTTGTAAATCCTTTCTGGCAAAAGATTTATATATAGAATATTTTTAAAAAGACTTACAATGCAGTAAAAAATATAAGTAAAATATTTGAATAGGCCTTTCAACAAAGATGATGTCTGAATGCCGAATAAGCACTTAAAATGATGCTCAAAAGTATTAGCCATCAAGGAAATACAAATTAAAATCACACTGAGATCCTACTATATACCCGCTAGAAGAGTTATCCAAAAGACTGACAATACCAGGCTTTGGTAAGGATGAAGAGAAACCATTACTTCACATATTTGCCGGTAGGAATATAAAACTGCACAGCCACTTTGGAAAATAGTTTGGCAGGTTCTTAAAAGCTGAACATATACTTACCATTAACTCAATAATCTCACTCCTAAATATTTATCACAGAGAAATGAAAACACACATCTACACAAAGACTTGAAAGCGAATGTTCATAGCAGCATTATTCATAATAGCTCCAAACTCAAAATTATCCAATGTCCATCAACCAGCAAATGGATAAACAAAATAAATTATACTCATACAATGAAAAATTATTTAGACTAGGAGAAAAAGTGTAAAATATATAACAAACTCCCAAAGCTGAAGTGGCCTTACTAATAAGTGTTGTCTCCATCAACCTGGTCTCTACCACTGTAATGTCTGCACAGCCACCTGACTTGAAAATTGAGGAGCTTCCCAGAATCCCACAGAATAGAATGTTTCTGGGAACAGCTTTTTTCTTAGTATTTCAGACCCACTTTGGTATTTTATTTTACCTCCAGGATACTCAGGATCACTTCTACATCTATATCTTTGAATCCTCCCATGGTGCCTACCACAGCGCTGAATAAGTAGGTAAAAAAGAATGAATGTTATAGGGACTCCTGGGTGGCTCTCAGTCAGTTAAGCATGTGCCTTTGGCTCAGGTCATGATCCCGGGGTCCTGGGATCGAGTCTCGTATGGGGCTTCTTGTTCAGTAGGGAGACTGCTTCTCTCTTTGTCTGCCACACCCCCTGCTTGTGCTCTCTCTCTCTGACAAATAAATAAATAATTGTTTAAAAAAATGACTGATATAAATTGGATATTCCCAAACGTAGGGTAGATTTGGTTCATGGCATCTGCCACTCTTGGGCTTAAGCTCTATGCCAAGAAGAGATGGTGAAGTCCTGGATTAATAACATTGCCCTCAAGTTTAAGGTAGTTATTTTGATTTTGTTAGACTGGAGATGAGATGTTACATACCTTGAGCCCCCTTGGAAAAAAAAAAGGATGGGAAGGAAATACCAAGAACCTGTCTCCTGGGAGTAAGTTCCCAAACCAATCACCTTGAGATAATTACCAAAAGAGAAATGAGAGAAACACTGTCAAGTGAGGAAAGTATATATTTGAAGAAAAACGTAACTGACATTGTGCCTTCAGGGCAACTAGTTAATCTCCTGCATGAGGTATCAGGGTGATGACAAACTTTTTTCTTCGGAGGATCACCAGTGCTAAATGGAAACTGTCAATATGATGCCTGCAGAATTGGAGTCAGTGAGATACATACAATTTTTTTTTTTTTTTAAAGATTTTATTCATCCACTTGACAGACAGAGATCACAAGTAGGCAGAGAGGCAGAGAGAGAGGAGGAAGCAGGCTCCCCGCTGAGCAGAGAGCCTGATGCGGGGCTCGATCCCAGGACCCTGGGATAATGACCTGAGCCGAAGGCAGAGGCTTTAACCCACTGAGCCACCCAGGTGCCCCCAGATACATACAATTTATAAAAGCGAAAGGGAGTCCAACTCAAACAAGGGCTTCAACATTCCATTCACATGCCTAGGCTTTCATGCAAAAAGCCACATAAGAATTACACACACGTGAATAAAATCGCAGGATCTGGTAATAAGTACCCCCACTAACGTGAGACTGTTCATGAAACCTATAAAGAGCAGTTACGGCTTCAGTGAAGGGCACACCGTTTAGAGAGCTGATCGACAGATGAAAGCTGACCTTAGTTAGGAGCCCCTGCCCAGAAACTATACGTTTAGTCTTCAAAGGCACAACCACACTCTATTACTCTGAATGGTCTTGAAATTCCTTGATTATTTTTTCTAAATAAACTCCTGGCCAATATAGTAATATTCCTCTTCAGTTGGGTAGATTCTATTTATTTACCCATCAATTAATGAAGTATAATTTCTCCATTACAAATCATGTTTATAAAGGTGCAGTAGTGGTATTTCATAAACATTGAACCTCTTTATGTGTTGTTTCTTGAAGGTGTTTGAAATATTCAGAAGAATATGAAGTACTAAGCTAATACCTGATTAACTAGTTATGGACATTAAATACTTAAAAAAATTACAACAATTGTAAGAACCATATATATTAAAAAAAAAAAAAAGAACCATATATATTGAATCTATAATCATGTTAAGAGTTCCAAGGAAATTTGGTTACTTAAATTTAAAAAGGTTAGGATTTGACCTGTCAAATTTATGTAATATATAAACACTACAAGGGAATAATCTTTTGCACTTATTTTTTTTATGCAAAAATTATTAAATTTATGAATAAATCTGTCAGTTGAATTTGAAGCCTTTGAAAAGTAAACTTTAAATCAAATAGCCTAAAATCTAGGAAACAAACTGAGGATGTTAGAGGGGAGGGAGGACAGGGGTTGGGTTAGTCTGGTGATGGGTATTGAGGGCACATATTGCAGGGAGCACTGGGTATTATACACAAACAATGAATCATGGACCACCACATCAAAAACTAATGATGTACTGTACGGTGACTAACATAATAAAAAAATTTAAAAACATTAAATAAAATTAAAAGTAATAACAGATATTCTTTTACATGATAAAAGGCTTCCCAAAAGAGTAAAAGTTAATGGGAATTTGGCAAAGCCTACACCTCACAGATTCTCAGCTCCACAGTCCAGAAAGAGAACCAAGGGCACCACTCCTGAGCAGTTAAATGCCATATAGGCCATACCTGCAGGAATCCTAAACCAACCAAAGTTCTCAGAGATATCTCTGGCAAACTTCCATCATTTCTAGAAGAACTAAGACTGTCAAAGGAAGAGGAAGGTAAGGAGCATCAATCTGGAGCAAACATAACCTAGATGGTCTGGGATGGGGTGAGATTTCCACCTTACTTGAAAATCCAGAGAACCTCAAAATCTAGGGGCCAATAAGAATTTGAAAAAACTTCCCAGGATCTCATGGCATAGAATGTTTCTGGGAACAACTAAGAAGTTTATTCAACTCCCTCAAATATTCTCTTTTGCCTCTGGAACATTCAGAGTCACCCCTACACTTACTTTTGCTGAGTGGGGCCTTGTAGAATGCTGACTACTGAGCAGCTCCCACACTATGTCCATTAAAGGAGGTACAAGGTACTCTACCAGAGCTATGCTAAGTGACAGCGAGCAGAATTCCTAGAAAGGTACCCAAAAGCATGGAGGCAATAAGAATGGACTGCAGAGGGCCAACCTGCATTCTGGACCTAGCTGTATTACCACATAGCTTGAGAAGCTTGAACAAAGCTTTTTCAAAGCCTTTTTTTGGTGACCTAGCAAGTATCATGTCTGTGAAATGAGCATGAACTTACTTTGAAACAGGTTTTGTTATAAAAAGCCACTGAAATAACACTTTAAACAACCAGAAGAATACAAGCATAAATGCAGAGAATTAGGTTCTTTTATTATAAAGTCTGAAGATGCTAGGACTGCTTTACAGCAATGGGAATGGTAAGCTGGCTCTGAAATACTACATGTATGGGAATCCATTTAACTAGTAAGTAGGAATAGAATTCTACTCCTACTAACATACTTTCCAACCAAACTTCATCAAGACCAGAAAAGGGCGGCATAAACTAGATGAGGATTTTAAAGGGAAAAAAAAAAAGTTCTACAGACTGAAGTTAATATCCTAAAAATTTGATTTTGTACCAACTCTGTGTCAGGTACTTAGCTTATTCAGTCCTTTCAATAATCCTAGTGGTAGAAATTATTATTCCCTTTTTAGTGGGGGAAAAACACTGAGGTTTGAAAGCTGAAGCAATTTGCCTATTACTGAGAAAAAAATAATTAGCTCTAAGAACTTCAGTTTATATGGTACCTCCCACAGAAACTAAAGGCCATGACAATTCATCCCGAGAATCCTGAAGAGTACAGTTCCTGTGCTTATTTTATATTTCAACAGAGGCTGAAAAATGTAGCAAGTCTTTATGGAAATTTCAGTGATGGACACTTGTCAAATTTCTAAATGGTCCTGTTTCTCTTCTCACACCCAGTGGTGAATGTTATGTGTTCGTCCTAGAGCTATCCAGATCTCACCACACCATTCTCCTCCCTTGAAATGAGCTCTAAGTTCAGATGAAAGGAAGCAGCCATCATTCTCATGTCCACATGGGCATGCTAGAAGATTCCAAGTTTTAGCAGCAGCTAAAAGCAGGCCCTGGAATCACTGTGCTCATTGCCTTCTCTCAGATGGGCAACTTTCATTCCCATCAAAATAGGAGGAGACAAAAAAATTCATCAGGAAGTGTGTTGCAATTTCACAGACTGACAGATGGAGGCATGTAGCAATACATCTTTTATTACTTCCCTTGACACCTACAGATTGCATACTGAGTTTAACTGGGCTGATACACACATTCTGCAGGTGTATTGTTGAGAGCAAAAATTTTGAACATTTTCTAGCTATCAAAGAAATAATGTACCTAGGTATGGGAAGAAATTTCCTGGTAGTCCAAAGAATGTTTCTCTCTCCAAATACTCTCTAGTTATGTAATCCTAACACTGGCATTTTAATGCCTGGTAAGTTTATTTTCAAACATGGATAGGCCAGCCTGCATTAGAGGTTTCACTTCTGCTGTGTTTATAAAACAATCTGTAATCAAGAATCTACAACTAAGGGACTGCAACTTTATTCACCAAAGCCCCAGGCTGCATAAGGGACTCTATTTATGTCATACATAAATATATAGCTTGGGATGATTGAACTTGATTTTTCTCAATTTGATTTTCAAAGTTAAAAAACTGAAATTGTGCTGTATCCTTACAGCTGTCCTAGGTAGCAAATACCCACAGCTTAGAGAAGCTAACGCTCCACTAGCCAGTAACACTGATGTCATACTGCATTTGCTGAAAAAGCCTTCCCAGAAGCATTCACACCTGATAAGCATATTGTGTGGATTAGAGTTACAGAAAAACAGAAGAAAAAATCATTTTCTAGCCCAGTGTCAGATGCCAGAGGTATATTAGTGAATGAAAACAAAACTTCTCTAAGGAGTGTGGAATGTATTTAGTATTTCCACAAAATTATTGTTCTGCCACCATCAGCAAGATGTGGAGACAGCAACAAACCTGATGACATTTTTTTTTCCTCATCTGATGATTAAACTCCCCATTAGGGTGCTAGGCAGGATCCCCATCTCCTAGAGGACAGTTCTGGTGTATGGATATCAAAAGTGGAAGTGGGGGGGCACCTGAGTGGCTCAGTGGGTTAAGCCTCTGCCTTCCCCTCAGGTCATGATCCCAGGGTCCTGGGATCGAGCCCCACATCGGGCGCTCTGCTCAGCAGGGAGCCTGCTTGTGATCTCTCTCTGTCAAATAAATAAATAAAATATTTAAAAAAGAAAACTGGAAGTGGGATGATTGCAGCAACTAAGGGCCTGAAAAATGGTGCTGTGAGTATAGTTGCATTAAATGATATACAGGAATAAGTATAATTTATATGTGAATAGATTTATAACATACTTAATTATACACATTATATCTTAAAACACAACATCAAATTCCCCATCTCAAACCAGTCTAGTTGACATACTACACTACAAACGCATTTAATCATGCAGCTTTCCTCAATTTCAGTAAGAAACACAGAACCCAACCAATCCTTGATGATCTTTTAAATTTCAAAAGTTTGCCTTATAAAATCCAGGGAAAGCTAGATGATGACGAGGACAAAGTATATGGCTAACAGAGTGGATCCATAGTGTGCTATAAGCCAACCAAAACAATGTGGCTGCTTTATGGAAAAGGAAACTACACTCTGCCATAGAATCAGAGCTTCATGACAAGGTGAAGAAAAGAGTCTTTGGTCAAACATTATTCTGGGTGAGTCTCTAAAGGTATTTTGGGATCAGTTTAATATTTGAATTGATAGACTGAGTAAAGCCTTACACTTGAAATGAAACATCCGCTCTTCATGGATCTCACGCCTGCAGGCTCCCAGACTAAGACTACACCATCAGCTCTCCTGGGTTTTAGGCCTTTGGACTTGGACTTGAAACTAAACCATTGGCCCTCCTGGGTCTCAAGCTTGCCAACTGCAGGTCTTGGGATCTCCCAGCCTCCATAATCACGTAATGTCCCGTATCATCAATATGTACAATTTAAGAAACAGATGAACACAGGGGAAAGGAAGGAAAAATAAAGTAAGATAAAAACAGAGAGGGAGGCAAACCATAAGAGGCTCTTAACCGTAGGGAACAAACAGGGTTGCAGGAGGGGTTGGGTGGGGGATGGGGTAATTGGGTGATGGGCATTAAGGAGGCTACCTGATGTAATGAGCAATGGGTATTATATACAACTGATGAATCACTAAATTCTACCCCTGAAATTAATAATACACTATATGTTAACTAAATTGAATTTAAATAAAAGTTTTTAAAAATTTCATATACATAACATATATACACACACAATCTTTATATATATAGCTTCTTTATATATACATAGTTTTAACATATTTATTATATTAAATACAAACACACAACCCCTATTTGTTCTGTTTCTCTGAAGAACCCTGACTAAAACAATGCTGGAAAAACCTCTTCCTTATAGAGCGACCAAAGTAGTAAAGCTGGGGATATCTCATTCCTCGCCAAGATAACAAAAATAAATAGGCCACAGCAGCCATCAAATGGTGATACTAATAGAAAGTATGTGATATTTGGGGCGCCTGAGTGGCTCAGTCAGTTATGCTTATGGGTCTGCTTTCAGCTCAGGTCATGATCTCAGGGTCCTGGGATGGAGCCCAGCATCTGGCTCTCTGCTCAGCAGGGAGTCTGCTTCTCCTTCTCCCTCTGCCTGTCTCTCCACCTACTTGTGATCTCTCTCTCTCTCTGTCAAATAAATAAATAAAATCTTTTTAAAAAATTAAAAAAAATAAAAGTGATATTTGGAAATAAAACATGATTGAAATATTCCTACTTCTATAAGAGGCCTGGAACAAGGAACCAAAAATGCAAGTGAGCAGAAGGGGTATGGCAGAGTATTAAGGGAGACAAAATCAGACGAAAGAGAAGACCTGCTCGCAGATTATTATAATTTATTTATCCCTGCAGAAATGATCATTCATACAAATTCAGGCACATGCACCTGCTGCCCCTCCCTCGAAGGCTCGAGTTGTGACCACACACACACACAACCTACTGCTAAACCTCAAATCCTTATCAAATGTGCCACATAATAGCTAATCAGGCTATAAAGAGTTTTGCTTCTTCTTTCTTACTGACTTAAAAGCCAAGGTGCTCCTGAACAATTCTATGAATTTTAGGACCTGTGTTCTTCTCACAACGCCCACACATACTTAAAATCATCTTTGTATGGGGTTCACAGAGAGAGGAAACAGAAGGTGTCAAAGAAGAGATTTTTAGAATTTCAAGAAAACTTCCAGGATCACAGACATTCTTTTCCAATATACAAGCTAAAGACATTTTAGGAAAGCTTAAAACCAGCTGGGTATGGTGGAGTCTTGTGAAGTGAAAGGGAATTTAGGATTCATTAAAACACTACCATGGATAAAGACCTAACTATTTGCTCAGAAGTCTCCCATCCCACCCCACAACGCCCAGGAAAAACTCCTCAACTCTGCCAGCTCAGTGGTCACAGCCTGCACAAAAGAAGGCCAGTTCTTAAGTGAGCATGGACCTGGGCAGGGCTGAAAGCCAAGGCCTGGTCTCTTTCATCCTTCTCTGTTTTTCTCGCCCTTGCATATCCCCCCTCCTCCTTTCTTCCAGGGATTAAGAACAGAGGCTCCAGAGCCAGACTCTGGGTCTGAATACTCTCCCTGACACTGATTAGCTATGTGTGACCTTGGAGAAGTTATTTACCTCCTAATGCCTCAGTTTCCTCGCAGCAAAATGTAAAAAATAGTAGTGACTAGCATGTGGGGTTGTGAGGATGAAATCAGTTCAAGCACAACAGACTCTTGATGAAGTACTGGCCCGTGGTACCTGTCCATGTCAGCCTGACTAATCTTGTGGAGTCCATTCTTCTGGAACCAGCAGGTGGTAAGTTGATTTTGGTTCATTTATTGCATTTCTCACATGGTATAGAAAGTACCCATTTACCAGCCTGCCTCCCCTGAGACTGAGCAGGAATCACATGAATTCTCATTATCTTTCCCAGCACTTAGTGGTGGCACACAGCAGGCTCTCAGTAACTGTGGATTGAGTGCTTCAAGACACTAATTCTAGGGCGCCTGGGTCCTGGGTGGCCCAGTTGGTTAAGCATCTGCCTTCGGCTCAGGTCATGATCCCAGGGTCCTGGGATCAAGTCCCACATGGGGCTCCCCCTCCTCTGTGGGGAGCCTACTTCTGCCTCTCCCTCTGCCTGCCACTCGGCTTGCTTATGCTCTCTCTCTCCTCCCTCTGTGTCAAATAAATAAATAAAATCTTAAAAAAAAAAAAAAAAGAACTAATTCTAATCAGGAGAGCAAGACACCTAGGCTGCTGATTATGAACGGCAATGGCAATGCAGTAAAGTGAAGCTCCAGGTAGAATTCTGCAATGAAACACAATTCATCCTTTGGCTGTATAATCAAATCCTTGGATTTCTTTATTTGTCTAAATTCATGTGCTTTAAAAATGTTTCAAATAAGGTCACTTTGTTTACATACTTGTGCCTCTTAATGGCATAGAAAAGTAAGCATAACAAAGCTGACTGAATCAATGTTACTTTTGCCCCAGGAGAACAAAATTCAAGAATATTCAAAATTCAAGAATTCAAAATTCAAGAAATATTTATGAGCAATCTCCTACAGTTACATTTAATTATCAATTGCACATAACACATAATTATTAAAGAGTAATTAAGAAATGTCCTTCCAAGTATAAACAAGAGCAAGCATCAACAGACCCAAGATAAAGCAGAGTTTACAACAACATTTTTGAGGCCTGGCTCTCCCCAAATGACATTTCTCTTAACTACAAAAGAGAACAAGATGACCACTAGAATAACCCTGGTCTCAGGTATGTGATTTGAGCTCGGTTTTAAAAAACCTTCTGTGGATAGTATTCTTCTTGTGAAACATCCTATTGAAAAGCCTGTGAGACACGTTCACTAGTTTCTCTAAGTCCCAAGGTGTTAATGGAGGGGACAGAAGAAGAAGTAGACAGACAGACATTAATATGCACACACCTACTCCTCCTATCTAGACCAGACCAGTTAAGAAGATCAGTAAAAGTCACCATCTCTTTCCTGTGTGACTTTTGTTATTCCCATATGACACATGCACAGAGGTTTCTGTTGAATCACAGATATCACTGTTGGGTCAGATTAATAAAAGCCATATTTTCCAGTTAAGCACAAGGAAAAGGAGGTAATAAAAGAATTCAAATATGCTCATGCTCTGTAACAGAAAAGAATAGGTGAATTTGCATTTTATGTTTCCTGGACACATACACTTCTCATTTAATTAAAAGAATTTGGGAAGATGAGTCTAAGTTCATATGACGCCTATGAAGAACACTGAGAACCTCCTAGAAAATAATACTTCTTTGTAGTGCCAAAAAGCACACCTGGATCAAATGTTAAGTGAAATGAGTTACTCCAAAAGCCAAAAGCAGGACAGCTGAAAGGTATGGCTGGTTTAGTTATACAAAAATGAACTGGGTATGGACATTGGGGAGGGTATGTGTGATGGTGAGTGCTGTGAAATGTGTGAGTCTGATGATTCACAGACCTGTACCCCTGGGGCAAATGTTAATAAGTTAAAAAGTTAATAAGTTAACTTATATTAATAAGAAAAAAAAGAAAAGAAAAAAAATGAACTGGGGAGCAGGGACCCCAGGAATTTACTTACCACTATATCCTCAGGGAATGTGTCTCTGCTGAAGGAGCCATCGTCAAACACGACCTCATAGAAGGTCTGCGATGTCACAGCAATTACCCTGCAACTATAATAGCGGGTGTTCCGATGCTTTGTGATGACCGTCTGCCCCACAGAGATACCCTTCTCACCAGCCTTGGACTTCTAAAAGAAGAGGCACAGAAAAAGAGAAAAAAAACAGGAGAAAGATAAAAGGTAGGGACAGAAAATAAAATATATATTTATTTAGGAAAAAAATTCACGTGCTCATGATATGTATTTTTAATTTTTAAACTTTTTATTGGGGAGTAATTTCAAACTTAAAGGTTACAAGTATATGAGTAGTACACAAAGATACCTACATACTATTGACCCTTTACCCAGATTCATCTGTTATCTATCAATATTTTTAACATTTTGCCATTTCTTTTTTGCATATTCTGTCTCTATTTTATATACATGATATTTATATATTAAAAATTGTGTGCATATATATATATATATATATAGTCCACCCAGAACAATTTAAGAATAAGCTACATATATCATGGGCTTTTACTCCTAAATACATCAGTTGTGTATTTTCTAAAAATTAGGATTTCCCTTTACATAACCACAGTATTGTTATAGTTACTAACTTCAGTAAATCTAACATGGATACAATACTTTAATCAACAATGTATGTTCTAATTTTGTCAACTGAGCCAATAATGATCTTCATGGTTTCTCCAACTCCCCCACCCCACCCCTGCTCTCAAGTGCAAGATCCAATCAAGTCAGGTACTGCACTTTGCTTCTGCTTCTCTTTAGCCCCTTCTAATCTGGAACATTTCCACAGCCATTCTTTGTCTTTGTGATCATGAGTCCTACTTCTGAAGAATACAACACTCCCTCTCCCTCCTTTTTTAGTTGAGCATTTGCCTGATGTTTCCTCATGATTAGGGTTAGTGTTCCTGATCAGAACACTACAAAGATAATGTCATATTCTTCTCAGGATATCACTTCTGGAGGCACATGTCTGTCTCTCTGCTCTCAATGGTGATCTTAATTTTGATCCTAAACAAACTGTAGTCCAATCTCTCCACATTACAATCACTGTTTTTTCCCTTACAACTAAGAAGCAATATGTGGGAGAAACTTTAATACCATGCAAATATACTGTTCCTAAATACATCTGCTTAGGTTTAGCATCCATTGATGAGCTGTGCCTGATCCAATCTTTACTGTGATGGTGGCGATATGCTGTGTTCTGCTGCTCTGGCACTCCCTCCACATATACTAGCTGGCACTTGGCATCTGTAAAGCAGGAGTCTCCTACTCTCCCCACATCTTGCTCTTATGTGGGAGAGGAGAAGACAAGGTAGAAGCCTGTAGAAATGGCCTGGGGTCAGACTATGGGGGTGGGGTGGGGAAGGGAGAAGGGCAATTCCTTTGCCATCCTAAGGAGTCAGGACATTATCCTATGGGCCTAAGGAAGGCACTGAGAGGTTTAAATATAGAAGAAAAGTGATCCAGGTTTATATGGCTATAGGTGAAGAAGGTGAGTGGGGAGCTTATTACACCTGGCCAGGTGGGAGATGAAACCTTGGAGTAAGGAACTAAGGACAAATGCTCATGATTTGGATGGAGGGGCGACGCCCTCCCAACAAGCATGTTCCTACAGTCTCCTAGTTGTAGAGTGAGCTCTGACATCTAGTTTCTCACATGCCTAACAAAACAAAATCATTCCCCAGTGACTGCTGGGTTGTTTGGGGAATAATTAGGTGTATAACATCTAATAGTTATAGTCAGTTAGGTGTATAAACATCTCAATAAAAGACAACAGTAAGTAAGTGCACTATGTTTGAAGTAGAAAACATTTGTTTTGTTTATAAGTTTTCTTTTTGTTTTAAGTTTTCTGTTTATTTGTTTTAGTAATTTCTACCCCCAACATGGGGCTTGAACTCATGACCCCAAGATCAAGAGTGGTATACTCTTCCAACTAAGCCATCCAGGTACCCGTGAAGAAGAAATCATTAATAGCTAGGCCACAGTATGTTAACGTGCTGAAATAATTACCTAGTTTCCTATTTCATTTCTTCACCCAACCCCTTCAAATATATCTAACCTTTCAAAGTAAGAAAACAACTCAAATGTAATAATGAAATGTGAATAAAAGCACAGTCTGTAGTGATATAACTCCAAAATTGGGCCCATGACTGTTCCTTAAGACTGTACCATTTACAGCTAACCGTAGGAGGCAAAATTTACAACCTGTGTAACCATACATCGTGGCCCTAAGTGTCAATGGCAGCACTTTCTGCAGATGTTGTCCCTCTCTGTCAAACTGACTTAAAAACTCATGCTCAGGACTGCAAGTACTGTATTTCATTATGGTATTAGTTTCTTTGTGCATATTTTATTAAAATTGGAATTAACCCTGTAAGGAAACAATGGTTTGGATTTGAATTCTAAGCTCTGCTACTTACTAGCTGTGTGATCTTGTGATCTTGAACCTTTATCAGCCTCAGTCTGTTCATCTGTAGAAGGGATAATACTTACATTAAAGGTTTGCTATAAAAACAGGATAAAGTACATCAACTACCTAGACTCACGGGCAACTGGTTCTTAGCAACTGTTAACTGGTTTCATTTTTGTAAGTGGAGAACATACCTAGGACGCTAGCCCCAGGTTAATAAGCCACTCTTTTCTGCTGTCCCTCAGTAATTGGCATGTATGACTGCAGCACCCTGATTTCACATAACAAGGCTGAATCAAGCCCCAAACCATCACTGCCTTGCTCTTTACTTCATCTACTTCTGATTCTAAGTCTTGTCAAACGTGGCCACAAAGCTATGGTACTTAGGAAAGAAGGCATAGGAGGCCTCCTCCCCTACCCCCCATGCTCAGAAAGCCTGTGTTTGCAACTCCCTTAAAACCCTGCCCAAATTACAGTTTCATTGACTATTCCTCCTACAGCAGAATAAAATCCATGCATCAGCACGAGGCATACATGCCTTTTTTTTTTTTTTTCCTACAGTACCCACCACAGCATGTATAACACTACTGCTGCTGGATGAACAACAAATGAACGAATGAAAGAAAGAATAAATAATTTTTAAAAATGAACAAACTGTGAGAGTGGGTACAGATATATTTTCAAAATGGGAGAAGACTGATTCTAATTCATGGCCCAGAAAAGGGAAAGGAAAACAAAGGGGAGTTGTAGGAAGATGTTACTCTTTCTTGGGGTGGATAGGCATGTATGTGGGTGGGTGGGGAGAATAAAGAAGGTTTATGGTGAAATTCACAGGGTCTGGAAAGTGGAAGTGGTCAGTCAGGGAAAGAGAAACACAATATCAGATTGATAGAGAAAAGGTTGACTCTAGATTATAACCACCTTTTTCTTATATAGGACCTGAAATTTATGCAAACTAGCTGGCTGGGAAGATGGTCAACACACAAATTAAATGCCTTCATCTAAATAAAAATTTCCATGAGCTTTAGGCATGACATTTCATGGGAGTACTAAGGAAAAAAGATTTTCCCCATAATGCTATTTTGATAGGCTTTCTGATTTATTTTTGCAGGGAAAATTTATTGACAAGCATACCCATAACTGATTATACATTCTCAAAAATATTTCCTGTCAGAAAAGCGCAAGAATCTATTGATGTTAACATTGTCATTTCTAGAAGACAGACGTTATGCAAGAGGTTCCATCAGATTATAGAAATGGCTATGTTATTTTGAAGATTAGTACACAGGCTAAGGCTGTGGAAGTTAAATTTCCTTTAACATGCACTAAGCAGAAATGAAGAGTGGTTTAAGGGAGAAAAAAAGCACAACTTCTTTTAAAGAAGGCTAGAGCCACTTTGAAATGCTGCGGATGGGGAAAAAATGTTAAGTAGGAAAATGTTAACAGACATTTCACAAAAGCATGAGAGAGTTTTGGGGGCACAATTACATATGTAGAGTTACCAACACACATCCATATACCTGAGTTAATTAAATTCTCCCAATAACGCTGTGACATAGTTATTTTCATTAAATAGATGAAGAAGCTGAAGTACAGAGTCAAGGACTTTTCCAAGATCTCAGAGATGGTGAGAAGCTAACATGGGGCTCAGAGGCAGGCACTCTTCTATCTTGAGTGCCCTGGTATCATCAACCATCAGAATAAATGTTGACAAAAATCAGAGGAGAAATAAAACCTACCAGGAAGTGGACCTAATGGAATTCACACACTTGCCTAAAGAAGTTACATTTTTCTTTTCCTTTCTTTTCTGATTTACTGAGTACTTCCTTTGTTCTACATACGCACTGAGAAATTTCTCAGGTAAGAAATAATTTTATCTCCTCAGTATACTCAATTCAACTAGCAACTAGGATTTGGAGTCTATCTGGATATGAAAAATGTAGAATGTATAATTGCACATATAGTCCATTTTTCCATATGTACATGTAACACACATATACACACTGTGGTAAATTGCAAAAATACCCATAATCTTTACTCCTTCTTGTTTTTGCATCTGCTGCAATGAGACCTTGAAGCTCCTTCTATCAAGAGCTGGACTCCATTTCCTCACCCCTCAAATCTGGGTTCGTCTTGCAAACTGGCCTACCTAGGCCAAAAGAATACAACAGAAGTATGCCAATCCAATGCCTTTGCCCAAGAAGCCTTGCACCCTTCTGCTGTCATTTGAACAAACTCAATTATCCTACTGACAGATGAGAGATCACATGGGCCAGAAGTCACATCTGGGGCCCTAGACATGAACCCAGATAGAAAATGGTAAGCAGTTCTACAGCTGACCATAGATGAATGAGGCAATCTGCTTGGAAGGAAAGAACCACCCAGCTGAGCCCAGCCTAAATGTATGACCTACAGAAGCACCAGCTACAGTATTCTCATTATTCTAAGCCACTACAGTTTATTTGCTCTTTCTTGTACTTCTCTGTACTTTCTATTATGTGTTTATTTAATTATTATTGAAAACACTAAGTGTAATAAAATATAAGAGCCTTGCAAGTTTCTAAATTCTCTAAATAACAGTCAGGTCTACTTAACTGATGTGCTCAAAAAAAGCTGAAGTCAAATTATCTAATAAGAAAAGACAATGCTCTCATTTATCTTTCACTTAAATAAAAGAAGGACCTAAAATGTACACTTTGTAAAGTAGAAGGACACATAAATTTAGTTAAAAAATTTCATCTGAGTTAACTTCTATTTCTTATATTTAGGCCAAATGTGATATAAAAAAAGGCATTTTTATTTTGTTCTTAATAATCATTACTGATTCCTAAGACATATTGTTTCAGTAAAATGAACACATTTTGTTCTCAGGTTTGGGGTTCTATTTTAAAAAACCAAGAACAGCAACAAAATAAAAACAAAAACAAAACCCCTCAACAAATCTTTCTGGGACTCATTATTATTATACCTGTCTTTCCTATCATACTAAGTCACCTATAAGGGGCAGCACAAATAACAGGATCCAATTGTTTACATGTAGAAGAGTTCTCTCCCCACTATGTTGCTTTCAGATGTGGGCTTAGAAAGGAAACAGGCCCTTCTTAGATAGCTCTCTAACTTTCCTAAGACTCTACTGATGTTGAAATAAATGGCCACACTTGGCCGGGGGTGGGGGGGGAGACTGCTAACTATCAATGATCACAACCTGAGTAAGGAGAAACAGATGTTCCTAATACCTGGATTGGCTCATCAAAGGCACACCAACATCCAATAAGCTAACTACAAAAAATTTAAAGAAAGAAAAAAATGAAAGAATAGGGAAAGAAGGGGACAAAACAGGATGAAAGAAATCACCATTACCTGACAAGTATACTATGGCCATAAATTCCAAGCCAAAGAGCCAAGAACCAACTAGCAAGTGATGCAAAGAGGAAAAGCAATGCAAGGATGGACTTAGAAAAAAGTGACACTTAAGCAATTACTGAGTGCTCCTTATAAGTAAGACACCTTGCTAGGTGCTGAGGATTAAATAAAAGAATGAGAAAGTCCCTTCTCTCAAAAGCTGGTAGGAAAGAGAGACATAGTTGACCAAAATGCAAAGTATTAAGAATGCCCAGTTGAAGGCACAAAGGGACCCTTCACAGACTTCACTACAGGGAACTTCTGAACCAGGTTGGAGGGAGCCAGGAAGCACTCATGTACACACGTCAGGAAGGCAGTCTCAGAGTCCAGTGATTAATGCCATGAACTCCTACCATTGGCTACCTTGTGAGCCTGTGGGCACCTATTCAGAACGGTGGTTTTAAATGCATAAAACAAAACAATGAAAGATTATAGAAGAAACTAATTGAAATAATACTGAAAAAACAAATTTGTGGTGCAATATCTTTGCTTCTTTAATAATGTATTAAATACTAATATCTAGTGGCAGGTCTAATAACTATTATTATCCTACTTTCAAAGTTGTTGAAGAACATAAGCAATATTTTGAAATCTCTGTTACAATGGTAATGTGATTTCTACTGTGGACAGAGTTTCAGAAACTGCTAATGCCACCACTGCCTCAAAAGTGACAGATTTGTTAAATTCTAGCTAGAGTTGGTGGAATACAATTATAAATCTCTTCTAATCCGCTAACAGACAAATTTTCCTTGATATTAAAGTATAAAAAAGATTTTATCACCTGGAATATTTAAAGGCACTAACAACCTTATAAAAAATTACAATATTATTTATAGAATGGTGCTTATATATACTGAAGATAAAAGGGCACAGTGAAATGAAACTCAAAGGAGGCATCCCTGTGAAATTACGGAGGCATTATGGCTAATTCTGGGGTGACCTAAAGTGACACAAGAACCTAACTTAAGTACTGAGGTTGGAACGTGCACTGCATTCTCCAATATCCTCTCTCCCCATTGGGTTTTTGAGAGCGGAGAGCAGTTAGTTCACATAAGACCTCTAAAGCAAAGATTCAGGAAGGAGTCCTGTGTGGCAGAAGGAAGGAAGATTCCTATACTTTACCAAGATGGATCTTCTCTGATCAGACCCAGCCAAGTCTCAGCTGCACATACACCTTGAAGAAGGGTCACCCACCATCTGATGAGATGAGTGATGGTCAGAAATGTCATCTTGGGAAAATCCCTTGTGGAGGCCAAGAAAAACAAGGCTGTACCCACCTCGAGTCTAGCCCTGACATAAGTACAGCCATCTTGGCAAAGCAAAAGCTGGCACCTTGCACCCCCTCTCCACCCGGTCCTCTCCCCTCGGTACTATGTGTGACATTCCTCAGCCACATCTGGCTGCCCTAAAAGAAAAACAAATAGTTAACTTGCAGAGATCACAATCCTGCAAGACAGGAGTCTCCCTTGGTTTACAAATGTCCTAGAGATTTAATAATAGCACAATTTCCAGAGGCAAATAACTCAGTTCCCCAAGCCCTAATGTTGCCCTCCCCACCATAAAACTGAAGGAGGCTGAGGCAGAAGGAAATGGAAATAAAGTTAAATTTCTTCTAAACCCAAATGTCACTAACAAGGGCACTTGATAGGAGAAGTGTGAAACTTTATCTCTAAACCTCCAAGATAGTGTCAGCAATCATTCCCAAGCATATGACCCACTGATATACATCTAAAGGGTCTCACGAGAAAATTTTTATTACTGGTAATGAATAACCTTTCTCCCAACAATAGCTAGCCCCTCAAGGTCCTGGAGACCTTGCTTCCAAAATTTCTTAGAGACTTACATCATCCCCTTTGTCCTCACCCATCCACGAGTTCACCCCTACTCTGCCTTTAAAAACTCTGACTGTAATCTGGTTCAGGGTCCAAGTCCCTACTCCCTGCGTCGGGTGTACTTGGGCCCAAGCTTAAGTTTGTCAAATAAACCCTCACGTAATTGCATCAGTGCTTGGCTCCTTGGTGGTCTCTCAGACGCGAAACTCGGGCATAACACCCTGACTGGGTTCTCCATCTATATAATAATGTTAAAAATAGTGTAAATCTGAATATAATCGTGTATGCAAAGCCAGCAAAGCTGGAGAAGTAACTTCTCCAATGAATAGGCCAAAATGGACATTCCCATTTCTCTCCAGGAACTCCTTTACCTTCTCAACTTAATTATTTCTCCCTAATTCCTATGATTTAATAACCCATGAGATATTATTATTGTATTTTTTAAGAAACCATTTTATAAAAATCCCTAGAGGGATCTGAGTAAATAAATTAATACACACTATTCTTCTTTTACCAAACTCATGCAGTAGAAGTCACTCATATAAATTTACCTTGTATAATGAAAGCTTTCTTTGTAAAATTACAGGCACTAGGTAAAAATCTTCTACCCAGAAATATCTAAATCCCTCAGGCTTCATGAAGAAATAATTGCTCTAATGGCAGAAATGCACATGCAGACTCATTAAAAATTTCGCAAGTATTTAATTTTCTACATGTATGTTTGTTCATGTGTACTTTTATTTCTTGTGGGTTTTTAAGTACAAACATATAATACAGTGGGAAATGGTGGTAAGCAGTTTTCCAGAAGATTCAAGGTCTTATTCACTTTAATGTCTATAGAAGATACTGAGAAAAAATTAATTCTTTTACATTTGAGTCATTAGCTCACATCAGAGGTCTTGTTTGGTAGGTATGTGAAGAGGACTGGGACAGAAGAAACATCTCTAGATGCTCACTCTGTTAATGTAGGAAACTCTCAACAGGTCGGCATCCCCTGCTTTTTATTCTGAATAGTAAACAACTTACTTCAAAAACAGCAGAGAGGAAAGTTCACATCAGTTAGACTGGTGGAGTTGGAGGAGTATGGAAGTCTCCCACTGCTAAGATGGAACTTGACACGAGCAACTCCTAAGTCATGTCCAAACTCATTAGTTGCTAGTGAACATGGGAGTCCCTGGATGCCTGCCCCAAGAAGCTCTACCTTGGGCTTTTACATTTCAGGGGCTATTCAGGCTTCTTGGGTAGCAATAATAGAATGTGGAGAGAACTACAGGTACAACAAAATCTCAATCATTCACAGCAGGCTCTGTAGGTGTAGAAATTAACAAGCTGATTCTAAAATTTACATGAAAATGGAAAGAAACTAAAATACTCAAAGTAATCTTGGGGAAAAAAAAAACAATGTTGGAGGAATTATAACTTGGAGGGAAGGAGAAGGAAAAGTAATGGCTCAACTATAAGGTAATACAACTTAAAAATTACCTCAGAGGG
Source organism: Enhydra lutris kenyoni (assembly GCF_002288905.1). Lineage (NCBI taxonomy): Eukaryota > Metazoa > Chordata > Mammalia > Carnivora > Mustelidae > Enhydra > Enhydra lutris. Next base: position 2,592,107 of record NW_019154131.1, on the reverse strand, counting down.
GCATTTTCAATAGAGAGAAGCAAGCAAGCATCTCTAAATGGTATTCTTCCCAAAAGGACTTCTGAATCTCAACTACAGTTGGGGAATGGGTTAAAAATAGCTAAAAATAGATGCCAAAAAAAAAATAAATGTTCTTATCAAGGAAATCCAAAGTAAATCAGACTAATTAAATGGTTTTATAGTTTTTCTGTGCCACCAAGAAGGAAACCCAGGTAAATAATGACACCATATAAACTAACCCAAGCCATAGTCTCCAGTTGGAAAAGTGACTACCAAAACAGTAATCTAAATGAAATGTCACATATGCTCTGACCCTATGACCTGGTGAACCTCTCTGAAGTGCAATTTTATCATCTATAAAATGTGTACAATCATAATACCAGGGAGGTTGTGACTGTGAGGACCAAATGATATAATGTAGTTATGTATGAAAGGGCACAGTAAACTACAGAAGGCACTGTACAAATATTAGGTGTTACATTAAATTTTATTCACCTTATCTACTTTGATACACTGCTCCCAACAAAGGAGGATTGTCCCCCTGAATAGAAGAGAACATCATGGTGGGATAGGCAGTTGTGGTTCCATAAAGATACAGTAGTTATATTAGCATAAGCGATGGGGAGGAAGAAAGGAAGAGAGAGGGGGAGCAAGAAAGGAGGAGAGAAAAGAGAAAGAAAGAAAGGGGGGTGGAGGAGGGAAGAGAGAGAAAGACACAGCAAGTGAGAGAGTGAGAGATTAATCTAAAGTGAAGCTTCCTAGCCTTCTTTTGAAATTGCAGGAGAAATAGCCATAGGGACAGTTGAAGAAAAGCTGGTCAAAAGTTTTCTACTGCCCATCACAACAGGAGAAGTGCAGAATCTGCCTAGCTACCTCACCAATGTTAATCAAAGAGGACAAACCCATAAAATCTTCCCATTATTAATCAAGAAAATATCCACCTACCTATCTAGTGTTAATTAAATTCATCTATGTGCCTAACACCATGCTTGAAAGAGAAATGTGTGGGGTGCCTGTGGAGGCAGGAAGGGATGGCAAAAAACTGAGAGGTTCCAGAGCAGGAAGCTTTCCTTTCCAGTTTCATGACTGTAGCCCCCATGTTCTCTTAAATATCACCTAAAGTTAATCTCTGTGGTCCCCACAGCCTTGGCAAAAGCTACTTCTCAGTATCTGGTAAGGGCACCAGTCTATTCCAAGCACATGACAGATATATATAATAATAGATATCAAGGTAAAATTAGAAAATATTGAATACAAGGGTTTGGAAATTTTGTATTTTCTTCTAATTCCTGAGAAATGTATGAGAAAAGGAGGGACAAACTTAACCAAAAGCCTTATCTAGTACTCAAGGAGGACAAACAAAATGGAAAGTAACTGATTGCAACTGATTAGGATATCTAATGCCCACAAAAAAAGAGCATTTCATTCCTTTGCCTCCTGCCCCATTCAAAGGCTTCTGAACGCCAGATCAACTCAGTCACAGCTCAGAGAAAAACTAAAATAATGCTTTATTTAAAAATGTAGAAAGAGTAATGTCTTATATTTCTTCAGATACTGCCCTCTAAAATTTCACAGATCCACTACACATGGTGGGGGATAAACAGAGAGAATCCATGATATCTCACAAAGAAAACAAACCAATTTCAGATAAAGAATGGTCAAGGAGGGGGCGTGCCTCAGTGGGTTGAGCATCTCACGCTTAGTTTCAGGTCAGGTTGTTATCTCAGGGTTGGACTCTGTGCTCAGTGCAGAGTCTGCATGGGACTCACTCTCTCTTTCTCTCCCCAGTTGCTTGCTCACATATGCTCTCTCCCTCTCTCAACTAATAAAGTAAATGTTAAAAAAAAAAAAAGGAAATAAAAGAAATGGTCAAGAAACCACCTAATTTTGCCTAGAAAGAAAAGAAGTGCTGATTTGCAGCTGTGAAATCATCAGACCCCAAGATGGCTACCAATATCCTGTGTAAAAGGACAAAGAAGCTGGATAACCCCAGGCTGAGTGGCTTCCTGCCAAGAGACCTCACAAGGGCTTTTTAGTTAATCCAGAGTTTTATATATCATGTTTGTTCAAAGTGGACACGTAATGTTGACCTAGAGAGTAGATTTTTAGATAGAAATGTTGGAACTCTTTTAATTGCCATTTCTACTGTTCATAGTAAATAGTCTTAAAAAGTTACATTTTCATTACATTTTGTCAGTATCTATGGATTTCATTATGACTATGACATCTAATTGCTGTTTTCTACATGAAAGAATAGAGAAACGCTGTCTCTTACGCTTTACAAGATACGGGAATGTCAAATAACCCTTTCCTGTTGTCTGTCTGTTGACACATTCCATTTGTATTTCTCCACCACATCCGTGGTGCTTCACTCTAATGCCAATGTTAAAATATGGGATTAGTGTCACTACTTAATTTTCTTAACAAGCTATCAGACAATAATGCATGCTTCAATTATTTTCTTTTTAAAAAACAATTACAACTTGTTGAAAAGCTTAACATTTTCTGGGTACTGAGATATATCAATTCTGTGAAAATGTGAGCAAGCATTTTACATGGAAACACACCTTACCTATACTGAAAAATGAAACCAGGTAAGTGGTTCTTGGAAAGACTTGATTTCCTCAGTATCTGTAGTCCCTGAAGTTGGCAAGTATCAACTGTGCCATGTAAACATTCCTTCATGCAGTACAAGCGTGATGGGAATAACAGAACCAAGGAGGAAACCAACAATGACATGTTTCTCCTGGGGATTCTGCTGAGTCTGCTTTTGTGATAAAAACCAAGATGCACCAAGATGCATCTCTTTCTTGATTTTTTTTTAAAATAAAATCAGGATTCATTTGTAGTTTTACAAGGCCAGAATAAAAAGTTCAGCAATACATTCTTTTCTGTGAAGCCACACATTATCACACATTTTGAGAGAGATGAATATAACCAAGGCTGTCAGATAAGAGATCTCCTACTAATCAAGACTCTATAGAAGGTAACTATTAACACTCACCTTAAAAACACGTAAGGCCTCAGCCCCCCACATGGCTTCCAAATTATTTCAGGGGCTGCTCGGGCCCTCAGGAGCAAGTATTGCCTATATGCAAAATAAATAAGGTGTCCCACAAAATATATGCTCTAACATTTTTTCAGTGCATTTGGATATTTCCAGGAAAGACATTTGAGATACTGTTCTTTTATCCAACCAGATTAAAGGATCAGAAATAGAAGTCTGGAGAAAGGCTACTCTAGGGGAGGAGATATTTTTCTGAACCCCCTGGGACCTGACTCTGCTTTCTACTCCTGGATGATGATGTGGTTTGCTGACCCTGTATCTGATTCAAGAGATGATTGCTTGCAAGAATTTCCTTAAATGGAAGGGCCCAGACTCTCAAAAGTAAATATTTTTCTAGAATGGACATGTAAATCCTTAATACAGAGCAAATGTATGGTCACAAAATATGACTTTTATTCAGACCCAACAGCAGCCAACTCCATGCAGACACTGCCACAACTCTGTAGCCCCTCATAGGGAACAACGTATAAGAGAAGCACCACTGGCATTCAGCCTCTGCTCTGCCTGCATGGTCTCCCCATTCTGATCAGTTTCTGTATCCCTGCTGATTAAAACTTGAATAGGCAATGGAGGCATCTGTTCTCTCTTCCCACAGATTAAAAATCCCTGAAGCACTTCAGTTAGTATCAGAAATCTATCTAAAACGCCTGCAGATGATGCCTGAACTGCGGCTGGTGCAACGACCCTTCCCAAGTGGCCAGACTTGGAAAAAGATCTGGAGAAGGGGGAAGGACAGATGAATAAGCTGAAGATGGCTCAATTCGAGGCACAAGAGCCTCTGGCCCAGAGTCTATGAGGTCCTGTGGGAAGCTTCTGGGGATAGTATCAGTGGAACCTCTCCTCTATGCCCCACAGCCAGGGCCAGTGACTAAATAGCAGGGTTGTTCTACCTTCTGCTGTGGGTTCACTCAAGCCCTTTTTCTCCTGACAAAAAAGCATGGCAGAGAGAAGCTCTACACTCACTGATCCCCACCCTTCCTATGGAAATGGCTACAGAAGTAGAAGGAGGAAGCTAAATGTGGGGTATTGAATAGAGGGCAGAAAAGTATGAAATAGGACATACTTTGTTTTCTTTATAAAATTAAGAAAAATGATGTCTTCACTGGTTTTACCTGATAAAGTGAACAAGAGGACAATTCCTTCCAAAAGTAAATATTCTAAAATGTCTGTTCTAAATATTTCTTCTCCCAGGCAAACCTGGTGTTAACTTTCTCACCTGGCATACATGGATTGAGATCTCAACTAAACATTTCTATTGATGAAAGGGTAAGGGGTTTCTTTTATTTACTATATATTTGATTGAGGAAGACTGATCAGACTCGGGCCTGAATCACTGTAGTCTTTTTTTTATTCCTTGTTAAGAATTTTTTACTCCAGATCTTTTCTTGGGTTAGAATTCTGGTTTTCAATCTCAGTGCAAAGTCAGCAGGGCATGTGGAAAATAACTTATGTAGAATAAAAAACCATATACAAACACCAGGTAATTATCCATAAGTCTGAGAAGAGTATGTCGGTCATAGCAAATGTAACTGAACAGAGAGGGAGTTAGCAATATCTAAACTCTAATAAGAAAAACAACATCCACCAAAACAATCCTACTGCCGACAAAACACAGACACCCAGATCTGGGAGATAGGAAGAGACCATTCAGATCATTGTTAGATGAGTGTTAGCTAAATTCTGGTTCTCTTCTTTAAAAGATTGGGAGAGAAACTAAAAGTGGACAGAGTTGAGCTACACAACTGAGCTCCAGACTAAAGGAGGGAAAATAAAAAGGGAAAAGAAAGGATGGATTCAATCCATTGCTGAGTTTGATATGTCAACCCTGTTGGAGCCAAGGCAAACTCACTGGCATTAGAAGGGCACACTTAGAGCAGACAAAACTCATAGCTGTAACCTCCTCTGTGAATTCTACCTGACTGCCTTTAATAGAGTTAGCAGCTTCCTTCTTTGAGTTCCCAGAACATCCTTATCTTTATTTAGCCTATCTTATTATGGTCATAGAGCATAGTAGCTAAGAGCCTGGGCACTGAATCAGGTTGCCTGGTTTTAACCATTCTTCCCTTTACTACCTATGTAATATATAAAGTTATAATTTAAGTACCCCTTGCCTCAGTTTCCTCAACTGTAAAAAGGGGTTAATAATAGTACTACTACAAATGGTACCTTGAAGATTAAATGATGTAATACTTGTAAAGCCTTTAGAACACAACTCATGTTGAATAAATGTGTATCATTATTTTTTCAAAAAAGTACATCTGTGTACAAAAGGTGTGTGAATGAGGGCATGTCATGGGGAATGTTTAATGTTAGGCTAAGTTAAAAAAAAAGTGTTTTTATTTCCAGGACACTCCATGGATCCCTATATATTGAATTGAACAGTTTCAAAGCAATCTAACTGAAGTTCTCCATAACTAACCTTTGTACCTAGATTATTTTTTATGAGCTGACTAGATAAATGCTAAGATAAGAAAAGAGAGGCGGGCAGTATGCATGGCCAATCTATTATCAAACAGTTTATTTCCAATACCAAAAGTCTTTAATAAGTGGTCTTATTTTCCTTGGGTTCTGTTCATTTAAATATCTTGGAATGGGGTCATAGTTTATGAGGTTTCTACCCTAATCCCATCTTTTCTTCGAAAAAGTTTAAAACATTTTCAAGTTTGGGGAACCATTCATTATCCTGAAATGATAATGAATGGAAGCTGAGAATCAGAAGGTCACCCTCCAGAGAGTAACAGGCCCATGAGAAATTAAAAGAATTTTAGACAAAACATCAAAATTTTATATTTTTCTAATATCCTAAAAATGATGGTATCAATGGTATTATAATATTTAGTGCCCTATATTTTCATTGCTTTACTGTTCCTTAAAGGAAGATAAAGATTGTTTTTGTTTCTTTTTAGAAGAGAGGTACTTAGGTGATGATTGAAAGTGGGATATTCTAGACCTATAAACATTGAAACCAATCCCATGACACTTGATCCAGTGGTTCAAACAAAAAAAGAAAACAAAGATCCCTAAAATTTTTATCAGCAACATAATATAAACATGTGTGGTATGACAACCTATGCTGAGACATAAAAAGACCAGATACTGGTAACAGGAGGAAGTGTATTAATAAGCCTTAGTATATAAATTAGAACAATATATAAATAAACTTATTATAGGCAGAAAAAAATTGGACATATCAACATAAACTCTTGATCATTTGAAAAATAATTATTTTCCTGCTCTGTCACTAATGTGGCCCCGTGGCCAAAGCAGCTGGTGTTCACATGAAACAAAAACAAAAAACACCCTTCATTCCAAATTTGGTTTCTAATAGAGAGCAACTTTAAAAAAGAACATGGCTCCTTGATGGGTTGCTGATTCCATGCTCGAAACAAGGAAATCAAGATGATTTTGCCATTTCTTATTGAAATAAACAACAACAGTTTCAAAGATGTCTGCTAGTGGTTTTAAATTAGGAAAATAAAGTCACCTTGAAGAAGCTCCAAATGGTCAAAGTGTGACAGAAGCATCAAGAAGAAAATTACAGTCAATTGGTACCCATTGAATCTACAAAAGCTATAAACCAAAATGATGCTCAAAAGGGTCAAATAATATAAAGCACAGTCAAGCAAAGTCCTACCTACTGATGCGAATTAAATAAATGGTGCCTGATTACAAAAATATAATCCTATGGCCACCAATCAAGGGCCTGAGGGGTACCATATGGTAAAATGCAACATATGGTGAAATGTAATTCCGGTCTTCAACCCAAAATTCCTATTGGAACTAAATGGATTAAAAATCATAAACCAGAGTCAGGGGTAGACTCCAGGGAAACAGATTTCTAGAATAGTAGAACACTGAAGGGAGATATTACTTAGGTACCCATCTGGGAACTGAGTTGACCCTCTTCTTCTAGTAGAATATGTGGTCTTCTCGACCCTGATGCTGGCTTAAAAATAGGACCCCTTCATGTCTATAAACATTTTACTAAATGAAAGACATGGATAATCAGTTTTCCTGAGTGAGTCCCAAGTATAAACACTGGTGGGACAGTGATATATCTTTTGTTTCAGATCTGGCAGCACCTTACACACAGGCAACTGCACATGCGCATTAGGGAGAGTGAGCCCAGGGAAGCTTTGTTAGGATAGGTTGAATATACTTCCTCCCTTTCTAGTCAAACCATTTCTTCTACATTTCTATATCCTTGGCTAATTAAATGGAAATTTAGAGTGGGAGTGTTTGTTGGGTCTCTCCCTATCCATCCACAATCAACCTGAAATACTGCAGATTCATTATAATTAATGAATTCATATAAATGTGTTTCCAATTTCTCGAAGGTTTTTTTGTCAGTATGTGTTTTTTTCAAAAACTGATACTTGAAGTATAATATGCTATATAGTATTCCCCTGTGACTAAGAACTATTCTAGGGTTTACAGTTTAGGAGCTTTGATCATCCACTGTTCCACATGTAGGTGAGGTGAGAATTATTTTTACATACCAAGGGAAGATTTTTTTTTTTAGGTTAGTTTTGACAGGCATTTTCACCCTAGTACCACCAAAGGTTAGTTATAGAGGAACAGATTAACCAGATGTGCCATCTCGCTCTGAGCCCTTCACCAGATCCTGCACAACGTGGGTCCCTGTCCTGAGCCACACATAGTGATGGCACAGAAGGAGTTCTACTGAAGCTTGTCTGGGGAGCTGGCCTGGAGACCCAGGCTGAGAAAAAAAAAAGTAAGTGCCAAACAAAGTCTCAAGTTCTAGGACAAGGATGAGTGCCCAAGTAAGGGAGGATTGCTAGAAGGGTAGAACAACAAAAACAAGAGGACCTTCCAGAGTAGGTGGTGCTAATAAAGAAGCCAATATAACCACTGCCTTCCATTATCCACATCAATAACACTGTCTTGAAATAAAGGGCACATTTGAAATATCTGACACAACTTTGACATAAAGATGCTCAACAAATACTAGTTCTTTTTCTTTTCCACTAATCCCATTCATTAGCATTAGAAAATTATTGTAACAAATTTATACCAAGCAGCTTCTATGGATGGCCAAGTGCTAGTCGAAGAGAGAAAATATTAACTAATCCTAGCTTAAAAATCTAACTAAAATAATGACCTAGCTTAAAAAATTTAGTTAAAATAATATTGAATAAAATAATACACAAAGAGTAGGAAAAAATTTATCCACTAAGGTGTTTTCTCTATAAAAGTTCTTTTTTTAAATAGGTGACTGTTTCTATGTTAGTAGCCAAAACTTAGAAAATTATGAAAGAAATTTCTCAAATGTCACATTTTTCAAGAGGGGAAGGCACTGAAATAAAAATGATGTATCTCATATAAGATACTTTATTAAAAAGGGCTTTGTTCATTGCAATGAATGAATGCATAAAGTGCAAGTGATTTCAGTGTTCCAACACTGAGTATACTGAATATTCTAATCAAATATGAAGGTTTGTTGATATAATTTGCTCCCCCCAAAAAGATCTGTGCATGCATCTTCTCACCTCCATTGTCCTCCATTATTCAGGTGTCTCTCCCATTGGACAGCCCCTAGTTTACTCAGGTGTGAAGACACAGACCTTGTGGTAGCTTGCAGGAGGTATATAATTTATGAGTAGCTCATTATTTGCTCCCAATTTCAAAATCATTTTACTATATATTGTGTTCTTTAGTTTTTCCCTTTCCTACAAACATCTGTGCAACATCCACATAAGTGGTTAGGAATACATCCAATGGAACCTTCCAAAATAGAGCCAGGAAAGAGGTCACACTGAATCATGGCAAAGGGTGGGTGGTCAAGTACCACAACAGTATAACATAAACACACGTGCACACATACACATGCACACACAAATGAAATCTTACATTTGAAAGATAGCAGGTGCCAGTCAAAAAGTATGCTTGACAAAAACACTGAAAAATACATATAAAAATTTAGATTAAAATAACAGGGATTAGCTGTGCACTTTCTGTAACATATTAGTATCTTTAAGACTTTGGAAGCTACTCATTTTTTCAAATATTACTTTTTTTTTTTTTTTTTAAAGATCTATTTATTTCTTTGAGAGAGTGTGACAGAGACAGAGCATGTGGCCAGGAGAGACAGAGAGAAAGAATCCCAAGAAGACTCGTGCGAAGCCCATCTTGGGGCTCAATCTCACAACCTGAGCTGAAACCAAGAGTCAGATGTTTAACCAACTGTGTCATCCAAGCACCCCTTAAATACCACCTTTTCAATTAAAAGGATGCTTACTGTCTAATGGAAGAATGCATTATAATAAATCAGATGAGATTTTTAGACTATTATCCAGAATGAGTTTATGCTCAAAGCCCAGTAACATTGAAAATCTAGTATATTTAGAATATTTTTGGCATTAAAGGAAGAGTAGAAGTTGCCTTAAATCAGTCCTTTGGGTGCAAAAAAACACAAATAATTGGGAGAAATAAAAGAATAAAGGAAAAAAAAACCCTAAAGTGAGTAAAAATGTAGATCCTACTGAAGCAACTTCATTTCACCTAAATTATATAGGCATCCTCTATTCTGTAAAATGACTGGTAAGGCTGCCAGGTTTGCCTGAATTTTATTTTACAGTTTTCACTGCTATGATTCAGCAATTGCCCACTACCCCCAAATAATCAGGTATGGTGAAAATATAGCCAAACTATAGTTCCAGCTTTTGAAAGCATAACCCCTGGCATATTCAGTTTACACAAAAAGAAATACTGGAATTAATTTGAACTTTTTTATGCTTGAAAAGTAAAGCATATTCAATGTAATAGGGGCAATTCACGATGCTCTTAACCAACATTACCAGCGTTTGAATTCCTTCTGGTTAGTTGTCAAACATTTTGGGGAAGAAGCCACACTTGAAGTCCAACTGAAGAATAATGGATAAGTAACAGCTATCAGGAATATATTTTGTAAATTCAGTATTCACAGTGCTTCCTGCTAGAGAACTTTGCAAAGGCAATTTATGAACACTAAAATTTTACCTTCATAAGGAAAATTACCATTTAATATAAATTATATGATGTTTCCCCATGTTTGACAAAGTGTACCGAACTTAAAGTAGATCCATAGAGGAGAGTGAGTAGATGTTCTTTTTGATCATCATTTATGAGACAATTAGTAACATAAACTTGACTGAACCACACATCATAGTTAGGAGGAATGACATCCTGATTAGACACATGGATCTCTTTAATAACAACCTTAATATAATCATCAGTAACCACAGAACTTTGGAATATTAAAATAAGAATGTGTGATCCCAAGCAAAGCTTCAAATGAACACCTCTAGCTCCACTCAACATTTGTTGAGTTTGGAATTCAACAAATAATAGAGAATGGGCTGGAAAAGCATTTACATTCCAGCACCTGTTGCTCATTAACTGAATCCACTTGGGCAAGGAACTGAACCTTTTAGTACTTAGGTTTCTTATCCGAGAAGCAGGGATAATACTAGTCATGTGGCCCAGTTCACAGAGAATTGTAGCACCAAAGCCAGCAACGGCAGCGGTAGTAAAACAGAGTATTAATACAACTTTCATTTTCTGAGGGCTTATTCTGTGGACTGAAAACAAGACAGTGAGATAGGCATGCCTTTGTTTGTAGACAAGGAAGCTGAGGCTCCGAGATTAGAACTTGCATAAGGTTGCACATGTGTTGCTGGCAAAGTCCAAGAGCAAACACAAACTACTCTGACTCAGGAGGTCATGATCTGGTTCACATCTCAAAATGCATTCCCATGTGTCATCTAATGAGGTAATGCTATTGACCACACATTGTAAATGGCAAAGCACCACAGTAATGCAATGTGTTATTACTATGATTTTTTAAAAAGTTGTTAAAATGTATTTTCTGCTGAATATATAATACTATTCTTAGCAAAAGCCCATTAATTCAAGAATCTAAGGAAAAAGCATGAATGGATATGCAACTTGTCACTTAAAACATGGAAAGTAAAATAGATTTGACAGTTGGTGATGTCATCTCATACATTTGTGCATTTACACACAACTGTCCCAACCCACAAACATCAAGTATCTCCCAAGACACCAATGGAAATTGCTGGAATCATTAAAAAGTCAAGAGATTTGTTGTGTATGGTCATGGCTTCCCAAGCCCAGACTGACAACCTGGCAGGCTGCTCACAGGAGGTTATTAGACACATAGGACAAGTATGTTAGGCTGCAAATAGTCTGTGGCCAAGCCTCCCAGGGATAGCAAAGGGCAGAAAGTTAGCAAAGCTGCCTCTTGTTGGCAGCCAAAAACAATTACAGTGAACTGGAAAAGTAACAAAGGCATATCAACCATCTCCACACTGTCCTAATTTTTCTAAGCATTTAAAACAAATGAAAGATTCTGTTTGCCAACAACAGGTAAACTAATTTATAGTTAAATTTACATGTTATTTACTTGCAAACACTCTACCCAGAAAAAAGTTTGGTCCTGAGTGAAACAGAAGAGGCAGAAAAAAGTGACCTCTATACTTCTCTTCTACATTTCTGCTTTTCTGCAATTGTCCTCACTTAGCTTATCCCACCTCAGGCAGCAAGGCCCCAGATATCTGTGACCACTTGCCCCCTTCCCTTTACTGTGGTACTGCTCTTTGTTTCTTCTAGAAGAGATAAAATAAAACCAAAAGGCCAGAATGTACAGGTATGAGGATCAGGACACTGATGGGTCCTAGGCAAATACTAGTAAATAATAACGTACAATCCCTGCCCCCGAGGAACTCATAGCCAGGACACATCAACAATGAGTAACACTACCGACGAGAGCATGCTAGCCCTGGGAAGTGTACAGGAGGGAACTCATATTCAGTCTTGGCATCAGGGAAGGAAGGGAGGGCCTTACCACATTTGGGTTGACCTTATGTCGGAAGCATGTGATGTTCACCACGTATGGCCAATCATCAGGCTCCATTAGCACCCCAGCAGCATGAGCACATGTAACATGGAAGGAGGCTGGGCAGCGGCCATAGGAACACTGGATACAGGCCCCAGAGACCTTCTTAACCCGGTGTCTGCAGAAGATGCATTTCTGGAGGGTTAAAACAAAGAACATCAATTCAAACTGTAACTCAGACAATTTCCACACTTCATAGAATAATAGCTATTAGAGAAGCAGAAAACTGATTACGTCAACAAGTCTTGACCCTTCTGGGGCCCTAGTGGTGAGAGCAACTGTGACAATATAAGTTGTATATTTTTAATGAAACACACTGATATGGTCACGTACTACCAAACATATGTTGAAATACTTCCTATGGTTAGGAAAGCCCTTCTGTATATGCTTCTCTGGGCACAGTGAGGAAAGACCCCAAGGGTACTCCTGTAAATCACCTGCAAATGCTCAAGTTGCTTTTTACCTCCTGCATGGCAGGACTCTTGGTACATCAAGAGATAGAATATGGGTTTGGAAGAGAGGTACCTACTCTCCTAAATTAGATGAGGTCTTTAGAAATAACCACAGCACAGAGGTGGTCTTAGTTTTCTATTTACAAGGAACTGCAAAGTGTTAATGGTCCAATGTGGAAACTAGGGGCTCAAGTGTTTAATAATACAAATCTGAACCCTTCATGACTGACATAAAAATATGCTTCCCAAAGTGAGAAAATTGAAAATCACCCCAAAGGGCATAATTTTGTTGAGTAGCTATAGCTGACTATGCCTGGTGAAGAGAGAATGAAAATAAAAACAGCAATAATGATTACCACAATCTAAAAATTAAATTGCATATAATTAGCCCTAGATATTATCAGTGTATTTGTTATGAAACACAGGAAAAATCGAACAGCTTCACTAAATGTATAATTAGTGAATACTTGATAGTTAGAAAAAATGGTTGTAGAACAACATAGGGTAGGTTCGGAAAGCAGAAGAAACAGAATGATAAAAAGCTTGACTTTTCGTTCCTAAGGATGAAAAACGCCTGCAATCTGATCAAATATTGGTGCAGCTGCTCTTCTTTTATAGGTACATTTTCCTTCCCGGGACAGAAAAGGTACTTAAACTCAATGCCTTTTGGGGATCATAATATTTTATCACGGACCTGTAAGAATCAATGTGAACTTAACTTCTAACTCTTCTTCGCCCTCATATCAGATCAGCAACTTTAGTCTTATAGATTCTGCACCTTAATCTTGCCCTGATCTCTCCCTGCCCATCTATACCACCTGCCACTGCCACTGCCCATGGTACCCAGCATAGTAATATCCTCCTAACTGGTCTTTATTTTATTCCATTTCCATTCATCTTCCCCAGGCCTGCCAATATGATCTCTTTACAACATAAATCCAATGTCACCCCTGTTTAAATGTCCTTCATTAGCTTCTCCTTATTTCCAGAACATTCTAGAAAAAAAGGGACAGCATGAGACAGACGTGGAAAGCTTATAACAGGCCTTATAGTCCATCTGAGCAGTCTTATTTCTCACTAGTCTGCATAAGGATGCCACACTCTAGGCATTTATCTGTTCTCCCTATACATCTAGATTCAATGTACAATTAAGTATTTTTAAGTGGGACTTAAGGATGTGGCTTAGTTGATTAAGAAACTACATACACACACAACCACAGAACTGAAATAAGACCCATTATTATTGGAATAAAAGCATTACTTAATATCTTGGTGTCTCGGCAATTTTTTAAAAGACTTTATTTATTTATTTGAGAGAGAGAGGGAGTGCACAAGCAGGGGGAGGGGCAGAGAGAGAAGCAGACTCCCTTTTGAGTAGGGATGCCCAGAGGAGGCAGAGGAGGGGAAGGGGGAGTTCAATCCCTGGACCTGGGGATCATGACCTGAGCTAAAGGCAGCTGCTTAACTGACTGAGCACTCTTTGACAATTCTTATTATCAGTTTCAATACATTCTTGGTAATTCTTGGCATTCTAATATTTTTTGCCAGTTCCAATATTTTGAAATGTGATGGCAGGTATAATAGTGAAAACTCGTATCAGGGGCCTCAGGCATAATCAAACAATCTTTAAAGAGCCTAATCATACTACATGGAGGTCAGCATTTAACTACGTTAAGATATTGATAAATATGAGAGAAAAAAATGGTTTCCCATTTTCTTAACTAAATAGGATTTTTTTAAGAGTAGGCAAGAATGAAATTTGCTGTGGGTTTTTCATAGATTTTATGAAGTTGAGGAATGTTCCCTCTATCCCTATACTTTGAAGAGTTTTAATCAGGAACGGATGCTGTATTTTGTCAAATGCTTTTTCTGCATCAACTGAGAAGACCACGTGGTTCTTCTCTCTTCTCTTATTGACTTGAAAAAAAAAAAAAGACAAATCTTTCCAATTGGTATGGATATCAATATTGTTTATAAGGAAAATGTCTTGAAAACAATTGTCAATTAGGACAATTTGGGTAGAGTGTGTACTGTCCAGTTCTCCATACATGGCATGAGACCTATTTTTTCTTTCAATGACTGCCTAGTATCTTATTGTATGTGTTTATATCTAAATGGTGCATCAGCCTTTCTTTTTTTCTCCCAACATTTCTTTTGTCTTAAACTAATCCTCTGTTAATATGTTTAGAGTCTTTCCAGGATTTTTTTTTTTTTCTGTCTGTTTGGAGCTATTTCAAGCAATGTTAATTGTGTACATCTTTCTGTAGACCTCTTAGTTTACTTGTACAAGTCTACCCAGAATAAAATTTTAAGTAAAATTTTTTTAAAAAGTAGGAAAGAGTATTATGACTTAAGCTAGTTAATGAATTGGTAACTCCAGCCTCTTCCACAATTAACTGCCTCATTAAACAGAGGCCCTCCAGAAAAGGCAATAGAAACAGAGATAATACACTTAAACCCAGTGAGGATTCAATCCTTGGAATCTAGTAAGGCAAGGGCTCTCCTTTCCCAGAAGACGAGAAGTGGTCACTTCTAAGGATACAACCAGTATCCTTACAAATTCAACCTAACTGCAGACTACTATAATTTGATGTGTTGGAAGATATTTATTCATAGAACTGGGAAGTATGACTTAAACATCAACCAGGTTTTTGAGGAGATGGAGAAATACATAAAACCGAGTAGAGGAGCCATTCTGTATCTTTATAGTACAGTCTGCGTTGTATTTCCAAACCCCATTTTCACTGGCTTGCTACTAAACCAGTTGTTCTGTACCTGGGATGAAACATCTCTGGCAATCTGACACCTACCCATGTCTGGGCTACAGAACTTAATTTAGCAGGGCAAAGACAAGGACAAATAGATAGTTCTTGAGGATGTTACAATGGAATAATCACTATAAAAGGCCAGCAAGAAAGTGCTTTGTGGAACCTGAATGACTAGTGGAATGAGTTATGCTTGGAGGCAAGACAGGGAAGAAAGCCTTCAGTAAACACACGGCTGACTGGATCAAGATGGTGGACTTAGCCTGTGCTACAACTTTCTCAGCTCTAACCCCTAAGTAAAGATAAAGGAAAATAAAAAAAGACAAGCTACCCACTGTTGGACAAGTCCATGGCCTATCCTGTCCCAATCATCATCAGCAGGTGAGGTAATCCTATCTGATCTGAATCATCACTCACCAGTAAGCCAAGCAGATTCTCATTTGGGCTGAGGAAAGAAAAAGTGCACCCTGGATGCACAACTAAAGTACAATCAGATACTTTAAAAATCACAAACATTGGGGGCACCTGGGTGGCTCAGTGGGTTAAAGCCTCTGCCTTCGGCTCAGACCATGATCTCAGGGTCCTGGGATCAAGCCCCGCATCTGGCTCTCTGCTTGCAGGGGAGCCTGCTTCCCCCTCTCTCTCTGCCTGCCTCTTGGCCTACTTGTGATCTCTGTCTGTCAAATAAATAAATAAAATCTTAAAAAAAAATCACAGACATTGGAGGGAAAACAAAAATAATTGAGAGATGCTATGATTCTCAGTAGAAGAATATCTGACCTAAGGAGTCAGGTAGGTGGAAGCACAAGATGAGTTAAAAAGAGGTACAGTATATGATATGATAGAGATTCCAAAATATATCCCATCAATTAGGAAAAAAGTAACAATTACATAGCTAAGAAATTCAAAAAGTCAAAAAGAATCAAGATATGCTGAATATTGGATTTCATCCTATTAAAGATCAAATTAGTAACTGGAAGATGGAACCTACAGATTGTACAGAACACAGAAGAAGAAAAAATAAGAAAATAAAACACAAATGCTAAGCAATATGGAAAAGAGATCCAGATGTTCTATTATCTTTCTAAAAGGCATTTTACAGGAATAAAAAAAGAGAAAATAACAGAAATTTTCCAGACCTGAAAAAAAGCCCAACAAGTAGGATTAGTTTAAAAAAAAAAAAAAAATTCACCTAGCAACATCTTAGACCTCAAAATAAAAAGAGAAAAATCCCAAAATCTTTCAGAGACGAAAAGAGAAAAATCAGATTACCATCAGATCTCTAATACGCAACAGTGAATGCTAACAGACAATGAAATAACACCTTCCGTTTCTGGAGGAAAATTAAATTTGGTCTATATTCAGCAGAATTATCATTCAAATGTGAGGGCAAACATAAAGACTTTTTTTTTCTTTTTCATATACAAAGATACAAAGATGAGGAGTATATGTGAAGTGAAGAACAACCAAAATGCTTAATATGTAGATAAGCCTAAATGAATATCAACTTTATAAATAATAATAGTAATGTCTTTTGGGTTTCAAATATAGAGAATATGAACAAATAACGACTGAAGCACATAAGGAAGAAGTGGTAAAAGACGTTTAAAATGTTCTAAATCTGTTGAACTGTCTGGGACAGGGGTAAAAGTATCAATTAACTAAGTGTGGAAAACAAAACAGAATAAGGAAAAATAATAAATTCAAACAAAGACAAGAAAGGAAGGAAACAGAAGCAGAACAAACAAGGAGCAAAGGGAAAGAACAGTGTAAGTTGGCAGAACTAAACCCAAATATGCCAGTATATTATGTATAAACAGACCAGGGGTAGCAAACTTTTTCTTAAAGTGCCAGATAGTAAGTATTTTAGGCTTGTATGGTATGGAGTCCCAGTTGCAACCAGTCAACTCTGCCATTGTAGCACAAAAGCAGCCATAGATAATCTGAAAATAAAGACTGCTGTTGTGTTCCAATAAAACTTTATTTGTAACAACAAGCACATACTTTAGTTTGCTGACGACTGCTATAGGCCATGGGCACACATTTGAAATTATGGGTACATATTTGAAGTTAGTATGATAGAATTAGTATTTAAGAATGATCACTCTAACTCTAAATGATAAAGAACAAACTGAAGGTTGATGGAGGGAGGTGGCTGGGGGATGGACTAGATGGGTGATGGGTATTAAGGAGGGCACTTGTTATGATGAGCACTGGGTATTGTATGCAAGTGATGAATCACCAAATTCTACTCCAGAAACCAATATTGCACTGTATGTTTATTACCTAAATTTAGACTAAAATAAAATGATCACTCTATCAGCAAGATAGATCAAGGTAGGAAAACAGTCAGGAAGCCATGTAAATAGGGAGGCACAGGATGATGAGGAGAGTTGGATTATGGAAATAGCTATTGGAAGGAAGGTAGATTTTTAGTTTTTTACTCTTTTTTTTTTTAAGATTTTATTTATTTATTCAATAGAGAGAGAGAGATCACAAGTAGGAAGAGAGGCAGGCAAAGAGAGAGGGGGAAGCAGGCTCCCTGCTGTGCAGAGAGCCTGATGCGGGGCTCGATTCCAAGACCGTGAGATCATGACCTGAGCCGAAGGCAGCAGCTTAACCCACTGAGCCACCCAGGCACCCCAAGTTTTTTATTCTTGTTGCCCTTTTTTGATAGAGATTTTATGCCTTCCTCTAAATAGAGCTGCTCACTTAAGATAGACTTGCCTTCTGTGGGAAAGAACCTCTCTAGTAGTGGCCTTAGTGTGAAATTGTTTAGGGTAGGGGCAACACCAATTCCAGAGGGACAGGGATAGTAGAGAACATGTGAAGAGAAAGATTATCAAGCATTTAAAAGCAGAAAGGGTTCAGAAAGATAGGGTCATTCTTCCTGCAATTCAAGAAAGTGCCAGTGTCCAACTGGGAAAAGGATGAGGAGCCAGTTGGTGGATGACGGTTAATGAAGGCTTTGAAAAGCCAAACAAGGCAGCCTGGAGGACCATTATTTCTGGTATTTTAGAGGTGGGGTTGCCATCCAGGGAGGCCAGTGCGGCACAGCAGGAAAACGCTAGCACAGATAACACCAGAGTGACTTTAAAGTGTCCTTTACCTCTGTGGTTTTCTAGGAAGGATACCTGGGATATAACAGCTGCTCAGTCGATGTTTGCTCAATTAAACTGAATACAAACAAGTAGATCAGGGTGAAGGTACAGACCTGCTCATGTTTCCTCAACAATTTAAAGAAAAAAAAAAAAGGCCTTCATTATAGAACTATGCCACAGGAATATTAGAGCAGGTCAGAGTCACAGGGATTCCTGCTTAAAACACAGATTGCTTACCCCACCCCCAGAGTTTCAGTGTCCCTAGCCAGGGCCACTGAATTTGCATTTCTAACAAGTTCCCAGTGGTGCTGATACTGTTGATCCAGGGATCACACTTTGAGAACCAAGGGTTGAGGGTTAAAGAGTTAAAGGATGTTGATGCTTCTGAGAGCCTGTAGGCTAAGGCAATTCAGGAAGTACAATGATTTTTCATCTATTCTTCTGTGTCAAGGGCTGAGAGAATTCTCGGGCAAGTATGATTTATAGAGCACTATACTTTCTTGGGGAACTGGATTTCCATACTTAGTCCAATGGCATAGGCCATTAAGGTTCCTAATGGATTGAGGAATTAATGAAGTATCTGGCAATGAGGCTTTGTGTATCATTAGATTCCTTGAGCACACAGCTTGGCAAAGGGCATCAAGAAATGATGAGCTGTGAAGGAGTTGGAAGTTCAAAGCACATCCCATCCCCCCTTTTTTTCTTTTAATATAATTTGTAGTATGATTTTACTGTTGTTTTCACAATGTTATGATTCTTTTTCCTTCCATAAATAGGTAATTCCAAAATAGGCACAATGCTTTTTAATTAGTGTTTCACTATAAGACAAGTAACAAGCTAATGATAATGATATATTAGCTAATTCCCTTTTCCTTTTGCTCTCCCAAGACACTTTTTACAAGCACCACACAGCAAACTAACATTCCCAACTCAAAGAGGGAATAATGTCAGACTCAATGGATAACACTATTGCTGAGGCTGAAACTTGCATTTTACTCTAAGACCTTAAACACAGGTTTTAAAGGAGAACCTTCCCATTCTCTTTCAATTCTACCTATAAAATTTATGTTCTGTTCAGCAGTATTCATTAAGTCAATCACTCAGGTGCCAATACTGGCCAGCACTAGAGGAATACTGAGATGAAGCAGTCGGAGTTGTTCAGCAGGAAGCTTACAGTGCAGGGGAGGAGACAGACATGTAAACACCTTAGGAGGAAAAGCACCTTAGAAGGAAAAGCAGGTGCAACAGCTGTCATTTAAGAGGAAGATTCAGAAGGAGCAGAGAGAGGAGTAGATTGATACCAAGAGAAATCAGTTTGCCCAGAGAGCTCAAGAGCAGTTGGGGGAGGAGGAGAAAGGGAACACAGGAAACCGAGATCCAACATGGACTGACACTACAGGGTTAGGCTGCTTTTGTGAGAGGCAGCAGTTAATATGCCAGCTCATACCACTCACACCAAACAATTGTCTGACCTCAGCCATCTAAGGATATTACAAATAGCAGACACTATGAAATGGTACAGTAAAACTCAATTCTGAATACTCATGCATCAGCTTATTACGTTTAAGTCCTGTGTTTCCCCACCCTCCTCATGAAAAGTTATTTCTACACTTCAAGTTCAGAGCATTAAAATATACAGCTTATGGTGTCAAGTGTGTTGAATTAAATCCTTATTTATGATATGTATCAGAAGCCATTTATCTCATTGCTTATTGTTTGGTGAGATTCACCCCGCAAAAAATGAGAAGCTAAGAAAAAGTCAACTAGCAGGATAAAGAGGAAAGGGCACAGGAATGAGCTCAGCCAGGCCAAGAGGCAGAGCCAGAAAAATGGGCAGAGGTGGTAGGGATCAGATCAAAGGATACACTTACTCAAAACAAGGCTAGATAGTCGTTGTTGGCCCTGAGAAATGTTAAATAAGAAGCACAAAAGAACTCTAGAACTGGAAAAGCCACTGCAGTTCAGGCATAAACTGACAAATTAACAAGTGACTCTTAAAAAGTACTATGTCAACAGCGCAGTCACACTTTTATTTTGGATCAGGAGATACACCACCAGGAAGCTCATCAAATAGGAATCCTTCTGGAAGCACTTTTAATCCCAGCCCCAGAACACTGACCACATACAGCAGGTGCTCAATAACTACTTCCTGACTAAATGAATGACTGTTTCCTTATTATAGATCATATGTTAATTCATTCTTTCAGCCATTTCAATACCTATTAAATATCTTTCATATAATAGACATTTTGCAAAATGTGAAAGGAGATATAAAAATGAAAAAGATACTATCTGTGTATTCAACCAGATTAATCTGGCATATAAGAATAGCTATGACAAAAGCTCTGCAGTGGTCATCATGATAATCAAGATAAAATGCTATTGGATTTGGAAGGAGAGAGGGCTGGAGAACCAAGGTGAGACCAACAGGTGTGCCTCAGCTGGTTACCTTCCTCCAACCTAGTACCTTCCATCATTCTTCTACTGAGGTGGTCTCAAAGAGGAGCAAAAGAGGATGAACTTCATGACAGCCACTCAAGGGACACCCCATACAGGACAAGAAAGCAAGTATGATTCTGCTTGGATGGTTAAGGTCATGTATCGGTAGAGCTCAGGCAGGTGACCTGTGCACCCCTCTGAAATGAGGGCACAAGTCACTGAGTCCAGGCACCACTAGGTCATTTCCATCAGGCTGGCTTCCAAAGTCAGAAGTTTCCTGTAATTTATTTCTTGGAGTTTAGAGGCAACGTGCTTCTGCACCAAGTCAGACACCGCCTTGGAGTGTGTTGGGGACATGCTACACACTGGCTGAGCCTGCAGTGGCAAGGATAAAGGTCTGCCACATGGTTCAGAGAAACTGCTGGCAAGGTTTAGAGAACTCGGGAAGCTAGCAAGAGCAGGCGGATGCCTTGTACTCACCTTGGAAGGACCAGCAGGTCTAGCCAGTGCACATGTGGTAGCATGAAGAAAGAGGAAGGACAGCCTACAATAGATGTAACAAAGCTCAGAGGTGGAAAACATGAGGCAAAATTGACTGAAGAAGTGTGAGCAAACTAAGGAATGACAGGCTAGAAGGTGAGATTTCAGAAGGTTTCGGATGGTCCCTGACACAAATCTCACCTTCACTTGCCAAGATGAGAGACTGACAAAGGCTTAATAGTGGTGACTAATTTTTAGATGGAAACAGAACTGCTATTTTATTACAATTTTCTGAGTGACTTAAGTTTAAACCTCAGGCAACCAAGCAATTCTCCACAGCAGCCCACCCAGAATATCAGAATAACCCTGCACGCTTATTGTTCAGGCATGGCTCTTTGCTTGTCCATCTTCTGTTCCTCCAGGGTTGGACAAATTCTACTCATCTTATCAAAGGTACCTCACACAGCGTACACAGTATCTGCGGAGTACCCTGACCAAACACCACACTTCTCCTGACTTCCCTACATGTATTTCATTGTAGTTGGAAGCACGGACTGGGAAGTCAGACAGATCTGATTTTGAATGCTAGCTTGGCACAGGTACAACACAAGGGCAAGTCACAGGAGGATGAGGGGGTCTGAACAAACAAAAGTGGAGAGAAGGTACTGGGGGAAACAAGCTAACCTCGGAAAGCTTCCTGCCTTCCTTTCCTACCCTCCTTCAACAGAAAACAGAACTTCCCCTCTGCACTTACTACCTGGGCTGTGCAGAAAACCTAAACATAAAAGCAGCATTTGCAAATAAATTAAAGGCAACATCACAATCTCCTGTTGAAAGAGGCACTGCACTGATAGTATAGAGGAGCATTTGCTGAATCACAAAATAGGCAGTTATCTATGCTGAGAAAAATCAATCACTTATCATTTCTACTTCTCTAACAGCCTGTTTGGGTTCCATCCTTCATTTCAAGTTTATTTCAAATTTAAAGGGCAAAAGGGGAGTACAATTACAGCATACAGAGAGCTTTAGAACACATCCTATTCTGAATACTTATTAAGTGTCCCTAAATATCTTTTAGCTGATGGGCGGGAAAAGCAAGCCTCCTAAATCACAAAATATACATTCTCTAAATACTTCTGTATTTGCATTTTTATTTCTTTTTATGTTAATATTAAAGACCACTTGTTTCCTAGAGGAAATTTCATTATTTGAAATTATTGTTTACAAGAGATCAAGCAGAAATTCTTACTCTCCCTGAATAAAGCATTTACTTGAACTCAAAATTACTGAATTATTTAACTTAAAATTTTTTAAAAGACCCGCTGTCCTTTTGGTACGAGCAGGCCCTGCTTAAGTCACTGATACGTGCTCTCTACCCTCCTGAAAGAAACCCAGATTTGTAAAGTTAGTTATAACTTAGGTGGATTTCTAAACTCTATAGTTTTTACATCTCTCTGAATTAATGACCGAAGTGGCAGTATTTTAATCATTTAATTCTCAGTATTGAATTTAAAAAGAAACGCAATTTTCCTGTTTCACAAGATTTTGGAAGGTTAGCTCACAAAGCTTTCCATTGCTCCAAGGACAGCCCTCCCTCACCCCAAGAAACTTTATTTATTATGAGTATCAGATATGATTTGGTACTGGCATTATCAAATCAAGGACTATAAAACATTTTCTATTTATTTCTGGCCTTGAGCATGAAGGCCTAAAGATATTTGACCAAAAATTAAATAAGACAAAGGCAGAGACTAATTATCCTTAGCAGTATTTGGTTTGGGACAGAGCAGATATCCAACCCCATCAAAGGCTGCAGTGTTGCTTTGTTTGATGTTTTTTTAGAGACGTGTGTATGGTTTCTTCAATCTCTGTTTTCTATGTATTCATTGAAATTTCATTCATTGGTGAGGTCTGCAATGGAACAATAAAAACTAATCTGCAAGGAGGGAACTGAGTCCCACAAATCAGGTTCTAAGTACCTCTTTCTTATCCAACTCCCCACATGAGGTTTTTAACAGTTTAAACGAACATTTATATACACTCCTGCTGCATATACTTACTTCGTTAATGGTACTTATTTGAGTGGTTGGGAAAAAGAAACATACAGAAGCCTCATCATTCTTCTTTAAGGGCTATACAAGGTGCTGTGCTGGGACATGCTTCCTGTTCCAAACACCCAAGGCTCTGGCATACATCTGACCCTTATTAGAGACTGTCACCCATGAAGTGTTCTATCTGTGGCCCCAAACTCTTTGCCTCTTGTCTTTCAATTACACCAGTCTTAGACCACACTGAGAAAATTTATGCTTAAGTTAAAATACCCCAGGCATCATGTCTCCAAACAACCCTGAGGAGGCAATGATGAAAAGTTATAAAGTCAATGAATGCAGGGCAGATGTGTCCCAGTGACCTTTCAGAGGAAGAACCTCTCCAGCAGGACAACCGTGGTCCTGAAAAGAGCAGATTCAAGGAATGAACACAGACTATCTAGTCCAGAGCCCATCCTGTCTTCTGCAGCCCCATAACCCACTGCCTTGCTCTGTTCAGGTTTCTACAATGGTTGCTTCAGGAGAAAAATCACCTAACAATAAGTTTGAGGCTTTGTCTTCTAGAATAGACAAATTTGGGATTTCCAATCTCAAGTGGCCCATAGGGTCACTTAGAAATTCTTTTTATCTTTCCCAATTTAGGAAGTGGACAAAAGGCAGCTAAATAGGCTCTCATCAAGGGTCTGGGACTGAATCCTAATGCTGCCCCCAATGTGGCTCTGCATTTGGGTTACCAATCAGGGATATTGCTTCTGGATTATTTAGGTAGAGTTCCTTTGAGGGATAGTGAATAATCTATTTGTGGGTAACTTCTCCAAACTTAGTTGCTACATTGGGCAAATAAAGACAATAAAAGCAACTACTCCTCATGAAGGTGCTCTCAGGGTTAATGGAAATAACATATATAAAAAGTTTTGCACAGTACCTGAGAGAGAGAATTAAGCAATGTTGCCCCATCTGTTCCCAAACCTTACCTCTCTCCAACCCCAGCCCAATCCTCACATTCTAAAGACAACTGAACCTCTTCATTCACCCAGACAACAGGGACCATTGGGCATGACATTCCTCAACTCTCCTGCCTTCCCCTCCACCTCTGGATCCAAAATTCCAAAATATTTACATCCACAATTACTCAAAAATCAAGTAACTATGACTTTGTCACAACTTGTTGTGTGATACATTGGCAGTAAAGCACGTTACCATACCACAAGTTAATTTTAAAACTATTTCAGTAAGTGTACTTTAGTATTATTGTATCCTATATAATCCTGTATATTTTATTTTAAATACTTAAAAACATTTTTCTAAAAAGAGATCCATAAGCTCTACCAAAAACTGCCAAAGGAGCCCATGGAACTGCTGACACAAAACAATTAAAAATGTATACAATCACTACGAACACAGTGATTACAACCATTCACACAAATGAACAGAATTTCAATGAATAAGCAAAAATGACAAATATCATGTTTAGGTTTGTGGAATCCTGCGTTTTTCTTTTTCTTTTTTAAGGTTTTTGTTTTGTTTTTATAATAATGACAAAAAAAGGATAGGATATGAACCGTAATATCTTTAGAGCTATTTTTTCCTCTCCTATCATTTCAGAGTCAGAACTAGCCAACTTGCTCCCACAATGAACCAAAGACACCTTGTACTACCCTCAGTTTCCCTGTCGTTGCAACTAGCTATGAACAGGTCATAAGAAAGGTGTAGCTGCAGATATTCTTCATGAAAATGACAATATCTTAATCTACATTGTGTACGTTTTTCTTTTGTGAAAAATTGGGTGACCAACCTTAAACAGATATTAGACCAGCCCAGCAATGAACTCTACAGCCAAAGGGTTAGAACACTAACTTCTTTAAAAGTTCATTTTGATTAAAAGTAAATATTTTTAAGATGCTAGGCCACTCTTAGTTATCCTTGGCATGACTCTTATAATGAGCATTTCATTCTCCTTCCATCTCTTAATGGATTTCTCAATATTTAAAAATTCCATTTTTGTGAGAACCTATCAAACAGAACAATGAATTACCCAAGCAGATGTGTGAAAGAACGTGTTCATACTCTAAAAGACACTCACTGCTTATATTATGGTTCATTGGCAATCATAAAACTGAAGTGTGGTCTTTTATCATTCACATTACTTTCTTAAAACATGAAGATGATGCAGTCTGTCTGGGAATGCACATGCTTCCATTTCTCTCGTGTACACACCTATGTGGAAAGAAAGAGACCCTTTGCTCCTCTGTGCAAGAGGTCCGTCAAGCTTCAAAGTGGTAAAATATAAACTGCTTTGTCTCAACATATGTACATCTATGTTTTAGTGCTACAATTTTGAGGCCAAAGTGGTACTTTTCAGTGGTAAGTTACAAAGAAAAAACATTTTTCTTTGGAGTCCTTTTCATGGGCCCTGATCAGATTAATACAAAATGAGGAAAACAGAAGAGTTCAAGGACTCCCATTTTTGTTTTGTTTTTGTTTTTTTGTAATAAAGTAAGATTTGGGGCTCATAATGCTTGCTGGAATTTGAGCAATTTTCAGGCTAATGCAAACTTCTTACCTCTACCTGCCAGAGTAGAGGCACTGGCCCGGGATTGGAGTTTGAGTTCCAGCTCTCCCATTAAGGAGAAGCGATCTTGAGTGGGCTATCCTGTGCCTCTAAGCCCCAGTTTCTACAGCTAGACTTGTCAGGAAATCTGCAGGGATTAATAGGATAATGGGTACAGAAGTGCCCTCTAAACATAAAAGGTTACAAAATGCCCATTGTTACTATTTTCTTTAAAAGATGTGTGGGAAGAAATAGAATGTGGTAATATGTTAGTTCCTTTCAGGTTGCCAAAGCAAAAGCCACAAGCACTTGGTATATGACACAAATGGGGCAGAAAATCAAATCACACTGTTTATCAAGGGAGTGTACCATCAAGGAACAAAAGACTATGATTTTTAAACAAATCTTCACAAAGAGTGTAGCAGCATTTGCTGAGCCTGAGGCTGGAGCCCCTATGGCAGAACAAGCATAAACAACTCTTCTCAAACTCATCTCTACCAAGTCCCCTTGTTGGGCCTGGCCTCACTCAGAGCTACGTGATTTTTTTTCCGGCCAACATCTTCCCAGGTGTGAGTTGATATGTTCATTCTTCAGTACCAGCTTCCCATTTCAATGGCAGGTGTGATGACCACAGCTTAACTCTTTATTACCAGTGTATGTTTTTCAGATTTATTTTTATGAACCAGAAGGAGAGGGGAGGCAACCCTTTACCAGATTCAGGGTTTGCATCTAGGACTTTGAAGTATTTTCATTTTTTTCTGCTACAGCCATGTTTAGTAAGTTATTTTTTAAAGCAGGGTTACTAAAATCATGTATCTACTTCAGTATGTATCTATCACTCATCAAAATATAAGAAGCTAGATATCTGGGCTCACAGACCCTTGTTCAAGAACAGGGAGTGTGTATTCCTCCTTCTCTAGAAGGGAAAAACTCTTCCTTTAAATGATTTTAAGTTTTTCAGTTAAACAAAACAAAACATCTATATTATTAGGGTGGAAAAATTATCCTCTTCTACGATTAGACTTGTGTGAAGTTTGGCAAAGTGTCATACAGGGTTTTCCTATTTCTCTGATGTGGATTCAGGTTTGTATTAGGTTAAAGCCATTCCCACAAAAGTGACAGACTGAAAGCTTCTACTGAAAACCAGAAAGAGTTACCTATTCAGGTCCACTTGAAATATTCATGAACTCAGCAGAGAATTGGTTTAAAAGTAGAGCCCCCATGCAGTGGAAGTTTTTGGGTTTCCTCCCCCCAGGTTTTAGGCTTCATGATGGTCTTTTCACAACTTGGTCCACCTGCTCATAAGATGCTTCTATGCCCTACGAGGACTATATTTTACCTTGCAAACTTTTACCTCCTGAACAAGAACAAGATACACAATTAACTTCTCCCCTGACAGGTAAAGTGTAATTATCAGTAGCCATATATGAGAAATCATGACAGTGGGTTGATATTGTGGTATATGCCTATTTTTTGGAAAGTGGCAGTTGGGTACATTGGGCATATATAAAGGAAACATAAATTCTTACATGAATCAAATCTGTCAGTGGAAAGGGGATACACAACATACCTCAAAGTCATGTAAAAAATGGTGCTATTGTTTTGACTGGTCCACTATACTGCACCTTTTGTAGAAAGACGGAACAGCCTCATAAAAAAAAATCTAGCCTGTTCCAAAGCCATTCCTTCATTTGATCATACCAGACACTAATGCAAAGGAAGCTTAACCCTTCTGAAAACATTTTAAACCTGATCAAATTAAAAGCAGCACCAGAAGGATTATTATTTTTTTAAAGCAAGAACCCACAAGCAATTTTCTTGACTAGAGGAAAAAATGCAAAAAAATCCTTTATCACAAAATAGCTTCTTGACTCTTTCCACCAATAAACCTTCCATCCATCCAAGAATGCCTATCCTCCTTGCTGATAACAAGCTGTGGAGATAAATATTTTATTTTTTCTATAAAACCCCAAATGATGTTTTCAAATAAAATAAAAATAAAACTACTACATGCCACTGTCAAAATGGTCCTAGAAGAGGTAAATGTCATTTTAAAGGCTGTGTGTTAAAATATTTAGGAGAAAGAATGTACTTGTCAAAGTTCCCACAGAAAGCTCCAAAGAGGTTATAAGTGCATCTATCAAATTTTCATCTACCTTAAGGCTGACCTACTGGGAAGCCACAGAAAGCCTGGCCTTGTGTTATGAGGGAGCTGGAGGTTCAGAGTTCTGGACAGCAAAAAGGGTCACACTCAAGTACAAAGATGGGGCTTGAGATAGATTCTGCCAAGATTCTCCAGGAAGGCACCAGCATTGGGTGGCAGGAATCGGCATTCTACTTTAAGCCACAGTTCAAACTACAGAACTGAATTCATCTGACCAGACCATCAACCTTCCTTGGGAGAATTCTGACCTCTCATGTCAAACCTAGCAAAGAAGTACCCGTCAAATATCAAAAAAAGGCCAAGCCAGCAAAATACAGGAAGGAATTTTTTTTTAAATCTAATTTAAATAGCTTCCATACCCTACCCTTTGGGAATTATATTCAGTAACTTTTTTTTAACAAGGAAAATTTGGTTTTAAGGAGCTTATGGGAACATTTAACTTGGACTGGAAAGGTTATTTGCTCAGTGTTAGGCTAAAAGCCAAAATCCACTTTTAGCCAGAGATGATTTTAATATTATACCTCACAAGAGTATTGTCATGTGAGCAGGCGGCTGCGATAAGCAATGTAGTAAAGTTATGACTTCCCCCAAAGACTCATTAAAATGTATTATTAAGTAGAAAAAAGTTCAGAAAATCCAAAAGGAACTCGCCTGTACTATCTCAGAAACAGTAAAACTGGTCTCCAACTTATCACTTCTTTGCTCTGCCTCCTCTACACATACCAGTAAGTAAATACTGTGAAGAAGTTGATCCTGATGCAAAAGAGGATGAAAATGCCTTACGATTGCGTGCCACTGTGATGTTCTGTATAAAATTTTTCCTTTAAATGTGTTATGAAGGAATATATAACAAATTTGAGTAACTGTAAAAAATAATAAACCTGTGAAACTCCATATTTTTAAATTATTCAATTGGCAAAACATGTAAAATTATGAACATTATCTTGAAGACAAATGGAAACTTTTTCCAATTTTAATTTTTACAATTTCAAATTTTAATAACTCTAATATTTTTCTTCTTCCTTTCTGTTTTGGTTTTTAACTCATTAAAATTTCTCCCTTCACCAGTTCTTGAAAATGTTCTTCCACCTCTTCAATTAAAAAAAAAAAAAAGAAAGAAAGAAAGAAAGAAAGAAATGTAATGACTTCATTTAAGCCAAGCAAACGTAATTCAGAAAGCTTGACCAAATATCGACTTTCTTACCGGATCCTGCAAGAATGTGAGAGCACACTTGGAAAGGCAGTCCAAGCTGCTATGGAAACGACATTCTTTTTTCATAATAACAATACTCCTGGCTGAGGACTGCTGGCATGCAAGCTCCCAATCCAAGCCCATTGACAGCTTGTGGAGTGGACAGATGAGGCGTGGAAAATATTTTAAATTAGTTCATTTATCTTGTTGAGACACAGGAAATGGCAACAAATTTCTCACATAAAAGAAAGAACAGAGAAAGACAGTGCACCTCTAGCAATGTGTAGCAAATTTAGCCCATTAAATCAAACCCTTCAGACTATTTCCTACTGCCTAATAATAGCCACATCTCATATCCTGAGGAAATGTTTTATGATCAAAAGATCCAGAAGGATGGCTAGAAATCACTGACTGTGTACAATTATCTGATGGACTCAAATTCCAGAAGTCAAATATTTTCAATTCAATGTTATTTGACTGATCCCAGGTAGATCTTGGACCAATATTAATCCTGATTAATAAGTCTAAAAAATTGCAATAAAGAACTGAAAGTTCTTGAAGGGGAGCTCAAAAATGCCATTTAGAGGGTGCCTGGGTGGCTCAGGTGTTAAGTGTCTGCCTTTGGCTCAGGTCATGATCCCACGGTCCTGGGATTGAGCCTTGCATTGGGCTCCCTACTTGGCGGGAAGCCTGCTTCTCCATCTCCCCCCTCCCTGCTTGTGTTCCCTCTCCAGCTGTGTCTTTCTCTATCAAATAAATAAATAAATAATTTTTTAAAATGCGATTTAGGATGAGTTATGTATGCAAAGATCATTTTTGGATAGGATGTGAACCTCCACTAAAGTGAATGGACAAAACAGCTTTGTTCTAGGTACCCATTCCATTCTTAACACATCAGGAACTTTTGGCTTCTTGTTTTCTTCCCACCTGAATGTCATGGCACCACCTGCACAGTGGTCTGTCACCGACTGCTTCATGAGTCCTTCCAAGAAGCAGTGACCTTTAAGCTTCACTTTAAGCTTCAGGCCTATAAGTAGAAGCAAGTGGACACAAGGGAGCCAAAGACGGGTCCTAGGATTCACTGGCAATCAGGGAATCATGTAAGGTAATTTCTGATTCATAAGTCTAAACAGGAGCTCAGAAATCTGTATGGTTCATATGCACTCCTAAGCCAGAGTTGGAAATCACTGTAACATCCCAAACCTGCCTCCTTCACAAACTAAAAGCAGATAGAACTTTGAAAATCTATGTGCTCCCTTGTACAATTTTGAGTAGACACATAAAATTTCTTATAACTTTAAATAATTATAAAAGTCATTAATTCTTGTGTATTAAACATTGACATTTAGAAACAAAATACATATCATGGGATGCCTGGGTGGCTCAGTTGGTTAAGCATCTGACTTGGTTGCGGCTCAAGTCACAATCTCAGGGTCATGGGATCAAGCCCCATGTTGGGCTCCCTGCTCAAGCAAGGAGTCTGCTTGTCTCCCTCTCTTTCTGCCCCTTCCTCTGCTCATGTGCTCTCTCTCTTAGCTACCCTATGACCCTGCAATTACACTACTGGATATTTATCCCAAAGATACAATTGTAGTGAAAAGGCAGGCCACAAGCAAACCAGTGTTCATAGCAACAATGTCCACAATAGCCAAACTGTGGAAAGGGATGAGATGTCCTTCAACAGACTAATGGGTAAAGAAGATGTGGTCCATATATATAAAGGAATCAGAAAGGAAGAATACCCAGCTTTTGCATCAACATGGATGGGATTGGAGGACATTATGCTGAGTGAAATAAGTCAACCAGAGAAAGTCAATTATCACATGGTTTCAGTTATTTGTGGAACATAAGGAATAGCATAGAGGACATTAGGGGAAGGAAGAGGAAAATAAAGAGGGGGAAATTGGAGCAGGAGATGAACCATGAGAGCCTATGGACTCTGGGAGACGAACTGAAGGTTTTAGAAGGGACAGGGGTCGGAGGATGGGTGAGCCCAGTGATGGGTATCAAGGAGGGCACGTATTGCATGGAGCACTGGGTATTATTTGCAATCATGAATCATGAACCACGACATCAAAAACTAATGATGTACTATATGATGACTAACATAACATAATAAAAATAAATAATTTTTTAAAATTATCTCTAAATTTAAAAAATTATCTCTAGGGAGGAGTCAAGATGGCGGAGAAGTAGCAGGCTGAGACTACTTCGGGTAGCAGGAGATCAGCTAGATAGCTTATCTAAAGATTGCAAACACCTACAAATCCAACGGGAGATCGAAGAGAAGAAGAACAGCAATTCTAGAAACAGAAAATCAACCACTTTCTGAAAGGTAGAACTGGCCGAGAAGTGAATCCAAAGCGACGAGAAGATAGACCGCGGGGGGAAGGGCCGGCTCCCGGCAAGTGGCGGAGCAACGGAGCACAAAATCAGGACTTTTAAAAGTCTGTTCCGCTGAGGGACATCGCTCCAGAGGCTTAACCAGGGTGAAGTCCGCGCGGGGTCAGCATGGCCTCAGGTCCCGCAGGGTCACAGAAGGATCAGGGGTGTCTGAGTGTCGCAGAGCTTACAGGTATTAGAACGGGGAAGCCGGCTACAGAGACAGAGCCAAGGAGTGAGATCTCAACTCAGGGTTACCTTAAACCGGTCACAGGCTCGGTCAGCTCGGAGCGTGGCCGGAGGCCAGGGTGACGGGAGTAATTGGGTGCTGTTCTCTGAGGGCGCACTGAGGAGTGGGGCCCCGGGAACTCAGCTCCTCCAGGCCGGAGACTGGGAGGCTGCCATCTTCATTCCTGTCCTCCGGAACTCTACAGAAAGCGCACTCAGGGAACAAAAGCGCCTGAAAGCAAACCCGAGTGAGTGGATTACTCAGCCCAGCCCCTGGTAAGGGCAGTGCAACTCTGCCTGGGGCAAAGACACTTGAGAATCACTACAACAGGCCCCTCCCCCAGAAGATCAACAAGAAATCCAGCCAGGACCAAGTTCACCTACCAAGGAGTGCAGTTTCAATACCAAGGAGAGCAGCGTAATTCCAGAGGAGGAGAAAGCAAAGCAAGGAACTCATGGCTTTCTCCCCATGATTCTTTAGCCTTGCAGTTAATTTAATTTTTTCTTCTTTTTCAATTTTTTTTCTCTTCTTCTGCTAAATTTTTTTTAACTTTTACCCTTTTCTTTTTTAAAGTTTTTTAACTAGTTGATGTAATATATATATATTTTTTTTCCTATTTATATTTTTTGTTTTCTTTTTTTTAATTGTTTCTTTTTTTTTTTTCTTTCTGAACCTCTTTTTATCCCTTTTCTCCCCCCTCACGATTTGGGATCTCTTCTGATTTGGATAAAGCATATTTTCCTGGGGTTGTTGCCACCCTTTTAGTATTTTACTTGCTCCTTCATATACTCTTATCTGGAAAAAATGACAAGGCGGAAAAATTCACCACAAAAAAAAAGAACAAGAGGCAGTACCAAAGGCTAGGGACCTAATCAATACAGACATTGGTTATATGTCAGATCTAGAGTTCGGAATGACAATTCTCAAGGTTCTAGCGGGCTCGAAAAAGGCATGGAAGATATTAGAGAAACCTCTCGGGAGATATAAAAGCCCTTTCTGGAGAAATAAAAGAACTAAAATCTAACCAAGTTGAAATCAAAAAAGCTATTAATGAGGTGCAATCAAAAATGGAGGCTCTCACTGCTAGGATAAATGAGGCAGAAGAAAGAATTAGCGATATAGAAGACCAAATGACAGAGAATAAAGAAGCTGAGCAAAAGAGGGACAAACTACTACTGGACCATGAGGGCAGATGTC
This sequence comes from Enhydra lutris kenyoni, assembly GCF_002288905.1. Lineage (NCBI taxonomy): Eukaryota > Metazoa > Chordata > Mammalia > Carnivora > Mustelidae > Enhydra > Enhydra lutris. The sequence goes on along the minus strand of NW_019154131.1, from coordinate 2,559,123 downwards.
GAGAGATAAGTGACACCATAAGACGAAACAACATTAGAATAATTGGGATTCCAGAAGAAGAAGAAAGAGAGAGGGGAGCAGAAGGTATATTGGAGAGAATTATTGGAGAGAAGTTCCCCAATATGGCAAAGGGAACAAGCCTCAAAATCCAGGAGGTGCAGAGAACCCCCCTCAAAATCAATAAGAATAGGTCCATACCCCGTCACCTAATAGTAAAATTTACAAGTCTTAGTGACAAAGAGAAAGTCCTGAAAGCAGCCCGGGAAAAGAAGTCTGTAACATACAATGGTAAAAATATTAGATCGGCAGCAGACTTATCCACAGAGACCTGGCAGGCCAGAAAGAGCTGGCATGATATATTCAGAGCACTAAACGAGAAAAACATGCAGCCAAGAATACTATATCCAGCTAGGCTATCATTGAAAATAGAAGGAGAGATAAAAAGCTTCCAGGACAAACAAAAACTGAAAGAATTTGCAAACACCAAACCAGCTCTACAGGAAATATTAAAAGGGGTCCTCTAAGCAAAGAGAGAGCCTAAAAGTAGTAGATCAGAAAGGAACAGAGACAATATACAATAACAGTCACCTTACAGGCAATACGATGGCACTAAATTCGTACCTCTCAATAGTTACCCTGAATGTTAATGGGCTAAATGCCCCAATCAAAAGACACAGGGTATCAGAATGGATAAAAAAACAAAACCCATCTATATGTTGCCTACAAGAAACTCATTTTAAACCCGAAGACACCTCCAGATTTAAAGTGAGGGGGTGGAAAACAATTGACCATGCTAATGGACATCAGAAGAAAGCAGGAGTGGCAATCCTTATATCAGATCAATTAGATTTTAAGCCAAAGACTATAATAAGAGATGAGGAAGGACACTATATCATACTCAAAGGATCTGTCCAACAAGAAGATCTAACAATTTTAAATAACTATGCCCCTAACGTGGGAGCAGCCAACTATATAAACCAATTAATAACAAAATCAAAGAAACACATCGACAATAATACAATAATAGTAGGGGACGTTAACACTCCCTTCACTGAAATGGACAGATTATCCATGCAAAAGATCAACAAGGAAATAAAGGCCTTAAATGACACACTGGACCAGATGGACATCACAGATATATTAAGAACATTTCATCCCAAAGCAACAGAATACACATTCTTCTCTAGTGCACATGGAACATTCTCCAGAATAGATCACATCCTCAGTCCTAAATCAGGTCTCAACTGGTATCAAAAGATTGGGATCATTCCCTGCATATTTTTCAGACCACAATGCTCTGAAGCTAGAATTCAATCACAAGAGGAAATTTGGAAAGAACCCAAATACATGGAGACTAAACAGCATCCTTCTAAAGAATGAATGGGTCAACCAGGAAATTAAAGAAGAACTGAAAAAATTTATGGAAACAAATGATAATGAAAACACAATGGTTCAAAATCTGTGGGACACAACAAAGACAGTCCTGAGAGGAAAATATATAGCGATACAAGCCTTTCTCAAGAATCAAAAAGGTCTCAGGTATACAACCTAACCCTACACCTAAAAGAGCTGGAGAAAGAACAAGAAAGAAACCCTAATCCCAGCAGGAGAAGAGAAATCATAAAGATCAGAGCAGAAATCAATGAAATAGAAACCAAAAAAACAATAGAACAAATCAACGAAACTAGGAGCTGGTTCTTTGAAAGAATTAATAAGATTGATAAACGCCTGGCCAGACTTATCAAAAAGAAAAGAGAAAGGACCCAAATAAATAAAATCATGAAGGAAAGAGGAGAGATCACAACTAACACCAAAGAAATACAGACAATTAGAAGAACATACTATGAGCAGCTCTACGTCAACAAATTTGACAATCTGGAAGAAATGGATGCATTCCTAGAGACATATATACTACCACAACTGAACCAGGAAGAAATAGAAAGCCTGAACAGACCCATAACCAGTAAGGAGATTGAAACAGTCATCAAAAATCTCCAAACAAACAAAAGCCCAGGGCCAGTTGGCTTCCCGGGAGAATTCTACCAAACATTTAAAGAAGAACTAATTCCTATTCTCCTGAAACTGTTCCAAAAAATAGAAATGGAAGGAAAACTTCCAAACTCATTTTATGAGGCCAGCATCACCTTGATCCCAAAACCGGACAAGGATCCCATCAAAAAAGAGAACTACAGACCAATATCCTTGATGAAATCAGATGCAAAAATTCTCACCAAAATACTAGCCAATAGGATTCACCAGTACATTAAAAGGATTATTCACCACGACCAAGTGGGATTTATTCCAGGGCTGCAAGGTTGGTTCAACGTCCGCAAATCAATCAATGTGATACAATACATTAATAAAAGAAAGAACAAGAACCATATGATACTCTCTATAGATGCTGAAAAAGCATTTGACAAAGTACAGCATCCCTTCCTGAACAAAACTCTTCAAAGTGTAGGGATAGAGGCACATACCTCAATATTATCAAAGCCATCTATGAAAAGCTCACCACAAATATCATTCTCAATGGAGAAAAACTGAAAGCTTTTCCGCTAAGGTCAGGAACACGGCAGGGATGTCCATTATCACCACTGCTATTCAACATAGTACTAGAAGTCCTAGCCTCAGCAATCAGACAACAAAAGGAAATTGAAGGCATCCAAATCAGCAAAGAAGAAGTCAAACTATCACTCTTCGCAGATTATATGATACTATATGTGGAACACCCAAAAGACTCCACTCCAACACTGCTACAACTTGTACAGGAATTCAGTAAAGTGTCAGGATATAAAATCAATGCACAGAAATCAGTTGCATTTCTCTACACCAACAACAAGACAGAAGAAAGAGAAATTAAGGAGTCAATCCCATTTACAATTGCACCCAAAACTATAAGATACCTAGGAATAAACCTAACCAAAGAGGCTAAGAATCTATACTCAGAAAACTATAAAGGACTCATGAAAGAAATTGAGGAAGACACAAAGAAATGGAAAAATGTTCCATGCTCCTGGATTGGAAGAACAAATATTGTGAAAATGTCTATGCTACCTAAAGCAATCTACACATTTAATGCAATCCCTATCAAAATACCATCCATTTTTTTTTCAGAAGTGGGACACATAATCCTAAAATTTATATGGAACCAGAAAAGACCTCGAATAGCCAAAGGAATATTGAAAAAGAAAGACAAAGGTGGTGGCATCACAATTCCGGACTTCAAGCTCTATTACAAAGCTGTCATCATCAAGACAGCATGGTACTGGCACAAAAACAGACACATAGATCAATGGAACAGAATAGAGAGCCCAGAAATAGACCCTCAACTCTATGGTCAACTCATCTTCGACAAAGCAGGAAAGAATGTCCAATGGAAAAAAGACAGCCTCTTCAATAAATGGTGTTGAGAAAATTGGACAGCCACATGCAGAAAAATGAAACTGGACCATTTCCTTACACCACACATGAAAATAGACTCAAAATGGATGAAGGACCTCAATGTGAGAAAGGAATCCATCAAAATTCTTGAGGAGAACACAAGCAGCAACCTCTTTGACCTCAGCCGCAGCAACATTTTCCTAGGAACATCGCCAAAGGAAAGGGAAGCAAGGGCAAAAATGAACTATTGGGATTTCTTCAAGGTCAAAAGCTTTTGTACAGCAAAGGAAACAGTTAACAAAACCAAAAGACAACTGACAGAATGGGAGAAGATATTTGCAAACGACATATCAGATAAAGGGCTAGTGTCCAAAATCTATAAAGAGCTTAGCAAACTCAACACCCAAAGAACAAATAATCCAATCAAGAAATGGGCAGAAGACATGAACAGACATTTCTGCAAAGAAGACATCCAGATGGCCAACAGACACAGGAAGAAGTGCTCCACATCACTCGGCATCAGGGAAATACAAATCAAAACCACAATGAGATATCACCTCACACCAGTCAGAATGGCTAAAATTAACAAGTCAGGAAATGACAGATGCTGGCGAGGATGTGGAGAAAGGGGAACCCTCCTACACTGTTGGTGGGAATGCAAGCTGGTGCAACCACTCTGGAAAACAGCATGGAGGTTCCTCAAAATGTTGAAAATAGAACTACCCTATGACCCAGCAATCGCACTGCTGGGTATTTACCCTAAAGATACAAACGTAGTGATCCGAAGGGGCATGTGCACCCGAATGTTTATAGCAGCAATGTCCACAATAGCCAAACTATGGAAAGAACCTAGATGTCCATCAACAGACGAATGGATAAAGAAGATGTGGTATGTATATACAATGGAATACTATGCAGCCATCAAAAGAAATGAAATCTTGCCATTTGCGACGATGTGGATGGAACTAGAGGGTATCACGCTTAGCGAAATAAGTCAATCAGAGAAAGACAACTATCATATGATCTCCCTGATATGAGGGAGAGGAGATGCAACATGGGCGCTTAAGGTGGTAGGAGAAGAGTAAATGAAACAAGATCGGATTGGGAGGGAGACAAACCATAAGTGACTCTTAATCTCACAAAACAAACTGAGGGTTGATGGGGTGAGGGGGATTGGGAGAGGGGGGGTGGGGTTATGGACATTGGGGAGGGTGTGTGCTATGGTGAATGCTGTGAAGTGTGTAAACCTGGCAATTCACAGACCTGTACCCCTGGGGATAAAAATATATTATATGTTTATTAAAAAAGAAAATTTAAAAAATTTAAAAAAATTATCTCTAAATACCACAGTGATTTGATACCTCTACCATTCTTGAAGAAACATAAAAGAACAGGTGCTTCTTTAACAGGTTTTATAGCATTCCTTCTTCCCTTTCAGCTTACATTGCCTATATTGTACTTTCTTTACAGAATTTTATCTGGTGATATTTTTGTGTTTAAAACCTCCTTTATTGACCATTCTACCATAATCCTCTGTATAATAAAAATATGCAGATTAGTTCAAGTTTCAGTTAATTTCCTCTGAGAAGGTTCTAACTTAAGAAAAAAACCTTCTGAGTTTAATAATTGCACTATAAAAAATTGTAACTAAAAGCTATGTATATAATAATGGTAATTATTTAAAATAGTAATTTTTTTGGAAATACATCTCTTTTTCTGTTTTTAAAGATTTTATTTATTTGACACAGAGAGAGAGATCACAAGTAGGCAGAGAGGCAGGCAGAGAGAGAGGGGGAAGCAGGCTCCCCGCCAAGCAGAGAGCCCGATGTAGGGTTTGATCCCAGGACACTGAGATCATGACCTGAGCCAAAGGCAGAGGCTTTTAACCCACTGAGCCACCCAGGCGCCCCGGAAATACATCTCTTAACCAGATAAACAAAAGAAGATTTTTTAAAATTAGCTTATGTAAATATATTTCACACATTGCTAGAGTGAGACAAGTTTCAAGTGTCAATTTAACTGTATTTTTCTTCTTTAAAAAAAACATTCACATCAACAAGTCGTATTGCTGGAGTTTTGTTGCAGCAATATCCCTCAATGCTTTTGAAATCCTTCCAAGTCAGATGCCCAGATGCATACCAGCCGCCATCTAGCACAATCTATTAACTGACATCCTCTGGGTATTCGTTCAGTTTTGTCCAAAGTAAAGGAAAAGAACCATCTGAATAGCAAATAAATACACGTCACCCTATCAGTACATTCATTACCTTTGCAACTTTACTTATTAAGAGCAGTATTTTGTACCCTTCCTCTGCTTAGTATGCCAGAGGTCTTCCAACTTGGAGCAGGAACAAGATCCCACCATGCAATTAGAGATGGGGGTGAGTTAAGTGGGAGACTGACTGAAGGGCAAGAGGCCAGGAGACCCTGTAGACTGTAGGTCTGTTCGTAGGCAGATGAACTTTAGGGGAAAGTATGAATTATCCTTGTACCTGTCCTTATGAAGGTACTCAGGATAGGTGTACCAGTTCGAAGGTACCTACCAGGTGATCCTGTAGTCCATAATCCCAGGGGTCTCCTGGTGGCACCTACAGTTACCCAAGGCGAAGAGCACTCTGACAGCAGCTCAGACAGGAAACAGGGCTGAACAGGGTGGTGCCCAGCACAGTGCTGACTTCACAAGGACAGTGTGGCAGGTGGGGTGGGGGCCACTAGAACTGAGAGGATGGTGGGCATCTCTCTTAGAGCAACCTGTTACAGCATGGACTTTCCCAATTCCATCGTCTTCCCCAGCCTCAGGTTTCCAGAAAGATTCCATTGAGAACACAGCACAAAATGTGGATAATTATTCCCCTCTGTGACAGAAGGCATACTTACTCAACAGAGTACTAACAACATACTATTCCAGTGCTACTGTTGCAGCAATCAATGTACCTAGGACTCACAACCAAAATCCTGTGTGGTCTAACTCAGAAATTCACAATTAGGGCTAGTGGAGTTTCAAAATACAGAAGTATCTACCAATTTTTAAAACTTCTCCTGCTTGTTCTGGGATTCAAATGTACTAGAGATAAACAAGTTTTTGAAATGAAAAATAATAAAAGAAAGAAAAAAGAAAAAATGAAGTTCTTCCACTGCATGCTCCATTCACTTCAGGAGGGGTTAACATATAAACTCAGTGGGGAGTACCGTTATCTATAAATGCTAAAATTATCTCACCATGCAGTCTGAGAAGGAAAACACAAGAGAAAAAAGTTTTTAAAAGCCCAAACTCCTATGAGCAGAGGACGGACATGGGACCATAACCTTAACTCCCGCCTTTCTGCATCTAGCAGGAGCTTTCGCTATGATGCCACCCTTAAGCAAGATTAAAATGTCATCTGGGGACCCAGAGCTGCTCAAGGGTCAGCCAGCATGACTCCACATTTTACAGCATAAAAGTCAGGTTAAGCATAAGACCAGAAAGAATCTATTCTTCTCTTCCTTTTGGTTGTTCCTCTTAGTTCTCTCTGTACAATTAGAGTTTGTTAGAAACAACTTTTGGCACAGCCTCATTGGCTCTTTGAAACAGGGAAGGAAAAGGCAAGAAAATCCTAGAATATTAATTTTGGAACTGAAAGGATCACTTACCTTAGAAATGAGGAAACTGAGGCCTGAAGAAGAGAAGTTTTTGTCCAGGGTCACACAACCATGGCCAGGATGCCCATGAAGGCCCTGGTGCCCTCCTCTGCCACACTGCTCCAGGGCTCCTGCCTCACTCTATTTGGCCCCAGCCCCTCCACTCCTCCTGCCCCGCAGGCTTCTTTCAGTTCACTGATGTGCCTAGCTGCTCTCCCCCTTCAGGGCTCTTGAATACACCACTTCCTTTACCTGCATAACTCCCTCTAACTCCACCTTTATCATGGCTATACCTACATGTCTTCTAGCTCTTAAATGTCATTCCTTCAGGCCCATCTGTTCTTGACCCTCCAAATTAGCTTAGTCTCCCTGATAGATATTCTTGTAGTACCGCACTCTTCATAATTAATCATTTTTTCACATATCTCTCTACCTAGACCTATGAACTCCAAGAATATTGGAACCAGTATGCGTTCATCCATGTTTATAAGCCATTAAGTATTACCCCTTATAAGTAACTGCTCAGGACCTAGAACATGGTAAGCACTCATTAAGTATTTACAGATAAATTTAGTAAATATTTACTACATGTCAGATACTGCTTTGAAGATGTTATATATTCACTTAATCCTCTGAACTCCAAGGGACAGGCAACAACAATATTTTGATTTTACAGATAAAGAAACCGAGGCACAGAGCATTTCAGAATCTTCACCAATATCACACAGTGCATAAGTGGAATGGTTATTTAAAATACACATAATGTGTACTGGGTAACATTTATGGTAGCAGCTTCATGAATGGCTAGGAGACCTGAATTAGGACATAATCAATTCTTGGAACAACTATTAAAGAACAAGTCCATTATGCTCTACTATAGGACATTATGGGAGCATTTTCCAAAAGCATATAATAACAGACTTTATATTATCATTTTTCATGCTCCAGTAGCAACAATCTCCAAAACCTCAGTGGCTAACGACACAAGTTTGTTTCTTGCTCATGCTGAATGTTGGTTGTGACTCTGCTCTGGGCCTTCTTTAATATGGGATCTAGGCTGAGGGAGCAAGTTCTATCAGAATCATGCCATTCTCCCAGATGCTGGCATCACGCAGGGTAAAGCTTCAGTTTAGTAGCACACAGGTCATTACCACTGACATTAAATTAAAAGCCCATGCTCCTTATTTTCTTTCCCTACATTCCCCAGTACATTAGAAGAAACCAACTAACTCCATTAAGCTTATTTTCATTAAAATGCTCATGGCACTGAATACTTGGGTCACTTAGAGCATGTCTTCCCTAGGCATTTGATTGTTGGGACCTAAGGGGGATGATCTGAGTAACTTTTTGCTATGGCTATACCATGGGCTGCCCGTTGAATCCTTCCTCTAATTCTTTAAGGCTTTTTAGTCCTGTCTCTACACAATGCTTTTACTCATTCAACCCTCTCCCAGTTGAAAAACCCCTTACTGACCTGGACTCAAATTCCCATAGAGGTACAGTAGAAAGACCTCTCCTATCTTTCCTTTGAGAGAAGGGATGATAAGGAAGAGATATAATCTAACAATCTTAGTGTTTAAACAGTACTACTTTATCTCCTGAGTAACTTAACCTCCATTTGCCTTGGGCACTTTGCATGTGCTAATTCATGATTCCTTATGTCTTTGGATGTTAGAAATGATTATATCATTTTATAGGTAGCAAATAATAATAGACACCTAGAGGTTAAGTATCTTGCCTTAAGTCTCACAGACAGCAGCGGAACTAAGACAAGAAGATCCCTCCTGGTATTCTAACCTTTGCACAGAAATGTTAATCTAGACTTTCTAATGATTCTGAGCTAAAGTAAAGATACAGCCAGAGTAAATATCTCCAACCCCTTTCCATTGATATACATATATCCACACATACTAAATACATATATTTTTATGTGTGTGTGTGTGTGTGTGTATTATATAAATATATACATATGAACATACACACAAAACACTGACTCAGAATGGGGGGGAAATATTCTTGAACTGTTGAGTACTTGTAGGCTGGTGAACTGACAGAACTTCACTTATTTGATAAATAATTAATCAGTCCTCGCTTCTTCAGGAAAATACACAATAGGGAACTGCAGGTCTCATCCCTGCTTGAGACTGAACTCTAACAATGGCAAGGAACATAAATATTAAATAAGGGAAAAGCCTGTAATGTTTGGTGCTATATTTTATCACTTCTCTTAAATCTGACAATTTCCTTTTATTGCATACAACTTGATCATTCATTCTGTTGAACAAAGACATAAGCCCCTATTGTCAGCTCTCTGTTTTGCTACTGCAAATGCTTGACAAAATTGCCCGTTTCATTTTTTATTCCCTATAGATCATCCTGCCCTCAAGGAAGTGGCTCTGAAGCAGTGTGAGATCTGGAGCAGAGTGTGACAACCCAGCAGTCTCGAGATGAAGTGTCAAGTCAGCAGACAATACTGGTTACAAGAGCAAAGCAGACTCTCACAGGAAAAGGACTGCCTGCAGTCCTCTGGAGGCATGCTGGGACTCACAGGCAGGAAGCAGTCAAAGCTCTGCCTCTGCAAATGGATATAAGAGAAGCACTATCCCTTCCATCATCAACCTCAGAGAGGACCCAAACTGCAAGGCTCTGAAAGAACCAGTGAGCATTTATGGAGTCACTCTAAATGGGATGCCTTTGCCCCTGGTGTCTTACCTTGATCACAGTATCAGTGACAATGCCTGACTGGGTCTCCTCTTAACTCTTCCTGAATCTTACCTCCTAGGGATCCTGAAATAAACACAGGTAAGCACACACTATTCCTAATGGAGTGTTCATCTGAGTCCCTCTGTGCTATTCTAATGGACAAGGGTAGAGGGGAATCTTTTAACTGATCCATTCATTCATCACATAAACCTTTTCTGGGTATGGACTCATGCCCCATCTGAGGCTGTAGTGATGCAAAGACAAACAGGCTAAGTCTCTGCTCTGGAGGACAGACAGAAATTCTAGAGAAGGAAGTCTCTGGAGTATTTCTTTGATGATTCCATTCTCAGATCCACCATGATACCATTCACAGGGAGAAGGGTCAAGCCAAGTGAAAGGTACCTGATGTTTAAACATCATCTACCCAAATACCTTCCTAAAAAGTCTCTTTAGCCAGTAATTAGCTCTTTCACTCCTGCCCTTATCCAATCTCTAAACTGGATCAACATCTCTAAACGAGTGCAAGAAATTTGGAATATTCACCTTATCAAGTTTCTGAAGTAACACAAGCCATTCCTTATTAGTACTTGGCCTACCTTCTACTGATTGCCTCTCTGAACTCCTCTCCAGAACTTTAAACACTTGTTTTGCAGACACCGGAAACCTAAAGGATTTCTTCTATCAATATGGAATATTTCCACCATATTTCCTCATCAAATTTCCATCATATTTCCTCATGCAAAGCAATTATTCTACTTCCCAGATTTCCCCATTACCCCTGCAGGCTCTGGGCCGTGGAGTGTGTTCAATGTTTTTCAACAGAAATGTCACGTGTGATTCTGGCATTTATGGTTGTCAACATCTTCAAAGTGGATGAATGCCAGGGACATACTCCTGGAGATACTTTCAGTCACTGGGGCAGTACCACCTGTGAGAGCTGATGATTTCCTCTGATCTTTTACATATCTGCATGGAGGATATATGCTCAGGTTTCCCTCTGTTGTTCCTTACTTGCAGTGAGTTTGGTGTGCTGTACGGGGCACAAGTAAGAATGTTTCCCTTAAAACCTTATTTAAAACCCTATAGGCATCAGCCTTCCCAAACCATAAATTTAGGCTGTTAGACTAAGTCCTTCCCTTAGCACTTTAGTCATCGAGTTATTCTTCAATATCTTCCCTACAAACATTTGGCCCAGGTCCCGAGGTCCATCCCATATCTATGTGTCTCTTCAGCACATAAAAGAGATTCAGGAAAGGAGAAGGAACAATAAAATTTCAGGTTTACTGGCAGCACTAAGTGAAGTAATCCCACTACGCATACACTTTTCTTACAAGAAAATCACTTACTCAACCTTTCCATTCACCTGCCTGATGAGATCTACAAATATTTTAAGAGGGTAATTTGGAAGAGTTATAATAGCAGAAGTTGCTCAAGCTGTAGCATTAGTCTCTGTCGTTTGCTTTAGGTTTGCCCTGGACATTTAGCTCATTTACACAAGTGAATAACTAACTGCCTATTTATTTATCAGGTCAACAAAGACTCGTTTAAACTACTTATTAGCAGTCATCCTTATATAGTAGTAGTCTTCAAATGTTTTTGCTTATATTTCCCCAAAAGACTTTTGCATGTTAAAGTTAAACCTTATACATTTATTTGAGGATTAAAAAAATTAAGGGGTATTATTTTCCAACATAGAATTCCAAGTTATAATTATATATATGTTTTAAATATATTTTATCAAACTTTTGAGACTGCAGATTAAATATAATTTATGTTAAGTATCTGATATATATGTATATACATATATAACCTAATGGACAAAGGTAACAATCATTATCAAACCAATCGGCCAAAACTGTTTTATTTTCTCTCAGAATAAGTCTAATTCATTTTTAAAATAAAATAAATATATTAATATGTATTCCCTTATCAAGCATCTCATTTCTAAATTCTAAGAGATAACAAAGAGTATATAGGGTAAAATATAGGCCTCCACTATATAATACCTTAAACCTAATAGAAATTCATTTCTGACTCACATAAAAGTATCAGACTGTCAAATAATTCAGTGGGGCAGAATTCCTCCACAGTCATTCAGAGACAAAAAGTGCTATCAATTCAACATTTAGGTTCTGGGGTCTCAATCTGGGTCAACTCCATTCCAGAAACCATAAGGAAGAGAATATCTGCGGGCATTAAGAAGCCAAACCTGGGAGTGATATCCATCACTTTTGCTCCCATAGTAGCTTTAGCTGAGCTCCAACCTGCAAGGGAGACTGGATTATGTGGACCAAAGCTTTGGACCAAGGAAGAGAAGACCATGGGATTTAATTGGCAGCTAGTAGATAAAGTCAGGACTTTCTCAATAAATTAACGCCTAGATGAAATAATGTGCTATTTACTTCAGTATTTATCACCTAATCTGTCTTTGTCTTGCTCTCTTAAGACGACTATCCCTTTGTTTATCTACTTGAAAGTAATGCAATTATTCTATAAAGCAAAAACAGTAGGGGAAAAGAGAACCAGTAGCCCATTCCAACACTCATTCTCATACAGATCAATCTAAAGAGAGAGTACATACAAAAGTTGAGAGTCTGGTACTTAACTTGACTGAGAACTATCACTGCACTGGACTGCTAAGACAGTCTTCATATAACTCTATGGCATGTGGACTACAGTTTTAGTCCCTGACATATAAAGTATCAGAAAACATACAGGATCACAGAATTCTTTACTTCTTGAGATTTTTATTTATTTATTTATTGGCGGGGAGGGGGGCGCGAGGGAGGGGGATCAAGAAAGTGAGAGAGTGAGAACACAAGCAGGCCTGGGATCATGACCTAAGTCGAAGGCAGATGCTTAACTGACTAAGCCACCCAGGGGCCCCTAGGATCACAGAATTCTAAAGTGCAAAGTACCAGTGCACTTTGCAAGAGGTGAAAAATGAGCTAAAGGGAAGATGTCCAAAGTAACTCTCACAGAGGTTAATGCACACAGTGGGGCCATTCTTTACTCTAGCAAACTCAATTTTGCCTTAGGTGTAAATGGGTATTTCTAGCTTTTTATCCCACATTGTGTAGAAAGGAGTTCACACAGCAGGCCTGGGACTGCTATTCACTGAAAATCCTGCTTAGAAGGTTGGCCCCTGGCAGTTGTGTGACAACTTGAATTTCAGGAGTTCTGCCCATTCTCTAATAAGAGTGACTGACTGTACCTGTACTGTTTGTACAGTACAAACAGTATGGTTAATGCTTGCTTCCCTTCCAAGAGTCTGAAATTTTGGCACATGCTAGGCAGAAAGGGTGCCATATACGTGATCAGTTCCAAGTAAAAACTGTAGGCACCAATTCTCTGACAAGCTTCTCCGGTTGGCAACATTTCACAGGTACTGTCACAACTGGTTCCAGGGGCCATAAGGAGTGCTGGGTGACACCCCACTAGGAGAGGACTCTGGAAGCTTGCCCCTGGTTTCCTCCAGAACTTATCCCCAATCCTTTTTTGCTTGGCTGACTATGCTTTCTATCTTTTCATTGTAATCACAGCTGTGAGCACAACTATGTGCTGGGTCTTATGAGTCCTCCCAGTGCATCACTGAACTTGGGGGTGGTTTGGGGACTTCTAACACAGAGGTAAATTATGTTTGACAAACAAGAATAGGCTAATTTCAGGAAATTAAGAAACAGTAAGTAAAAATAGAAATTTTACTACACTTTGAATTCAAGTTCTTTTTTGGGATATGGAACCTCTAGAAAACACTGAAGGCAATTTATATTCAATTTAATTAAGCTACATACTTTTTAAATGACAGACAATAATGAAAAACATAAAAAATATTGATCCTGGTCTTAGCTAGCAAATAAAACAAGAATTCCCTGAAAATTACTACCGAAGACATCAAAAGGGAACCTTCCATGTTGAAAGGAACCATTAATAAGAAGATGAATATGGAATTGTGAACATTATTAAGAAAAAAATGTGTCCAGAATTGAAAGAAAAAAAAATTACTCAGAGTAATTGTGCTCAAAACCAAAGGGAAGAAACCAGTGGACACTACCACGGCTACAGTTTGTCCCATAACCCTCCTACTGAGGTCATAAAACAAAAAATCATACAAAAGGCCAAGGTATTTAAATAACATTTTCTCCAATTTTATAAGCTTTATCTTTTTTCCTCTGATTTTACAAGCAATATAAAATTTCTTATAGAAAAAGTGCAAATGGGTACCTGAGTGGCTCAGAGTTAAGCCTCTGCCTTAGGCTCAGGTCATGATCCTAGGGTCCTGGGATGGAGTCCCGCATTGGGCTCTCTGCTCACCAGGGAGCCTGTTCCCCTCCCCTCCACCACCTGCCTGCCTTTCTGCCTACTTGTGATCTCTCTCTGTCAAATAAATAAGTAAAAATCTTAAAAAAAATAAAAATAAAAACTGCAAATTACAAGAAAGTACATCTAAAAAAAATTTTTTTTTAAATTACTCAACATACAGGGCACCTGGATGGCTCAGTTGTTTAGGTGTGTGCTTTTGGCTCAGGTCATGATCCCAGGGTCTTGGGCTCAAGCCCCTCGTCAGGCTCCCCACTCAGTGGGAAGTCTGCTTCTCCCTTCTCCCTCTGTCCCCACTCATGCTCTCTCTCTCACAAATAAAATCTTTAAAAAAACAAAACAAAACCCAATATATCCTGTAATCCAGAGGCAACCACAATATGGCATTTAGAGTCTTTTCACTGTTCATTTAAGAAAAAAATTAGGAATATTCTTCATTTCTAATGTCTCTTAAACTTCTTTTCTCATCAAAATGCAGTTTATACACAAAAATAAAACTAAAAATGGAAGAAGGACCTAAATGTGAGACCTGAAACCATAAAAGTCCTAAAAGAGAACACAGACAGTAACCTCTTTGACATCAGCCATTGCAACTTTTTTCTAGATATGTCTCCTCAGGCAAGGAAACAAAAGCAAAACTAAACTATTGGGACTACATCAAAATAAAAACATTTTGCACAGTGAAGGAAACCACCAACAGAACTAAAAGGCATCCTATGGAATGGGAGAAGATTTTTTGTGAATGATATATCTGATAAGGGGTTAATATCCAAAATATGTAAAGCTCAGGGAGCCTGCTTCCCTTCTTCTCTCTGCCTGCCTCTCCTCCTACTTGTAATCTCTGTCTGTCAAACTAAAAAAAAAAAAAAAAAAAAGTATATAACTTAACATGAAAAAACCACAAGCAATCCAATTAAAAAATAAGCAGAGGAACTGAATATACATTTTTTCCAAAAAAGACATACACATGGCCAACAAACACATGAAAAGATGCTCACCATCACTTATCACCAGGGATATACAAATACAAAACCACAATGAGATATCAATTCACCCTGTCAGAATGGCTAAAATCAAAAAGACAATAAATAACAAGTGTTGGCAAGGATGTGGAGGAAAAGGGACTCTCAGGTACTTCTGGTGGAAATGTAAATTGGTGAAGCCACTGTGGAAAACAGTAAGGAATTTCCTCAAAAAACTAAGCATAGATACACCTTACAAACCAAAATTCCACTAGTTGGTATTTGCCCAAAGAAAATGAAAACACAAATTTGAAGTTATATGCCCATATGTTTACTGTAGCATTATTTATAATAGCCAACCTGTGTCCATCAGTAGATGAATGGATAAAGATGTGGTACATACATGCAATAGGGTATTATTCAGCCATAAAAAAGAATGAGATTTGCCATTTGCAATTACATGGATAGACTTAGAGGGTATTATGCTAAGTGAAACAAATCAGTCAGAGAAAGACAAACACTGTATAATTTCATTTACATGCGGAATCTAAAAATCAAAACAAATGATTAAACAAACAAAAGGCAGAATTAGACCTACATATACAGAGAAAAAAAGGATGTTTTACTGGGGGGATGGGCAAAATGGGTGAACAGAATGGGAGATATAGGCTACCAGTTATGGAATGAATACATGATAGGAATAAAAGGCACAGCATAGGGAATACAGTCAATGATATTATAATAGCATTGTATGGTTACAGATGGTAGCTACACTTGTGGTGAGCATAGCATGATGTATACGAAATGTTGACTTAATATATTGTACATCCAAAACTAATATAATATTATGTGTCAACTATACTCAAATAAGCAAAAGAAAAACATATATCTCCCAGACAGAACTTGAATGAGTGACAGTTTCACCAAAACTCAAAATATGTTCAGTTGCTTTGATGTGCTACAGGAAGGCAGGATTCAAAGTACATTCCCCAGGAAACAAGCCTCTGGGTATGTGAAATGCTGTAGAATTAACAGTGTTACTTCTGAGATTCCTATTAAAATCACTCCATGCTATGGGAGGTGATCCCAGGATGTACCAAAATCATTAATTCCATGTACCTTGGAAAGATTTTGATTCCAATCATCATTTTTGAGGCTGTCATCAGATATATGTTGGAGTCAATTACCAAAGGAAAGAGAGATTCCAGGATATTATAGTACACTAGGCAAAAGAAGTAGCTTTATCCACAGAGTAGGTCAACAAACAAAAATAATTGAGCACAAAGTCCTAAGATTCCAGGAGAAAATGACAGTTGACATATTATCTTAGAAAAAAATCCATGGATTGACTCAAGCAGGAGCTTAGGCTGTTGTGACCCCATCCTAGAGATTATGCTGGCTATTCCCATCTAAGATGAGAAATAGCATCTTAAACAAGATTTGGGGTGCATGCCAGTGCAACTTTCCTACTGAACTGCCATTTTCACAGTGAGCCTTCAGTATTATTTTTATTTTTCAGTATCTAGACTCCTTAATGTGCCTTAAAAAATTCAAAGTATCATAAGTTTCAAAAGCCCAATATGCTACACATTAATGAATATTAGTGTACTTAGCAAGAGCTTTAGAATAATACATATGGATTTAATCCCAGTTCAACTACTTCCTACACATATATCATAAAAGAATTATTATATATCTCAATTTCCTTAAAATCAACTGTTTCTAGTAAAAATGAGTTAGAATAAAGCCTAGCATAAAGCCTGAAAGCAAGAACTTGTGCAATTTGTTGTTTTTATTGATGTTTCATTATAGTAGGATGCCTTACAACACGGTCTGGCAAAGGGGGAACAGAAATAATGAATGGATACAGAAATGTCAAGGACCACAAGGATGATGCTTGTGATGGCACTGGGCAAAGTACCCAGTGCAGGGTACACATGCCCTAATTATCATTTTTTCCCCAAAAGTTATGCTGCTACTATTCCTTTCCATGAGGGGGAACAAGTGAGGATTGACTCATTTTAAGAATACTAACCAGACAAAGGAGGAGTCAAGATGGCGGAGAAGTAGCAGGCTGAGACTACTTCAGGTAGCGGGAGATCATCAGCTAGATAGCTTATCTAAAGATTGCAAACACCTACAAATCCAACGGGAGATCGAAGAGAAGAAGAACAGCAACTCTAGAAACAGAAAATCAACCACTTTCTGAAAGGTAGGACGGGCGGAGAAGTGAATCCAAAGCGACGGGAAGATAGACCGCGGGGGGAGGGGCCGGCTCCCGGCA
>NW_019154131.1:2516561-2536855 GCF_002288905.1 Enhydra lutris kenyoni | reverse complement strand
AGAGAGAAGCAGACTCCCCGTGGAGCTGGGAGCCCGATGCGGGACTCGATCCCGGAACTCCAGGATCATGACCTGAGCCGAAGGCAGTCGCTTAACCAACTGAGCCACCCAGGTGCCCGTAAATATTATCTTTAAATGAAAGTAAACAAAACAAAAAAAAAAAACCCAACCACAATGGTCAAATCTTAATTGTACATAACTTTCTGTTAACCAAAGTTTTCACTCTGGTTGAGTTCCAAGAACAGCTTATGTAAAAATTGCTTATATATGTAAAAGATTCAGATGTTAGGAAATAAACCCAATAATGACATCCCTTTCTTTATAAAGTGAGCTCCCAAACAATCTTTTCATATGAGGGCAAGATTCCTTTGGAGTTTTTCAGATAGCTAATCCCTGTCCAGAACTGTCTTTTTAAAAGCTGTCAATGTTAAAATGCTGTTTCTGGTTAACAAAACCCATGTGCCCACATCACCATGAGTTCGAGTTCTGAGACACCTGCCACTAGTGGAGTTTATTTAGATGATAGATTTACGTGTGTCTATGAACCTCTCTGAGGCTTTAGCTGTCTCTGACATACCAACTGTTTGTCGAAGCTTTCCAATAGATCTGACAACAGGCGAGAGTGAACTGGAGTTTGATGGGCACTGCAAGTCTAATGACACTATGTAAGAATATTTTTAAACTTAAGAATACTTTTGATTTTCTGGCAACCTATTTCTCCCAAGGACTTAAATAACATAGACATAATTTTATAGTACTATATATTTAATGTCCTCTGAAATGGAAAACAAAACAGAATAAAACAAAAACTAGGTTATATACCCGAACTGAGATGACCGTCTTCATGGAAAATACTGGAAACAATTAACTTCAACACATCAGTGCTTGTTTTAAACCTTTAAAAAGATCAAGGAGCTACCTAACTCAGTGGAGAATACAGCCTAGATAACACGGGATTTGGGTCAGGAGGTAAGATTTAGCACAGCTCTTTGATTTCTATCTATATAACATAACTACTTTAAACCTTTGATTTCTTATTTTTAAATAAGAGTCAAAACCATCACTTCATGGTTATTAGTTACTGAAACTTACTGCCAGCCAATATGCCAATATAACAAATATTTCATTTACTCCTCCATGAGATGATAGTTGATGAAGCAGTGGAAACTAAGATTAATACCTTTCTTACGAATGATTTTGGGAGTAGGATTTTAGCTCTGGAAGTAACTACCTGAGGTGGGAACTTTCTGAATGGAGGGAGATCTATGTGAAAAGCCTTCTGAAAGTCCAGTGTTGTCAGGAAGGAGAGTAAACATTGAGTTTGGGGTGGAATGTGAGCAGTCATGGACTTTACCTCTGACTCCCCAAAACCTTTCCCTTTCTACTTTCATCTCCATTCTTTCATTTCCTCTCCTATTTTTCTTCACATTTTCCATCTTATGCCACTGAGTTATCATCAGTTTTGTTAGTCATTTCTGTAGTCAATCTAGTAATATATTTTTTAATGATTTTATTTATTTATTTTCAGAGAGAGAAAGAGAGCACAAGCAGACAAAGTGGCAGGCAGAGGCAGAGAGAGAAGCCAGTTCCCCAATGAGCAAGGAACCCGATGTGGGACTTGATCCCAGAACCCTGGGATCATGACCTGAGCTGAAAGCAGTGGCTTAACCAACTGAGCCACTCAGGTGTCCCTAAATGTTTTATTGTTTTTAAGTAGTATCTATACCCTACATGGGATTTGAACGTATAACCCCAAGATCAAGAGCTGCATACTCTTCCAACTGAGCCAGCCAGGTATCCCTTAAATTTGGTAATATTAAAGGTAAAGTTTTACACTTAATTTTTATTCTTGGCTGTGGCTTCTCTAGACAGTAGGTAGGGAGAGTAGGAATCTCATTCAATCATTCATGTACATCATTAATAGAATGACAAGACATTTAGCAGATCTTAAAAAAAATCATAGTTACTCCCGCCATTTACCCATGCTCACTGAATTTCTTCATTTTGACATTTAGAATGGTGGGCAGAAATCCCATGGTGTTAACACCCACCATGGACCTTGCAATTTTAAAATTACAATGTAATTAACTGTAGTAAAATTTATCCTTCATGTGTACACTTCTATAAATTTTGACAGAAAAATTCAGTCATGCAACACCCTCCACAATTAAGGTATACAACAGTTCTACCAATTCCCTTGGGTCCTTCTGTAGTCAACCACTCTACCCCTACACAGTTTTTGCACTAATCTGTTTTTTGTCTTTATAGTTGTGTGGGTGATGGAGGGTAGGGGGTTGTTTGGTTTTGCTTTGGACTGGTTTTTTTGTTTTTGTTTTTGTTTTTGTTTTGTTTTGCCAGAATGTAATATAAATGGAATTATACAGTATGGAGTCTTTGAGTCAGGTTTCTTTCACTTAGCATACTGCATTTAAGATTCATCCACATTGATGGTATGAGTAGCTTCTTTTTAGTGCTGAGTGTTATTACATTGTACAGATATGCCACGGTTTGTTAAATTATTCACCAGCTGAAAACAATTGGGCTGTTTCCAGATTTTGGTGATTATGAATAAAGTCACTATAAATGTGTGAACATAAAATTTCATTTCCTATTCTTTTAAGATTTATTTATTTTTGAGAGAGCGAGTGAGCAAGCACGGGAAGTGGGGAGGGGCCAAGGGAGAGAGAGAGTCCCAAGCAGACTCTGCACTGAGTGCAGCTCCCAATGCAGGGCTTGATCCTATGATTCTGAGATCATGACCTGAGCCAAAACCTAGAGTCGGCCACCCAAGTGCCCCCAAATTTCATATTTTTTTTAAAAGATTTTTATTTATTTATTTGACAGAGAGAGAACACAAGTAGGCAGAGAGGCAGGCAGAGAGAGAGAGGAAGGCAGATAAAGAGAGGAAGGGAAGCAGGTCCCTGCTGAGCAGAGCGCCTGATGCGGGGCTTGATCCCAGGACCCCGGGATCATGACCTGAGCTGAAGGCAGAGGCTCAACCCACAGAGCCACCCAGGCGCCCCCCCAATTTCATATTTTTAAGATAAACTCCTAGAAGTGGGATTGCTGGGCAGCATGGTAAATTGCATATTTAGCTTAATTTGTGAGCCTTTTTTCCAGCAGAGCTGTACCATTTTGCACTCCCACCAGCTGTGTGAGTTCTAGTTGCTACACGTTGGCATCACCACTTGGTATTGTCAGTTATATTGATTTTAACTATTCCACAGATAGGTAGTGGCATCGCATTGTGGTTTTACTTGCTATACCTATGGATAAGGACATTAAGTATCTTGTCATGTGCTTAGGCGCTATCCATATTTGTCCTCTGGTGAACTGTTAAGATCAAAATTTTGCCCAATTTTTATAGTGTTTTATGTCAAGTGTCAAGAGTTATTTTTACTTTCACAAATGCTATAAGCCAAATACATTGCTAATATTTTTGTTTGATCTTCCAAAAGGAGGATCAGAGAAGTGCATTTCCTTATAATAAAGTTATAGCTATACACATGATAAACTTACACAGAACTAATAAGCACATACCAATTTCCTGGTTTTGATACTGTGCTATAGTTACATAAGATGTAACCAAAGAAGGACAGTGCAAGAAGGGCATAGAAGAATATGCCATCTTTACAACTTCCTGTGAACCTGTAATTATTTAAAAATAAAGAATTTCTTTTAAAAAATTAAACATTTGCAAACTTTACCGGTACTTAATCATTTTTAATGTTTTATGTACGAGAAAATGTGTTCCAATTCTTACCAGGACCAGTAAGCACTACCTTTAGTATAATTCAGGTAACTGAATTATATTAAAAAAGAAAAAAAGGGCAAGGAGTCAAGATGACGGAGAAGTAGCAGGCTGAGATGACATCAGGTAGCAGGAGATCAGCTAGATAGCTTATCAAACCACTGCGAACACCTACAAATCCGACAGGAGATCAAAGAGAAGAAGAGCAACAATTCTAGAAACAGAAAATCGAACACTTTCTGAAAGGTAGGACCAGCGGAGAAGTGAATCCAAAGCAACAGGAAGATAGACCGCGGGGGAAGGGGCCAGTTCCCGGCAAGCAGCAGAAAAAGGGAGCATAAAATCAGGACTTTTAAAAGTCTGCTCCACTGAGGGACATCGCTCCAGAGGCTAAACCGGGATGAAGCCCACGCGGGGTCAGCGTGGCCCCAAGTCCCGCGGGGTCACAGAAGGATGGGGGTGAGTGCCGCAGAGCTCGCAGGTATTAGAGTAGGGAAGCCAGCTACAGAGACAGAGCCGAGGAGTGAACTTGCAACTTGGTGTTACCTTGAACCGTAATCTGTGGCAAAGACCCCTGCTCTGTGAATGGGGTCCCCACAAGATCCGGGGAGACACCCCAGTAGAGCTCAGGGATCTGCAGGATTCAGAGACTCCAGGTGGAGCTGTGTGCGAGAGACAGAGACACTTGGTAACAGGCTGGGTGAGCTTGGAGCGTGGCCGGAGGCCAGGGAGACGGAAGTGATTGAGTGCTTTTCACTGAGGGTGCTCTAAGGAGTGGGGCCCCGAGCTCTCGGCTCCTCCGGGCCAGAGACTGGGAGGCCGCCATTTTCATTCCCGCCCTCCGGGACTCTACGAAAAACGTTCAAGAAACAAAAGCTCCCAAAAGAGAACCCGAGTGGATAACTTAGCCCGGCCCCTGGTAAGGGTGGTGCAATTCTGCCTCAGGAAAAGACACTTGAGAATCGCTACAACAGGCCCCTCCCCCAGAAGATCAACAAGAAATCCAGCCAAGACCAAGTTCACTTACCAAGGAGAACAGCGGAATTCCAGAGGAGGAGAAAGCAAAGCATGGAATTCATGGCTTTCTCCCCATGATTCTTTAGTCTTGCAGTTAATTAATTTTTTTAATTTTATTTTTTTCTTCTGCTAAATTGTTTTTCACTTTTACCCTTTCCTCTTTTAACGTTTTTTAACTAGTTTATCTTAACAATACCTTTCATAAAAAAAAAATAACCTTTTTTGAACCTTCATTATTATAGTCATATTTTATCCTTCACTGTATCTAACTTTATTTTTTGTATACACATAGGGCATTTTCTATTAAAAAATTTGGGATACTTCCTCTAATAGATCAAAATATACCCTAAATCTAGCTCCAGGCTTGTTCTAGCCTCCAACCCAAGCAAATTCTCTCCACTTTATTATTCTTTATTCTCCCAACCAACTTACTTTATCAACTCTTTTTTTAGAAATTAAAAAAATTTTTTTTCATCTTTATAGGCATATTCCATCCCTTCATTGTGTTTACCCCTATATATGTTTCTCATTCTTTAAAATTTTGGGAGGTAGTTTCTTCTAAGAGACCAAAATACTCCCAAAATTAAGTGGGTGACCCTGTTCCAGTCACCAGTTTAATATATATATATATATATATATATATATATATATATATTTTATATTTTTCTTTATTGGTTTTCTTTTTTTAATTTTTTTTCAGAACTTCTTTCTATCCCCTTTATCCCCCACAATTTGGGGTCTCTTTTAATTTGGTTAAGGCACATTTTCCTGGGGTCCTTGCCACACTTTTAGTATTTTATTTGCTCCTTCATATATTCTTATCTGGAAAAAATGAAAAGGCAGAAATACTCACCACAAAAAAAAGAATAAGAAGCAGTACCAAAGGCTAGGGACCTAATCAATATGGACATTGGTAATATGACAGATCTCGAGTTCAGAATGACGATTCTCAAAGTTCTAGCTGGGCTTGAAAAAGGCATGGAAGATATTAGAGAAACCCTCTCTAGAGAGATAAAAGCCCTTTCTGGAGAAAAAAAGAACTAAAATCTAACCAAGTTGAAATCAAAAAAGCTATTAATGAGGTGCAATCAAAAGTGGAGGCTCTTACTGCTAGGATAAACGAGGCAGAAGAGAGAATTAGTGATATAGAAGACCAAATGACAGAGAATAAAGAAGCTGAGAAAAAGAGAGACAAATACTGGACCACGAGGGGAGAATTTGAGAAATAAGTGATGCCATAAGAAGAAACAACATTAGAATAATTGGGATTCCAGAAGAAGAAGAAAGAGGGAGGGGAGCAGAAGGAATATGGGAGAGAATTATTGTACAGAATTTCCCTAATATGGCAAAGGGAACAAGCCTCAAAATCCAGGAGGTGCAGAGAACCCCCCTCAAAATCAACAAAAATAGGTCCACACCCAGTCACCTAATAATAAAATTTACAAGTCTTAGTGACAAAGAGAAAGTCCTGAAAGCAGCCCGGGAAAAGAAGTCTGTAACATATAATGGTAAAAATATTAGATTGGCAGCAGACTTATCCACAGAGACCTGGCAGGCCAGAAAGAGCTGGCATGATATATTCAGAGCACTAAATGAGAAAAACATGTAGCCAAGAATACTACATCCAGCTAGGCTATCATTGAAAATAGAAGGAGAGATTAAAAACTTCCAGGACAAACAAAAACTGAAAGAATTTGCAAACACCAAACCAGCTCTATAGGAAACATTGAAAGGGGCCCTCTAAGGAAAGAGAGACCCTAAAAGTAGTAGATCAGAAAGGAACAGAGACAATATACAGTAACAGTCACCTTACAAGCAATACAATGGCACTAAATTCATATCTCTCAATAGTTACCCTGAATGTAAATGGGCTCAATACCCCAATCAAAGACACAGGGTATCAGAATGGATAAAAAAACAAAACCCATCTATATGTTGCCTACAAGAAACTCATTTTAAACCCGAAGACACCTCCAGATTTAAAGTGAGGGGGTGGAAAACAATTGACCATGCTAATGGACATCAGAAGAAAGCAGAAGTGGCAATCCTTATATCAGATCAATTAGATTTTAAGCCAAAGACTATAATAAGAGATGAGGAAGGACACTATATCATACTCAAAGGATCTGTCCAACAAGAAGATCTAACAATTTTAAATATCTATGCCCCTACTGTGGGAGCAGCCAACTATATAAACCAATTAATAACAAAATCAAAGAAACACATCAACAATAATACAATAATAGTAGGGGTCTTTAACACTCCCCTCACTGAAATGGACAGATCATCCAAGCAAACGATCAACAAGGAAATAAAGACCTTAAATGACACACTGGACCAGATGGGCATCACAGATATATTCAGAACATTTCATCCCAAAGCAACAGAATACACATTCTTCTCTAGTGCACATGGAACATTCTCCAGAATAGATCACATCCTGGGTCCTAAATCAGGTCTCAACCAGTATCAAGAGATCGGGATCATTCCCTGCATATTTTCAGACCACAATGCTCTGAAGCTAGAATTCAATCACAAGAGGAAATTTGGAAAGAACCCAAATACATGGAGACTAAACAGCATCCTTCTAAAGAATGAATGGGTCAACCAGGAAATTAAATAAGAATTGAAAAAAATCATGGAAACAAATGATAATGAAAACACAATGGTTCAAAATCTGTGGAACAGAGCAAACACAGTCCTGAGAGGAAAATATATAGTGATACAAGCCTTTCTCCAGAAAAAAGAAAGGTCTCAAATACACAACCTAACCCTACACCTAAAGGAGCTGGAGAAAGAACAAGAAAGAAACCCTAAACCCAGCAGGAGAAGACAAATAATAAAGATCCGAGCAGAAAAATGAAATAGAAACCAAACCAAACCAAACCAAAACAAAACAAAAACAAAACTCAATAGAACAAATCAACGAAATTAGGAGCTGACTCTTTGAAAGAATAAGATTGATAAACCCCTGGCCAAACTTATCAAAAAGAAAAGAGAAAGGACCCAAATAAATGAAATCATGAATGAAAGAGGAGAGATCACAACCAACACCAAAGAAATACAAACAATTATAAAAACATACTATGAGCAACTCTACGCCAACAAATTTGACAATCTGGAAGAAATGGATGCATTCCTAGAGACATATAAACTACCACAACTGAACCAGGAAGAAATAGAAAACCTGTCAGACCCACAACCAGTAAGGAGATTGAAACAGTCATCAAAAATCTCCAAACAAAAGCCCAGGGCCAGACGGCTTCCCAGGGGAATTCTACCAAACGTTTAAAGAAGAATTAATTCCTATTCTCCTGAAACTGTTCCAAAAAATAGAAATGGAATCAAAACTTCCAAACTCATTTTAGGAGGCCAGCATCACCTTGATCCCAAAACCAGACGAGGATCCCATCAGAAAAGAGAACTACAGACCAATATCCTTGATGAACACAGATGTGAAAATTCTCACCAAAATACTAGCCAGTATGATCCAACAGTACATTAAAAGGATTTATTCACCATGATCAGGTGGGATTTATTCTAGGGCTGCAAGGTTGGTTCAACATCTGCAAATCAATCACTGTGATACAATACATTAATAAAAGAAAGAACAAGAACTATATGATACTCTCAATAGATGCTGAAAAAGCATTTGATGGAGTACAGCATCCCTTCCTGATCAAAACTCTTCAAAGTGTAGGGATAGAGGCACATACCTCAATATTATCAAAGCCATCTATGAAAAATCCACCACAAATATCATTCTCAATGGAGAAAAACTGAGAGCTTTTCCACTAAGGTGAGGAACATGGCAGGGATGTCCATTATCACCACTGCTATTCAACATAGTACTAGAAATCCCAGCCTCAGCATTCAGACAACAAAAAGAAATTAAAGGCATCCAAATCAGCAAAGAAGTCAAACTATCACTCTTCGCAGATGATATAATACTATATGTGGAAAACCCAAAAGACTCCACTCCAGCACTGCTAGAACTTGTACAGGAATTCAGTAAAGTGTCAGGATATAAAATCAGTGCACAGAAATCAGTTGCATTTCTTTACACCAACAAGACTGAAGAAAGAGAAATTAAAGAGTCCACCGAATTTACAATTGCACCCAAAACCATAAGATACCTAGGAATAAACCTAACCAAAGAGGCAAGAATCTATACTCAGAAAACTATAAAGGACTCATGAAAGAAATTGAGGAAGACACAAAGAAATGGAAAAATGTTCCATGCTCCTGGATTGGAAGAACAAATATTGTGAAAATGTCTATGCTACCTAAAGCAATCTACACATTTAATGCAATCCCTATCAAAATACCATCCATTTTTTTCAAAGAAGTGGAACAAATAATCCTAAAATTTATATGGAACCAGAAAAGACCTCAAATAGCCAAAGGAATATTGAAAAAGAAAGCCAAAGTTGGTGGCATCACAATTCCAGACTTCAAGCTCTATTACAAGCTGTCATCATCAAGACAGCATGGTACTGGCACAAAAACACACACATAGATCAATGGAACAGAATAGAGAGCCCAGAAATAAACCTTCAACTCTGTGGTCAACTAATCTTCGACAAAGCAGGAAAGAATGTTCAATGGAAAAAAGACAGCCTCTTCAACAAATGGTGTTGGGAAAATTGGACAGCCAGATGCAGAAAAATGAAACCATTTCTTTACAACACACAAGAAAATAGACTCAAAATGGATGAAGGACCTCAACGTGAGAAAGGAATCCATCAAAATCCTTGAGGAGAACACAGGCAGCAACCTCTTCGACTCTTCCTCTTCGATGTCTTCCTAGGAACATCGCCAAAGGCAAGGGAAGCAAGGGCAAAAGTCAACTATTGGGATTTCATCAAGATCAAAAGCTTTTGCACAGCAAAGGAAACAGTTAACAAAACCAAAAGACAACTGACAGAATGGGAGAAGATATTTGCAAATGACATATCAGATAAAGAACTAGTATCCAAAATCTAAAAAGAGCTTAGCAAACTCAACACCCAAAGAACAAATAATCCAATTAAGAAATGGGCAGAGGACATGAACAGACATTTCTGCAAAGAAGACATGCAGATGGCCAACAGACACATGAAAAAATATTCCACATCACTCAGCATCAGGGAAATACAACTCAAAACCACAATGAGATACCACCTCACACAATCAGAATGGCTAAAATTAACAGGAAATGACAGATGCTGGTGAGGATGCGGAGAAAGGGGAACCCCCCTACAGTGTTGGTGGAATGCAAGCTGGTGCAAATACTCTGGAAAACAGCATGGAGGTTTTCAGAAAGTTGAAAACAGAGCTACCCTATGACCCAGCAATTGCACTACTGCTATTTACCCCAAAGATACAAATGTAGTGATCCAAAGAGGCACGTGCACCCGAATGTTTATAGCAGCCATGTCCACAATAGCCAAACTGTGGAAAGAACCTAGATGTCCATCAACAGACGAATGGATAAAGAAGATGTGGTATATATATATACAATGGAATACTATGCAGCCATCAAAAGAAATGAAATCTTGCCATTTGGATGGAACTAGAGGGTATTATGCTTAGCGAAATAAGTCAATCAGAGAAAGACAACTATCATATGATCTCCCTCATATGAGGAAGTGGAGATGCAATGTGGGGGTTTTGGGGAGGTAGGAAAAGAATACATGAAACAAGATGGGATTGGGAGGGAGACAAACCATAAGAGACTCTTTTTTTTTTTTATAAAGATTTTTATTTATTTATTTGATAGAGATCACAAGTAGTTAGAGAGGCAGGCAGAGAGAGAGGAGGAAGCAGGCTCTCCGCTGAGCAGAGAGCCCGATGCGGGGCTTGATCCCAGGACCCAGAGACCATGACCTGAGCCGAAGGCAGAGGCTTTAACCCACTGAGCCACCCAGGCGCCCCCATAAGAGACTCTTAATTTCACAAAATAAACTGAGGGTTGCTGGGGGTCGGGGGGTCGGGAAAGGGTGGTGGGGTTATGGACACTGGGGACAGTATGTCCTATGGTAAGTGCTGTGAAGTGGGTAAACCTGGCGATTCACAGACCTGTCCCCCTGGGTCTAATAATACATTATATGTTTATAAAAAAATTTAAAAAATCTAAAAATTTTTTAAAAAATCCTTCAAAAATGCAGACTGAAAAATTTCAAAATGGGTGAGATAAGCAAAGGCATGTGAAATGTTAGGGATACTGGTAGGTTCACAGACCATAGGAAAGGAACAACACAACTACCTTTAAGACTGACATTTTTATAAAACAATTACATTTTTATAAAACAGGTTTACATGCATGTGTTTGACTATCATGTATATGCTGGAGAACAGTCTGGCAAATTAAGTTAAACATGCAATTTACCATCTTGCCCAGCAATGTTATTCCTAGGAATATACCTAAAAGAAATGAAATTTGGGGCACTTGCGTGGCACAGTCAGTTGGCCAAATCTAGGTTTCAACTCAGGTCATGATCTCAGGGTTGTGGGATCAAGCCCTGCGTGGGGCTCTGTGCTCAATGTGGAGTCTGCTTGGGACTCTGTCTATATATGACTATCATATACATAGTATGCTATTGAAATACACTCTTAATGATAACACAGGATGGAAAAATGCTGCATTCTTCCAGGCTGTTTTCTCCATAGAAAAAAGTCAAGAATCATTACTTCAATATATGGAACATCACCACTTCTGTGAAGTGCCATGGAGCTGAAGACGACCTTCATTTGTGTATTTTATACAC
The DNA here is from genome assembly GCF_002288905.1 of Enhydra lutris kenyoni. Taxonomy (NCBI): domain Eukaryota; kingdom Metazoa; phylum Chordata; class Mammalia; order Carnivora; family Mustelidae; genus Enhydra; species Enhydra lutris. The sequence continues at coordinate 2,525,338 of NW_019154131.1, read as the reverse complement.
TTACTTTTTTTTTTAATCTTCGATGAGAAACACATTACTTTTATAACTAAAACAGTAAGTCCTTAAAGAAAGGACCAAGAGCCATACATGATCTATATATTAAAAATTCTAACATTAAATTAAAAAATCAAAGCTAAATGGTACAGTTTAGCCTTATTGGCTACAGAGATGCCCTGCACCTGTGTGTCTCAGGCCGATAACCTGAACTCTGAGCTTGGCTTGTCATTTTCTTGAAACATCTCTGAGAGAAACAGAATGTGATTAAGGATGAACACATCATGCTAGCTTGTTTGCTTTCCCCAGTACAGGTGGACTGTCACCCTCTGCATGCACAGCAAGGTGAGGTTAAAAGGCTGTCATGCCTTATCTATGCAGAATGTACATTGCAGTGGTGTCATGTGCCAGAGCTCTGGGGCAGGGAGCCCCAAATCAGTGTGTGGCAAAGAGCAGAGATGCGTAATGCTGTCACAGACAGGAAAAGAAGACTCAGTAAGTTCTAAGGCTATCACTAAGATAAATGGAATTTTGAAATTAAATGGTGATTGCCCCTGTCAAATTGAGAAGCCTGAAAATGCACATATATTAACCATTGGACCAGCCAGGAAAAGGAGTGATTTTCATGTTGTTGGCTTCTTCATTTTCACCTTATAAAAAAGGATTCTTAGAGAAACAGTACTGAAGAGTTAGAAATATTAATTTTTTTGTTGTGTCTAAAAACACTTGGGTCATTAATCTCCCTCTTAGTTCTAAGCTGACCTGCCCACTAAAATTCTTATTTGGAAAGGGGTAATACTAAAGGATAATTTTCTCTGAATGGCCTCTTCCCAGAGAAATTTTAAAGCAAATGTCTACAGCAGTACTGAGTTCATGCCTTTTACTGTGCAGTATAAAAGAAATAACAGCAAAATCCTCAGTTCTTTAAAAATGAAACCAGAAAAGACCCCAAATTGCTAAGGAAATGTTGAAAAAGAAAAACAAAACTGGGGGGCATCATGTTGCCTCATTTCAAGCTTTACTACAAAGCTGTGATCACCAAGACAGCATGGTACTGGCACAAAAACAGACTCATAGACCAGTGGAACAGAGTAGAGAGCCCAGATATGGACCCTCAACTCTGTGGTCAAATAATCTTTGACAAAGGAGAAAAAAATATCCAGTGGAAAAAAGACAGTTTCTTCAATAAATGGTGCTGGGAAAATTGGGCAGCTATGTGTAGAAGAATGAATCCATCAGAATCCTAGAGGAGAACATAGGCAGTAACCTCTTTGATATCAGCCACAGCAACTTCTTTCAAGATATGTCTCCAAAGGCAAAGGAAACAGAAGTGAAAATGAACTTCTGGGACTTCATCAAGATCAAAAACTTCTGCACAGCAAGGGAAACAGTCAACAAAACACAGAGGCAACCCACGGAATGAGAGAAGATATTCGCAAATGACACTACAGACAAAGGGCTGATAACCAAGATCTCTAAAGAACTCCTCAAACTCAACACACACAAAACAGATAATTATTGTCAAAAAAATGGGCAGAAGACATTGAGCAGACACTTCTCCAAAGAAGACATACAAATGGCTAACAGGCACATGAAAAAATGTTCATCATCATTAGCCATCAGGGAGATTCAAATCAAAACCACATTGCGATACCACCTGACACCAGTTAGAATGGCCAAAATTAACAAGACAGTAAACAACATGTGTTGGAGAGGATGTGGAGAAAGGGGAACCCTCTTACACTGTTGGTGGGATTTCAAGTTGGTGCAACCACTTTGGAAAACAGTGTGAAGATTCCTCAAAAAATTAAAAATAGAGCTAGCCTACGACCCTGCAATTGCACTACTGGTTATTTACCACAAAGACACAGATGTAGTAAACAGAAGGGCCAGGTGTACCCCAATGTTTGTAGTAGCAATGGCCACAGTCACCAAACTGTGGAAAGAACCAAGATGCCCTTCAATGGACAAATGGATAAAGAAGATGGATGAATACCCAACTTTTGTATCAACATGGACAGGACTGGAAGAGATTATGCTGAGTAAAATAAGTCAAGCAGAGAGAGTCAAGTATCATATGGTTTCATTTACTTGTGGAGCATAAGGAATAACATGGAAGACACTGGGTGAAGGAAAGGAAGAGTGAGTTGGGGGAAATCGGAGGGGGAGACAAACTATGAGAGACTGGGGACTCTGAGAAACCGACTGAGGGTTTTGGAGGGGAGAGGAGTGGGGTTTGGGAGAAGCCTAGTGGTGGGTATTATGGAGGGCACATATTGCATGGAGCACTGGGTGTGGTGCATAAACAGTGAATTTTGGAACACTGAAAAGAAATGAAATAAAATAAAATGGGAAAAAAACAAAACAAAACAAAAAACAATAATTCCAAGACATGGTGGTATTTGAAACAGTCCATATTATAAATAATTTTTCATTATTATGAATGTTTTATTATTCATATTTCATTGTGCTGTGAGCTATGACTAATCTGAAATTTTATAATAACAAACCACTATTTTAAAATTAAGCTCTTAAAGATGTTTATTATTTCTAAAATTATCTCAAACTAATTTCATATCTGAAAGATGTATACATTTTTTAATATTTTTATCTATTTGTTAGAAATTATCTACATGATATAAACACCCTGACATTAGAAAATAGAAGAGCCTATTTCAACCCCTCTGTGAAGAAATACCTTAGACCAATGCTCTACTCTAGCCCTTCCCTTCTGCCTTTCAAAATGACCCAAAGAACAAACCATATCCTTGGAAGTTCTACTTCTAAATCCTTCCAGAATATAAATCCCAAAAGAGGAATGACTCTATCCATCTCCTGCACCCTGTCATCAAGCACCAAATGCAATGCATGATCAGTTCCGTAAGTATTTACTGACTAAAAGATTGATAAACGAATGAAAGAAAAACTCTTTATTCCACAATTTTCCTCAAAACCTTGAAAATGACAGGCTGGAATTCCCAAATTATATAATAAAAGACAATTTTATTACATTTCAAGATATGCTTTGTAGTAGAAATTATTCTAAGTTGATTCCCACAACAGTAAAGAAATCTATTATTCTTCCATTGCCCCCAAATCAAGAGCTGTCAAATATAAAGCTGTGATATCATTAAAACTAAGAAAAGACAGCTGAAAGAATCTGTGGGTCATGATTTGTTTTTTGGTTTTTTTAACTATAGCTGCTGACTTATTACATTTCACACCACTTAGAGTTTTAGAATTAAATATAGGTCAACAATCACTAAACACATCAACAAGTGACACTCATTGAAATAAATCACACCAAATGGCCAGCATATTATAAGCTAGTGTGATACTACCCTGGTTTCATAAATAAAAAATGAGAATTAAACTTTCATAGTAAAATATTTCACCAGACTAGATTGCAAATTTTGACATAGTCAATTTATCACTGTAAAAATCAGAGGAGGCTCACTTGGCTCTGGTCAGAAAGCTCATTAGTTTATTAAAATTATACTCTTGCCAGAGTGTCACAATTATTTTTACTGAAAAAAATCTGCTATTTAGTGAAAAGACTTCACAATATTTTCTTGCTTTGTCTATAGAGAGAAAGTGTTTTAAAACCAATTAATTTTTAAATCAATTAGGAACAACAGATGGCTCTAGGAAAATATTGTTTAAGTGTTAATTAACCTTAAGCACTACTCCTTATAATGAAAAGTGGTCAATTTATTTGACTACTTTTATCATTTATTTAAAGCAAAATATTTTGTTTTTAAAGAAAAATAAAACATATTTTATATTCTGAATGAAAAAAATCATGATTTAAAATTTTATCCTAAAAGCAGTTTTATCTCAAAAATTATTGATGAAAAGATGATTTTAAACTAAAATTAACTGAAATTGTAACAAGAAGCAAACCTGACATAAATACCTTATCATGGGTTTGAGCAACCCCGTGTGATTTTTACAGCAAATCCTTTTTCATATTGTGGCCACACATCTTGGCAACAAATCCCAGAGTAGACTATGTTTCTACTGGTTGCAGGACACATTTATTTTTCATGAGAACACTATACTTTCTTTCTTGTTCATCTTTTTGCAAGTCAGACTACTTCATTTCTATAGGTTAGGTTTTCATTTTCAATATATTTCTTCTTCTTGCCCTAAGAGAGAATCTAAATAAAACTTGTGGTGCTGATACCACCTTGCTTGACTATTACACTTCAAACAAGAGTTTGGAGTGGCAGATATGATATTATCGTGAACCAAATGCACATCCAGACAAAGCCCAGTTGCTCACTACCACCTGAATGACTGACCAGTAATAGTCACATGCCTCTAGCCCTAACAATCTAGGCGCAAGCTGTTAAATAGCTACATACCCATAAGAGGTAGGATTCTGGCACATCTCTCTCCTGAGCCACACCAGATGAACTACAAGAACTTATGTGCAAAATGTACTTCCCCCTAAACTTTGCGGTGGTAAGCCCTATGCACAGCATGACCTCTACCCAAGCTACTTATGCCAGAACCCAGCTTCTTCCACACCTAGCTTACCCTGCCTCTGGTGAGTTTATTTCTCTCCATCCCCAGGTTCATGCCAAAATCACTGAAACTCCAGTCTTCCTCTCTTGAATACATTCTCCACTCCAGAAGCAAAATGCCTTTCTGAAATATGAATATGATCTTACTATTATACTTCATAATTAAATACAAAATCCTCTAGGATAGCACTGTCCACTAGAAATACAATATAAGCCACACATGCAATTTTTATTATTATAGGAGCAATATTAAAAAACAGGTAAGAGAGGAAAGAATGGGAAAAAGAATGGGAAATTATCGTTCAATGAGTAAGCCTAGTTTAAGGAAGATGAAAGAATTCTAAAGATACAGGGGCGTGAGATATAAACTTATTTAATGCCATAGAACTATACACCTAAAAATGATTAAAATGAAAAGTTTATGTTATGTATATTTTATAATTAAAAAAAGAGTCAGGAGGCACCTGGGTGGCTCAGATGGTTAAGTATCGGCCTTTAGCTCAGCTCATGATCTCCAGGTCCTGGGATCTAGCCCTGTGTCAGGCTCCCTGCTCAGCGGGGAGTCTGCTTCTCTCGCTGCCTCTACCTCTCCCTCCTGCTTGTGTCTGCTCTCTCTCTCTCTTAAGTGAGTAAATTAAATCTTTAAGAAACAAAAAAAGAGAAAAAAAAAGAGAAAGGGAGGGAGGGAAGGAATCAGGTGAAATTAATTTTAAGAATATATCTTAACTCAAGAAATCCAAAATATTATCATTTTGACATGTAACCAATATAAAAATTAATGAGATATCTTGCATTCTTTTTTTCATACTAAGTCTTTGAAATCTGCTGTGTATTTGCACTTATAGCACATCTCAATTATGATACTAAATTTTCAAGGGTATTTGAAATGTGCACCTACCAAAATTATAGTTGTGTTTCATGTGTTTATGCTGCCTCCAGTTTTTAAATTTAGCTTATTTAAAATTAAATAAAATTTAAAATAAAAGGGGAGTGTGAAATTTTAGTTCTGCCAACATTAGCCCTTTGCCCACTTGCTTCAAGCTACGTAAAGGAATGGAAATTAATTGGGAGGTGTCTAAGTCAGGGTTCACTTGGAGAAGCAGAACTGCTGTGAGGACCATGAAACAGAGGCATATTTCAGGGCTAGGTATTACACAGGCCCTGCATGCTATTGCTCAGTATCTGTGATTAGGCCTAAACTTCTGGAGGATCAGATGGACTAGCAGTGGGAGGTATGTGGATGTGAGTGAGAACAAGAAAAGCCCCAAAATTGTTTAAATTCAGTTCTTTGATAACACTAACCACATTTCACGTGCTCAACAGCCATAAGTGGTTGTCATGCTGGACAGCACAGTTCTATCTCACCTGAGGCTTCTTCTCTCAAGATTCATCCTTCCCTCTCTATACTTCATGCTCCACCTGTACTGAAATTTCATTTCCTAGACTTCACAATTTCCTCCCACTTCTAGGCTACTAAGCATACTGACCTTTCCTCCAGCTAGCTCTTCTCATCTTTCATGTCTCAGATTAAGCATTATTAAGCAATGCTTCTTTTAGGAAGTTTTTCTCCACCTCTATATTACCAACCCTAATACCTCAAATCTAGTAAGGTCCTTCACTGAATTCCAGATTTCACTACAATAGATCTTCACATACTGCTTTGCAATTGCTTGCCTAATGTTCAATGACTTCTATTATTCTGTAAAATCTATAAAAATTGAAATGAAATAAAAACTATCACCTAACCACATAGCAAATCCTAAATAAATATCTATTGAGTAAACATGAGAGATCACTAGGAATCTACTCCCTCTAGAGCAGAAATATTTATCTGCTCTGTTCCTGATTGGTCAAAAGGCAGCTCACAGAGATTTATGAGTCATTAGCCATAAGCAATGACTTACTTTGAAGGCAAGTGTATTCCAGTATTCCATTATTCTTACTTTATCCTCACAACCACCCCAATTTATAGATGAGGTTCAGAGAAGTTAATCTGCATGGCAAGCATGCCTAAGTGGAGGACACTGGACTCAAATAGTCTTAATCTCAATGTAACAGAGACTTAGAATTGCACGATCCAAACAGTAATACAGATGAAAGCTAAGACTCTTTCATATTTAAATCAGTAAGTCCAAACTATGACTGACTAAAACTGTGCTGATACCTGTATGTATAAGCTCATGTTAGAAAATGACATCACTGGGCACCTGGGTGGCTCAGGGGGTTAAGCCTCTGCCTATGGCTCAAGTCATGATCTCAGGGTCCTGGGATGGAGCCCTGCATCGGGCTCTCTGCTCAGCAGGGAGCCTGCTTCCCCTCCTCTCTCCTCTGCCTACCTCTCTGCCTACTTGTGATCTCTGTCAAATAAATAAATAAAATCTTTAAGAAAAAAAAAAGAAAATGACATCACTAAATTGAGAGAATATGCCTAAAATATACCAGGGTTATATGTTAAATAACTTATTTTTGTGGATTTTTAAGAATGCCTCTTTGAGGGAATAATTAATACTTTGAGGGATGTAATTAATACTAAAATATTAGAACAACAAATAATAATGAATCCACTGTTTTACAATAATGACTATATCTCTCTCAAAAATTGTAACCTCCCTGCTGTCATTCACTGTTGACCCAGGAAAACTCTGTGATTTGTTTAGAGCCATATAGCAGCTGCCTCTGTTTGGCATGTGTTTGTACAAATTGGCCCAGTCGATGTTGGAGTGAAGGGGGTGATCCCATCTCTGGAAACCCAACACCAGCTCACTAATTCAATTAAAAGATCTGTCAGTAATCACTACTCACACAGACAAGATCGGAAAAAAATGAACCATTCAGCAATGCAAGCTAAAAAATAAGATTACTCTCTTACAATACTCTTAAATCAAGACTTACATGAAGTTCTACTTATCTAATAATGTTTTAAGAATTAGTCCCCAGGAAAAATGAGTTCAAAACTAAAAATTTAAAGATTCCAATCAATTTCCTTTTGCCTCCGAGTTTTCTTTCAGCAGATAAAGAAAATCCATAGTAAAAAGATAACATTTCATGCATTTACACATTTTCTCCTATAGATGTCTACAGCCTTCAGAAAGTATATTATTTGTAGTCATGCCTATCTGACATTTTCCATTTTACTCAAAAGATTTTATGGTTTGGTATTACAGCAATATACAAATTTGACAGCTTGCAATAGGATCTAGTCCCTGTAGCAAATCATTCTGACAGTTAAGAACTATTCAGCTACTAATATACATTTTTTTACACTAAACTTATTTAAAATTCTTACAAAGTTGAGGATACAATGTATGTTGAAATTCTGAAGAACGGTCTTAATGATATTATAAATTTCATACTGAAGTTATTAAATAATAGAGCTGAACACACTACACCATTATTTCATTTGTAGTATAACTTATTCCTCCTTCAGTAGTTCACTTTATTAAGGCAAATTTTTCCTCAACTGCATTTAAACAATAAAGTCACTCATCATGGTCAATGTTTAGTATTTTCTTAGAATTCCTCTTGGTCTTTAAAAATAACTGAAGATGTGAATAAAACAGTACATGCGTTAATGTGGAACATAATGACATTTTTTGATTGCCTTTCCAATGCATTTTTTTCCTTTTAAAGTGATGAAAGATAATCAATTACGTTTTTACACTTCCCGAAATGCATTAACAGAGGCTCTGTCAAATACACTCATGATTCCTCTAGAAAGAAGGCAAAGCCGATCTCTAACATTGCTGTAACATTAACTAAATAGGGCTGAGGGTGATCTTACAGCACGTGAAGCAGACCCCATCTCTATCTCTCAGTAATTCTATTTTTAGTATTCAATACATCTGATAATGTAAGCCAGTTAACAAGAGAACAAGTGCCTTATTCTAAGAAATAGGAAGTCCGGATGTATTTTTTTTTTCCTCTGATTCAACTTTCAGCTGGAATACCTCAGTGAAACCACTCTATTTTCAGAATTGATGTACCTTTCAAAACTATAATCTCTGGCTTTCAAGTTCACTATTATTTGCCTTCAGGTACAAATTTTAAAGTGTATAGAGGCTTCTAAGCAGAATAGTTGGTCTCAGCCAGATACTGAAAGGCTTGTAGCTCAGTCATCATTGCAGTGTAAATTCTTTTTTAAAATAATGTTCTTCACTCAGGGAACATTTGTGCCTGCGCTTGGTTCACTCGTCAAATATATATCAGTGGTCACTGAAGGCCTGGGGGCAACTTCAGCTATTCTAAAATTCATTT
>NW_019154131.1:2474061-2511561 GCF_002288905.1 Enhydra lutris kenyoni | reverse complement strand
TAAAAAAAAAAAAAAAAGAAGCTTTGCCACTCACCAATTTTAACCTCTGTAAAGGGATTCTGCCTACATCTATCTGTGTCCTTTCTGGGACATTAGTGAATCGAACTTCTGGGACCGCAACAGCACACATGACATGGGCCCACCTACAGGAAAGGAGACATGAAACATGAAAAAAAGTTCCCTAAACTTAGATACTGTATACTTCAGCTAGGCAGTGGCAATTCTCACAGAGAGTAAATACACAGACAAGAAAGAAAGCCAAAAGCCTAAATCCGTCACAAACAGACTCTGAATTTTAAACCTCTTGGGTGATACTTGGAAAGATTCAATACCGCACCTGCCTACCACTCCAACATGAAGAATGGAGTGAAGACCAAAGACTCGATACTATCAATATACGGTATTTTTCCACACTGGCTCTATAAAATACTGAAATGTAGGTTTCCTATTTCATTTGGTACTGAAATACAACAGGTGTTTAATATACTTAAGCTAATTAATATGTAGCAAAAGATTAGTTCAATTAATAAAAAGAATGAAGTGGGTATAGCATATAATCTTTTTACATAATACAAGAGTCGCCAAAAACTAGAACAAACAGTAAAGTCATCTAAAAGAATTAACATTGATTAAGTCTTTAATTAAGTTGTTTCTCATTGCAATCCTACTATAACCAAAAGAACCCAGAGATAAGGAGGAATGAAATTTAGCTGGTTTTCTCATTTCTTATTTAAAGCTGAATTCTGAATTACCCAGAAAAATGACATCCCCATTAACACTATTTAGTTTATCATAAATGTCATGCCCCAAGTAAATATAAAGACTCTTAAGGTTTAAAGACATCTTAAAGGAATTATCATATCCATAAGCCTATTTTTACGTCGAAAAGAATGTCACTCAGACAACATGAGACTCCATCCTGCCTTCAAAGACCACAGGAAGAGAGGACAAGTGTCAACCCCATCAGGGCATTCTTCTAAATCTAATAAATACTATAATCTTATAGTAAACACTATTCCTTTCCTTCCTAGCCCAAGGGTAGAAAGAGAAGTTCTTACCACCTCTGTCTGCACAGGAACCACCTAAAGCAGCTCACAGTCTACATGACCTGTGCAATATCCTAGACCTCGCAATACTTTTTAGTATAAGTGCCAATCACATTAACTAGGGGTGTGAAAAAGGAAGATCCATAGTTAAGTAAAAATTAGTCTATTAGATTAAACTTTATCAACACAGGAATGATAAATGCCTTCACTTTTCCTTGTAAGCAATTTGAAACATGTGCACATGCACACAGTTATGTTAATTTGATCATTACATTATATACCAGGGGTCCCAACTCCAGCACCTGCAGGGCTAGCCAGGAGGTAAGCAAATATACTGGTAAATCATGATAACGTGGGGATCATCTGTCCCATCTAGGCTAGGTCCTCATCCCAACATGTTATTGTCAAAAAGAGATGCACAATTATTTTTCAAGTACAGATAAAAATTTTTGTATAAAAAAATTTTGTATAAATCTCTCAACTTTTAATTTGTATCAAATTTATAAAATGGTGTTTCAGTCAACTAAAACATATCTTGGAGCTGGATTTGGCCTTTAAATGCCAACTTACCATCTCTGCCTCTATCATTTCTATATTTTCCTATTTCCAAAGGGATATTTAAAATGCTTTGGCCTCATTTTAAATACTAAAATTGGGTCATGAAAATAAAATTCACGCAAAAATGTATTTCAACAACCACATTAAAAACCAGATTACCTTTATGTTCACTTCTGACTCTCTTTCAAGATTCTCTTCATATTCTTCAACTGTCCCCCTTTAAATCGTAAAATCAACATTTTTCCTCCCTATGTTTCTATTTTAAGAACATACACTTTCTTGTTAATTTGCTGGTTTTAATAGTAAGTTGTTTTGTTTTAATGTTATGACTATGATTGATTTTATTTATCTGAAGGTAACAGATTTCACTGTTTTTTGAGGCACATTGTTTTTTTAGACTAATAGGATTCATCACATTAAACACTAGGATTCCAATGGCACCTAGATGATATGGGGTGCCTTCACCTTCAAACCGCCATTAGTAAAAGAGGGGTGTCAAAGACATGGACGGAAGCAAGGCTTAGACCACCTTCAACCTGGAGAGGTGAACAAGCTGTCAGTAACAGACTCTGTCAGTAACAGTCTCTGAAGACATCCACTGTAATCCCAACCTCAGATCTGGACAACAAAAGCTTTGAAACAATGTCTCCAATAATGAGAGGTAATACAGCAAACTGTCCACACAGAGGATCAACACTCTAGAAAGGAAAAGGAAACAATAAAATTGAATACAATGAACACATTACTTACTTGTTGTTTTTTGTTTCTTTAAGAGCACCCCCTCTCAAATTGCAAAGACAACACTCCTAGGAGAAAAAAAAAAAACAAAAAAACACACAATTATCAGACTCATTTAACAGACATCATTACTATTTATCTAAATATTATCTAAATATCCCCATAAATTCCAATTTTTTATTTAAAAAGTAAAGCCATCAGGAACTTCATAAAGGTCTATCTCTGAGCAGTTCAAGAAAGGAAAAGAAAAAGAAGGGAGGGAAAGTGAGAGTACGCACAAAAATATTCTTGATATACATATATCCTAGAGGGAATGATCATTACTCTGGTATCATGTTCACTTGCCATCTCCAGAGGAGAGATATGACACAGAGCACTTGGTAGCCTGGAGAGTATTTACTAGAATTCTAGAACAGAGATACATATATGACTGAATTCTCTTGTGCTCTGGGAAACCATTCGTGTATACAGAATAGCTACAAAATAGAGTATTGATGGGGTTCATTCTGCAATTAACGACTGGCAGGAACCTCTTTTTGAAAGATATTCTTTTTTTTTTTTTTAAATAAAGATTTTATTTATTTATTTGACAAAGAGAGAGAGAGATCACAAGTAGGCAGAGAGGCAGGCAGAGAGAGGTAGGGGTCGGGGAAACAGGCTCCCTGCTGAGCAGAGAGCCCGATGTGGGGCTCCATCCCAGGACCCTGGGATCATGACCTGAGCTGAAGGCAGAGGCTTAACCCACCGAGCCACCCAGGTTCCCCTTGAAAGATATTCTTTTCATAAAAATATCATTTAGGCCTTTCTGTCGGTGGGCAAATGGTGTTGGAAAAACTGTACTAATAAACCCAGGCTATCCACCCCCAGAAAAAGGTACCATGAAATGTTTTCCTTTCTTCTCCCCACATAAGTTTATATTTTGGGCATTTCTGTGTATGTCTTAGATTGGCACAGACTGTTGCACTCCAAGATGACTGACTCACTTTACCACAAATACAGAATTTAATTATCATTTCTCACTACAATTCTATGAAAAGTCCATCAAAAAACAAGACCAGAAAGCAATGCAATGCCTTTTGCTGACCTAGAATTTTTAAATTAAATACCTATATATTTTTTTATTTTCAACCTTACTTTTACTTTCAATGTTAATAGAAGTCCAATTTATTACATTAACAATTTTTTTTAAGTAACTATACGTTATTTTGGGGTTTTTTCCCCCTCTCCAAGCAATACATATAAAATTTCTTTATCTGCTCTCCAAGGTGATCTTCTTTAAAGTTTTGCCTAACTTTATGAAGAATCCCTTTAATTTATCCACTGTTAATAATGGGGTGTCAAACTCTATAGCTTTAATTTTTCTGCGGAGAGCAATACCAAAACAACTGAGGAGAATAAATATACCAGCATAACTCCTAACAGGCAGCAAAAAAAACCAAACAACCAGAAATGTTCAATGGTTTTATGTGTCTGAAAACTCTGCACATTTATTTGAAATTTCCTGGGTTATTATTAAAAGTTAGAGTAGCAAAAGCTGCCCTGTGTTTGTATATACATCTGAATCCATTATAAGCCCAGCTCATGGAGATAACTTGATGGATTTTCTCTGTAACAAAGCCAGATTCTAGAGCCCCTTGACATAATAGTTTTGATGAAGCACACAAATGAGAGTCTAAGTTCAGTCCAAATATTAAAAATGAGAAATTCAGTAATTCAAGTTATTCAATAATATCCAAATTATTTAAGAACAATTTCACAAAACATGACTGATTTTAAGAGTTTTCCATGGGGCACCTGGGTGGCTCAGTGGGTTAAAGCCTCTGCCTTCGGTTCGGGTCATGATCCCAGAGTCCTAGGATCAAGCCCCACATCGGGCTCTCTGCTTAGCAGGGAGCCTGCTTCTTCCTCTCTCTCTCTGCCTGCTTCTCTGTCTACTTGTGATCTCTGTCTGTCAAATAAATAAATAAAATCTTAAAAAAAAAGAGTTTTCCAGTAGTTTATCATAATTTCTGCAGAGAGAGAGAAAATGAAAATAAAACATGAGGTAAAGTATTTTCATTGACTATAAAAGGATGTCAGTATCGAAGTGAGAATGCAGCGAAGGAGAGCCGTGGATGGCGAGGAGCTCAGACACTAAGAGCATTAGATGCCTGATTAATGAAACTAGGAGTGAGAAGAAGCCTAAAGGGACAAGCTAGCAGAGTTAAATACAGCAAAGCAGCATGGAAGCGGCTTGAAAGCACCTGAGGAGGATCATTAAAAGGTACATGTGCTGCACAGCACCACCACAATGGGAGGAGACAATCCTCTCAAATAGAATACACAGACTCAAGATTTTAAGGGAGGTTGAGAAGATTCCACTTGCCATAATATGAAACCGCTTTTTTTCTGGGATTACCAGTGACCTCCATGTCACAGAAGCTAATGGATAATTCCAAGTCTTTGGTTCACCTGACCTATAAGTGGCATTCAGCATTGTTGATCATGCCTGACAGTTTCCACCTGTGGCTTCTATGACCCGTCATGCCCCTCACTGTCCTCCACCTCTTTTTTATCCTCTGCTTGTTTTAACAGGTATCTCTTTCTTATCCACACCTGCTTGTGGGGCATTTGACTCTCAAAAGGCCAGTGAGTGACTCAATACATTAATTTCTGACTGACATTCAATAGGCATCTCTAACGCACATGCAAAATGAACCATGTCTCCTTCTCAAGCCTGTACTTCCCCACTGTTTCCTATCAGTATCATCAAGCATCCTTTCTAGCTCATGCTGGGAGATAAAATTTCCCTGTCATACTAGATCCAATTAATTGAGTACAATCCCATGTCCAAATCTGCTTTCTTCTCTCCATCATCAATGCTGCCACATTAGTGGATAGCCCCAGCATCCTTCAGCAGACCTAAACTACTGCAACAGCCACCCTAGGTCAACCTAGAACACACCTGCATGGATTTTAATGCTTCTCAGTACTTAACGTGGTCCCAAAAGGCCAAGATCATTAGGCCTGGACCTTGTCCAGATTCACACTGTACTATTCTCCATGCATAGACACCCTGTGGCCCCAGATACATCGGACATACCCTACACCATTCGTTATTTATTATACTGAACATATTCTTGACATCTCAGCCTAAATGCTGACTCATCAGAGAAGGCTTTCCTAATCCCCTGGCCCAGTTACTTCTCATTCATTACTCTTCTTAACTATTTGTGGAATTCTTTTTGCTGTCCTGAATAAACTGTAAGCTTGATGAGTGCTATGGAAATACTTGTCAAGTTACTCTTTCTCTACTGTGATACCCAATAGAGAATACATCCTCCACATGAATTTTTTATATAAATGAGAAAATGGTAAAACAGGGCAAAGTGAAAATCTTGAAAACTACCAAAGGATTAAAAAATTGCAAAGATCATTTTCACATACTGGGACACTAAGGAAAGGAAGTTGCAGACTCTGGTGACTTAACAGGGAGTTAAAAAAACAATGATTTGACATGGAGCTATTTTTGTCATAATTTACTTGAAAAATCATACTTCCTAGTAAAAGACAAAAAATATTCATGACCAAGCAGTTACTTATATGATTTACATGATATATATGATATCATGGTTTCTGTTCAATTCACTCAATTTCGAAAAAGTAAGTGGGAAAGAAAAAAGTCATGTTCAGTTATGTCACTGTTTTGAGTCACCATCCCTCTCATGGGTTGATCTGTCACAAGCACAAACATGTCAACCTGTCAATTCATTCATTTGTAAATGAACTTGCACTAAATGCCTCTGCTTATAACCAGCCCAATAAAAGCAATATTACATAGGAAACTTTTTAACATTTCTTTCCTTTCTTAAATAGTACCTTATTGTCAGGCAACAGAATTGATAATTCTAAAATTTAAAAGGTTAATCCTTACCTGAAAGGTACCCCAACTTTTCTTAAGAATCCATATAATGCATGATATACATAAAGGTTGATACCTACCAAATACACTAATTGTACTAGTATTGGTCATCTTCTAACTCACTGAAAAAATTGAACAAGAATATAGGGGTGATAGAGCCCCTTCAGGACACTGATTTATTAAATTGGTTATCAATAATAAATATTTTCTCTTAGAAGAATAAAAGCTATATTAAAGGCCTAATTCATTCTGGATACCCTGCCAGAAGCATCATATAATTTACCTGCCTTCCTTAACATGAACTTATTAGTTAATTTATATTCTACTTCACTCATGAGGAAACTAAGACTGAGATTAAGAGATTAAGTAACTTTTCTAAAATCATCCAATCCCAGAGCTATCAAGCTTCGTCTGTAAATGGCCAGATATTTACTAGTTTAGGCTTTGCACTACACAGTTGTTGCAACTAAACTCTGACATTGTAGGACGACACGTAAATGAATGGGTGTAGCTATATTCCAATAACAACATTATTCACAAAAACAGGCAGTGAACAGGATTTGGCCCACAGGCTATAGTTTTCCAACCCTTAACCTACCAACAAAAGCAGTAATTGCAGTTCAAGTACAGGTCTGCCTGAGCACAAGTCCATGCTCCTTTTCACCAGAATATAACGATGAAGGGTATAAACAAGACCCCATTTCCTCATTTCTATAAATGACTAAGAATTCTTTTTTTTTTTTTTTTTTTTTTTTTATTTGACAGATCACGAGTAGGCAGAGAGGCAGGCAGAGAGAGAGAGGAGGAGGCAGGCTCCCCGCTGAGCAGAGAGCCCGATGCGGGACTCGATCCCAGGACCCTGAGATCATGACCTGAGCCAAAGGCAGAGGCTTTAACCACTGAGCCACCCAGGCACCCCAAGAATTCATTTTTTTAAAAGATTTTATTTATTTGACAGACAGAGATCACAAGTAGGCAGAGAGAGACGGAGAAGCAGGCTCCCTGCTGAGCAGAGAGCCCGATGCAGGTCTCGATCCAAGAACCCTGAGATCATGACTTGAGCCAAAGGCAGAGGTTTTAACCCACTGAGCCACCCAGGCACCCAAGAATTCATTTTTTAATTAATCCCCTCAAAAGAACCCATATCTTTAAAAAAATGTGTTACAGGCAGCATATATTATATAACTATTTGTGTTCCCATTTGTTTCATTCACCTAGCTAATAAAACTTCTCACTGGTATCAGATCATTAAAATTATCTCCACTTCTTCCTTCAAAGAATGATACCATTTTAGGCAAAAAATAACATTTTAGTTTGTCTGTGCAGTCTAACCTCAGGCTACATGAATCCAACTTAACTCATAGGAACAACAGTGACATTAGAGAACCAGGCTTTATCCTGATATTTAATAAAGTACAGATGGTCAAGGATCAAAATCATAGTTTGGCTATGCCTCAGATATCTTACCTATAAAGGGAGAAAAATACTACTTCCCTAAATGAGTTAGTAAATGTAAAGCATTCCAGAAACACAATACAAGAACAGTGGTTAGATATGTGAAAAGTTAACTGATTCTAGACAACTTATGCATAACATCACCAGTGAACAATCTGGGTGTAGTGGTTTAGCAGAGAATGAAATAGAGATCTGTCAATAACTCCCTTGAGGTGTAAAAAACAAGCAGCAGACCTGGAGAGAGAAAAAAAAAAAACCACAAAACAAAAAACAAAAAACAAAAAAAAAAAAACCACAAAACAAAAAAAAAAAACAACGCTCCAGGAACCTCAAATCCAGGCAGCTAGACTCTAAAGCAAGAAGAGATCTTCTATAATTCTAAAAGCTGCCAACTCAGCTGTGAAAAGCAGGCAGATGCGATAGTCTCCACAGTGGTCAGAGAACAGATACTGCTGAAGAGAAAATCCTGATCTTATCTTCAAAACATCCAAAACAGTCCACTAGAGTGGACTGAGTCAAACTAAAGCGGCAACAAAGCCCAGACCCAGCTCAACTACAAATCAGACCGATCTCACTCCTGCTCTAGAAACCTGACAAACAAAGGACCATGCCCTTTCTGAAAATAAGATTACCTTCATTTGCTACAAAACAAAATATCCAGCACACAATTAAAAAAAAGCCCAAGGTACACTAAAAAACAAGAAAATATGATTTATGATTAAGAAAGTTCAGAATCGGGGCGCCTGGGTGGCTCAATGGGTTAAGCCGCTGCCTTCGGCTCAGGTCATGATCTCAGAGTCCTGGGATCGAGCCCCACATCGGGCTCCTTGCTCAGTGGGGAGCCTGCTTCTCTCTCTGCCTCTGCCTACCTCTCTGCCTGCTTGTGCTGTCTCTCTCTCTCTCTATCTCTCTCTGTCAAATAAATAAATAAATAAAATCTTAAAAAAAAAAAAGAAAGAAAGTTAAGAATCAATAAAATCAGACACAAAAATGAACAAGATACTGGAAAGATCAGATGGAGAGTTTAAAATTGCTATGTTCCAAAGGCTAAAGGAGCTAATGAAAAAGATAACATATGAAGAGATAGAATATTTTAACAAAGTCATGGGAATTATTAAAAAATCAAATGTAAATGGTAAAAACAAAAAAATGTGACATTGATAATGTTGAATTCAATATATTTCAAAGCAGACTGGAACTGTGAGGATGAAACTTCAATGACTTTAAAGACATGAATAGGAAACAGAAGGAATGAAAGCAGCTATGAGAATGAAGAGAGACCTAAGGGAAAATAACCTGTTCAATTTCTGTATAATTGCAGTCTGAGAAGGAGAAGAAGGAGAGAGTGGATGAGAAAAATAATTGGAAGAGAAAATGGCAGAGAACTTTCCAAAAGCAGTGGGGGGAAAAAAAACAAACCAAAACCAAAAAAACCACCATTGTCAACCCAGGGTGCCTGGGCAGCACAGTCAGTTAAGCATCAACCTCTTGATTTCAGCTCAGGTCATGATCTCAGGGTTGTGAGATCAAACCCTGCATCAGACTCTGCAATAAGTGTGCAGCCTGTTTACTAGTCTCTCCTTCTTCTGCCCCTCCCCACTCTCTTAGGGAAAAAAAAAAAAAAAAAAGTCAACCCACAGTCCAAGATGCCCAATAAACCTCAGCAGATAAATACAAAGTAAACACATCTAAATATATAATAGTCAAAATTGTGAAAACCAAATATAAAGAACATACTTAAAAGCAGAGGAAAAAAAACACATTCAGTAAACAACTAACCAGAAGCAAATGCCAATGGAACAATATCTACCAAAATACTGAAAGAAAAAAGCTGGCAACCTGGACTTCATTTCCAAGGAAAACATTCTTTGAAAATGAAGACAAAATAAAAACAATCTCATAGAGACAAAAATCTAAAAGAATAAAGGAAAATGATACCAGTCTGAACCATGGATTGGCACAAAGGAATGAAGAACAGTGAAAAAGAGTAAATACATGGGTAAATATAAAATAAATTTTTTGTATCTTCAAAAAACACACACATCCAAAGAGAGAATGAGAGCAAGAGACAAAGAGAAAGAGACTATAAGTTTCCTAAAAAGCCCTGACTGTTTCAAACTAAAATAAGACTACTACAGAGTATAATGTATGTAATGGTAAATGTAAGATAAGACCAGAAAGAGAGAGAGAGATTTAATGAAATCACACTGTTGTAAGGTTCTTCCATTGTTCATAAAGTAGGATGATATTGCTGGAAGGGGGGTCTAGCACCTATCAAAAAGGTCTCAAAAAATTCCCAAATATTAAGTTCTAAGGAATATAAGCTGACAATCAAAACTCCAAAAACATGCAAGAAAAATATGATTCTCTGAGAAGAAAAAACATAATGTAAAACTAGATAGACGAATAATATCTTAGGCACAAGATGTAAATAAGCCCTTTCATATGTTTTAAAATTAAATGTATTATAAATATAAGTAAGAGACTATAAACAAAGGACAAATCAGATTTTTAAGAACAACAATATAAAAATTCTATAACCAAAAAAAATGGAAATGGAAAAATTAAAGAATATGTCAAATAGATCACTCTTAATTGAATAGAAAATTAGCAAAAAAAAAAAAAAAAAAAAGAGGGGTGCCTTGGTGGCTTAGTTGGGTAAGAATCTGCCTTTGGCTCAGTTATGATCCTAGGGTCCTATGACCAAGCCCCATATGGGGCTCCTTGCTCAGCAGGGAACCTGCATCTCTCTCTTTCTCCTTCTGCAGCCCCCCTGCTTGTACCCCCTCGTGCACTCTCTCCTGCTCCCTCTCTCTCAAATAAATAAAATCTTAAAAAAAAAAAAAAAAGAAAAGCTAAATAACCAAAAATTAATACAAACTATTCAATAATGTATTCAACTGAACACTGAAAATGTTGGGCAGAGCCAGAGAGAGAGTGTATGTGCCTCTGAATCATAAAAATAAATTCCAATTGATTTATAGATCTAAACTCAAAAATAAAACAGAACTATGTTAAGTATTAAAATAAATTTTAGGCAAATATACTGATGAATTTAGGATAAATATGACTTCTTAATATAATATTTAAAAGATAAAAGGCATACTGGATGGACTAATAAATTTTTATTATATCAACATTTTAACATTCTGAAGGATAAAATACTGTATAAATTAACAGAAGATGATAAGACAAGAAAATATTTCCAATATAAAACAAAGACTGCTATTCAGAAAAGTATTTTTTTAAAAACCCACACTTTTGAAGAATAGGCAAAAGATTGATTCAAAGACTCTTCATTGCCAATAAACACATGAAAGACACAAAACTTCAAGAATAAAAGGTGAAAAATGAAATAATGAGGTATCTCTTTCAGATTATTAAATTAGAAAAAATATATGGTCTTCGGGTATGTGAGATATTATTGTGGCTCTGGAGAGGAATTTGGCATTATCAAAATTTTAAATGCACGTGAAGCATGACTCAGCAATTCTATTTCTTAGAATCTCAGATAACTTGTATCTGTACAGAAGGAAGGATGTACAATCATCTCATTTCTGTTTGTAACAGAGAAAACAGTTACCTCTGGGAGCAACAGGAATTATCTGTTGTTTAAATTCTATTTGTAAACTCTGGATTTTTTAATAAGAATAGAGTCAAGATTGAAATTTAAAATAGTAATGAAAAAGATCTAGTAGGTCCATAAATACTGAGTTACAAAGAATTATACATTGTATTACTAAGTGAAAACATTACAGCCTATTAAACTGTGATACCATTTGGCTCCCCCAGGAACAGCAAGCCATTACATTCATGCATGTACAGAAAGGATCTGCAAGGACAATTGAATAAACAGTATCATTAGTTTTCTGTAAAAGAGAATTGAGAATTCAAGAGTGTTAAGAATGGGAGACTGTCGGGGCACCTGGGTGGCTCAGTGGGTTAAAGCCTCTGCCTTCAGCCCAGGTCATGGTCTCAGGGCCCTGTGATCGAGCCCCACATTGGACTCTCTGCTCAGCAGGGAGCCTGCTTCCTCCTCTCTCTGCCTGCCTCTCTGTCTACTTGTGATCTCTGTCTGTCAGAGATAAATAAAATTAAAAAAAAAAAAAAAAAGAATGGGAGACTGTCTTAACAATGTTTAGTACTCTGTGGAAAGAGCCAAGATGCCCTTCAACAGATGAATGGATAAAGATGTGGTCCATATACATAATGGAATGTTACTCAGCCATCAGAAAAGGATGAATACCCAACTTTTGCATCAACATGGATGGGACTGCTAGAGATTATGCTAAGTGAAATAAGTCAACCAGAGAAAGTCAATTATCATATGGTTTCATTTATTTGGGGGAATAAAAGGAATATCATGGAAGACATTAGGAGAAGGAAGATAAAAATGAAGGCGGGGGAAATTGGAATAGGAGATGAACCATGAGAGACTACGGACTCTGGGCAACAAACTGAGGGTTTTAGAATGGAGGGAGTTCAGGGGGGATGGGTGAGCCTGGTGATGGGTATTAAGGAGAGCATGGATTGCATGGAGCACTAGGTATTATACACAAACAATGAATCATGGAACACTGCATCAAAAACTTATGATGTACTGTATGGTGACCAACATAACATAATAAAAAAATAAGAAGAATAAAAAAAGGAAAAAAGAAAACCCACAGACAAGGAAATTAAATCATTTTCTATTAAATATGTGTAATTTAAAATTAATGTTTAACTGTGGAGGGTTAGCCCATTTTCTTTACTTAAATGAAAATTTTAAATGAGCACTATGAATTCTTCCAGAGTCTTTCAGTGTATCAAAACCCCTTTGTAATCTAACCTCTGGAGACACCCAAAGAGAACAAAATAAATAAATAAAATTCAACAATCAGGGCTCATTGCCAGCTTCGTTTTATCTCATGTTTAATGAGCATGCTTTTTCCAAGAACAATAACACCCCAGTGTAAAATGACTCACCATTCTAAAGATTTAGATATATTGCTAGTGAACCAATGTCTCCTAAAACAAAACTAACAAATACTAAAATGCCTGTCACAACATGATTATTCTATAAGATAGCTTTTATGCTTGTCTCCCAAGTACAGCATTAAAGGAGCCATTCTGTTGTACTTACCCACCCCCTTCCCCCCCACAGCAGAGCAGCTAAAAGCTGAATGAAAAAATATAAATTAGATCATATATTGAACATTGTACCTTTCCTGCTTAGGTCCCTTTCCCTCACCTAATACCATTTACAAAACTCCCCTTCTAGCATTACCAAGTATTTTTAAAATTTGGTTTCATAAAAAATCACCACTGCAATGAACCACAAGTATACCAATTTACAATGTGGAATGATTTCTTTATGGCTCAGTTATTAAACCGTGAAAAAGAGTGCTTGTAATCAAAGTGCTGACACAACATTAACAACAGTGGTGAGAAGGACATTGTTATAATACAGCTAGCTATTGCACCTGTTTGTTATTTGTGGCGGAGAGAAATCATGTTCCAGTGGCTCTTCTATATAACATCAGTTAAAGAAATGCCAATACCAACATTCTCAAGCCACCTCATAGGAAGCTCTCATTTTAGCTGACATATCCGTAAGTACCACTAAAGCCAATTTTCAGTGCTATAGAAAATTATGAAATTGAAGTATTTACTTATCTGCCATGTTCATAACAGAAATGCAAAACCATAAAATAGGGCTGTCTGGGCTTGGAAAACAAAGAGTAATTAACCACATTAACAGAAAGATAGCTTACAAAGTGCTGATCAACAAAACATGGAAGAAACCATTTCTGGAGATGTGGCTCATTTATCAGGGTTGAGGAGGGAACAGGATCTCACATAAGGACAGGGCTGGCATGAATTCTGAGTGATTAGGAAACTAAATGACAGGTTTCCTGCAGTCATCTTTTGAGTGGATATTCCACAGGCTCCAGTGAATTTCATACTAGCAAGTGAATTCTCCAATTTAAATGCCCACATCAATTTTGTACTATAAGTAAAACCACAAATATTGGTTAATCATCATGTTCCAAGCACTGGGCAATTTCAATGAATCACAAAGATCCAGCCCTCAATGAAGTTACCTTCTGCTGGGATAGCAGACAAACTAAACCAGGAGACTATTTAAGTGGTAGAGGATGTCAAGTGCTATGGGAGTGGGCCATGGAATAATCTACAGAAAGTGATGCCAGCAGATTCTGGCCTTTTCTAATAGGAAGGGGGATCAGAAATTTAAGAGGAGGAATAAGACTTCATAGGCCATGA
Organism: Enhydra lutris kenyoni; assembly: GCF_002288905.1. NCBI lineage: Eukaryota > Metazoa > Chordata > Mammalia > Carnivora > Mustelidae > Enhydra > Enhydra lutris. Next base: position 2,497,596 of record NW_019154131.1, on the reverse strand, counting down.
AAAAAGTCAACAACTTTATTCTGACTGAGACAGTGAGGTTCGAACACAGCAAGAACATAATTTGACCTATATTTTAACTGGATCATTCCAATGGCTGTGTTGACAACAGACAATAAAGGTTCAAGAGGAGAAATAAAAAATGCCAAGTGAAATAAGTCAGTTGGAGAAAGACAAATACCATATGATTTCATTCATACGTGGAATTTAAGAAACAAAACAAATAAACAAAGGAATAAAAAAGAGAGACAAGCCAAAAAACAAACTCTTAACTATAGAGAACAAACTGATGGTTACCAGGGGTAGGGGGTGAATAGGTGATGGAGATGCACTTGTTATGATGGGCACTGAGGAATGCATAGAATTGCTGAATCACTATATTGTACACCTGACACTAATGAACACTGTATGTTAACTACACTGGAATTGAAATTAAAAAAAACTTTTTTAAAAAAAGGTAGAAACAAAAAGAGGACAGTCAGGCATGTGAAAGGAGACACTGTTCATGAAGTTGGCCATAGTGCTCCCCAACCTAGGAGACAGGCTGAGCTAGACACTGATAAATACAGGCCATCAATGACTAGCTGCTGTTTAAAAGCATCAAAGCTATGACATGGATGAGATTACCAAATGGGTTAATACAGAGAAGAGGCCCAGGTTTGAGTTCTGGGGAATGAAAAGAAATGACAGTAAAGAAAGAGGAGAAGCAGGAGCGTGTGGGGTTCTGGGAGCCAAGAGAAAACAGTGCTTTAAACGGGAGACAGTGATCAACTGACGGGCACAGAAATTCTATAAAACATGGGCAAAGCCTGTGACTAGAATAAGTTTAACAGAGAAGTGGTGGGGGTGGAGAAGAACTTGAAGGAAGAATAGATACTTGAATTAATAAAGACAATTCTTTTAAGGAGTGTTACTATACAAAGAGGCATGGAGAAATAGGGTGGAGCTGGTAAGGAAGAAGGATCAAGAGAGGTTTTATCAGTTTATTTGAAAATAGAAGGAATTGCAGCTTATTTGGATGATAATGAGAATCACCTAGAGAGGGGAAACCTGCTGGTATGGGAAAGAAAGGGATGAATCATTGGAACTATGATCCTGTGTATAATAAGAGAGGGGGTAGCCAAAGGTAGGAGCAGAGATATTGTGGATATGATGCAGATGGAAACTTGAAGATCTCCACTGATAGTTTCCTGTTGCTCAGTGAAATATGAAGTAAGTTCACAAAGTCAGAGTAAGGATGGGGGAGAAGAATGGAAGCTTCAGGTGACAGAGCTATGAAACAGTTAACCTGGACAGTGGTAGAGGGACTGCATGATGGGAATGCAGCATGAATTACTCACATCCCTGAGGACACACCAACAGTTACAAGCTGAAAGCAAGAGCAATCTGCGTAGTGGGTGTTTCTCCACAGCCATATTCAGCTACAGGAATTCAGGTGCAGAGCTGATACATAATAGGATTTACCAGGATTGAGTTGTATGGACAGTAACAAAGTAAGCAAGTGGAAGGAGAGCTGGAAGTGTGCTCAAGCAAACATATTAGCTAAAAACAATAGTAAGGGCAAGAGCGGAGGGAGAGACTGAAAAGCTGGAGCAATACTGGGAGTCACAGTGGGGTAAAGGACTCCTGGATTCCAGGAACTAGAGACTGTGAGCTAGTAAGAAAGAAAAAATAGCAGTCTGAGAAAGATGCATCATACTTCAGACTGGGCAAGGACACTGCCAGTTAAGAGTGAAAACAAATGAATGACTCTTTCAAAAGGCTTTCTACTGAATACTGTATTAGTTCTATATTACTGCAGTAACAAATTACCTCAAACTTCATCACTTAAAATAACACCAATTTATATAGTTCATTAGGTCAGAAGTCCAAAATGGGTCTCACTAAAATCAAAGGCTAAAATCAAGGTGTCATTGAGGTCATTCATTTCTGGAGGCTCTCTAGCTTTTCTTTGCTCTGACTCTAGCTGTAAGGGGTTGCCTGCATGTCTTGGCTCATGGCCCTCCTCCATTTGCAAAGCCTGCAACAGCAGGTCAAGAGTTTTTCACTTTACCTCATTTTGACCTTCTCTTCTGCCACCCTTTTCCATAGCCAAGGACCCCTGAGTCTACATTGGGTAAACCCAGATATCATAAACTGATTAGCAACCTTAATTTCATCTACTACCATAATTCTGTTTTTTATGCAACATTGACAAACACACTCATAGGTTCCAGGGATCAGAACATGGACATCTTGGGGAGGGGGTGTGCACTTACTACATTATAACTATTTAAATGTCATCATACAACCATTTGTATGAATGGAATATAACAGAAGAATATAAAGCCATACATACTCTGTTTATTTCAAATTCAATTTTTCCCTGGATTTATCTTCCTAATAGCACTGCTTACACCAATATAAAAATTAATTTGAGATTTGCAGAGTATCTATCTGAACAGGGTAGCAAGGCAAGCACATGAGCAGTGGCAAGAAGCACCTCTATAATTTAAGACTGGTCAGAGATCATCTACATGAAGCTTAATGCATTTACATAACCATATTTCCAGGAACCTGAGCAAAGTACTTCAAGTTGAACATATACCTTACTTTGTTAAAACAGTACAACATCTGGCTTTCAAGTAAAAACCCGGCTGGTTTATTCTTTCTTCCCAGCATCACCTTCTGTAACAAATAGGAAAGTACTTGATTTCCTCATCCTGCCACTGGATAATTTTTGCTATTCATGAGAAGTGCCTGCACTGCACTTCCCCCCCATCCCCAGGGTTCCCTTTCCTCATTGCTAAGGAGATGTGTCTTGTAGCCCGGTGACCTCCAGGCATGCACATCCTGGTGTGTATTACAGTATGTTATGTTCTCCATAATGTCAGTCATTATTCTTCCTGACTTCACTTGTGCTCTCTGGTTGAAGCACTTAAGATTAATGAGGCATTTGTTCTCAATCAAGAAGCTATTTGTGAATATAGTTCCACTTATAATAAGTTGTGTAGACTTCTCTTTCTCTCTGTTACCAAGTGGAGGGAGGGAGGAAGAAGAAAGTAAAGAAAAAAAAATGATTTGGGACTTTTTAGCCTGTAAGCAGTTCCCTAACTGGAAGGCTTCCACATTGTCAGGATAATTGATATCCTCAAATGTGCTGTTCTATTTGGTTAAATTTAAAATAATTATTACCACCCTGGCCTTCGTGAGCCAAGGTTTAAGGCTGCAGCTATTTAGAACACTCTGCCTCTTCAGGAAGCAAGAGGTAATTGTGAAGCCAAATGTATTTCCTCAAATGGGAGAGTGTGGTCCCAGCTAGTGGCTTACAGGGGCACCTCAATGGAGAGGAGTAATTACATAAGCAACCACTTGACTACAAACCGCCACCACGCACTTGTGAATGCCCTGCCTTTAACAAGAACAGAGCCTTTCTTTTTCTACTAGTTTCACTGTATATGAGGATCAAAGTCAGCCTTTCAGGCTGACAGCCTCCTATCACCTGGTCTTAAGTGTCTCAAGGAATTAAAAAAAAAAAAAAATACAGCATAAAACACATCACAGGGCACAGCAGCGCCACCATGACCACTCAAGGCCATAAGCCAAACTGATCTAAAAATCAATGGCTCTGATCTACAAAGCCACTTCAGAGCTCTTCGTAAAAGAAAAATGTCAATGCTATTGTCAGTTGGGAAACTGGATTCAGAAGATTATCCAGTTCTGGGGAAGGTCCTCTGGGCAGAAACTAGAGTAAATATGAAAGGGTAAAGAAACTGCTCTACTCAACCACTCAGTAATGCTAATTAACCTACATTAAAGTAGATAACAAATTCTAGTATAATTATGCTAGAAGTTAGTGCTGGATTGACTTTCAATGGAAACAAACAAAAATCATTCAAAAACGTTGTTCAAAAACTGGCCAGTTGCTTAGCCTTCTTCCCACTCTAAAAACAAGAAACTGAGATAAATGAGTCTGGGCCTGGAAATCTGAAGGCCAGTGTACTGCCAAGAATCCAGGCTCTCTTACCATATTGTAGGGGGAATCAGGGAGCAAAAGACTGACTCTCTAAAACCCTGGTTCGTTATCTGTAAAAGAAGATTTCTGACAGAGATAAAGAATTCTTTAGTCCTTATCAGTGTTACATTTTATGGAAGCTATATGCTGCTTAGATTAGTTTATACTTAAATCAATTGTTATTCTGAATTTGTAAGTCAAAAGCTGAAAAATAAAACTTTTCTAAATAAAAGACTTCAAAGAGTATAATGATTGGCAATTTCTAAAATTGGTTATCAGTACAATTATTTTTATCTGGGGAACTAAAGAGGGTAAGGGTTGTGTTATGTGGCAAAGGTAACATAAACCTTAAACATACAGATTTTCTTTAATAATCTCCAGCCTAAGAGAACTCTTTATTATGGAGAGAGGGAAAGCACTACCTTGAGATTCAACAGAGCTAAGTTAGAGTTGCTTCATAACAGAGGCACCTCCATCTACAAGACCCAGTCTCAATGCAAAGCGGGAACCAAAGACTACCCAATAAACCACCTTCCCAATCATCAGACAGAGTAAAGAGAAAGTTACACAGGTTGGTACTTAACTGTTCTCAAAGATCGGACAAGCTACCACTTCCAAGAGGTCAATCATTTTTAACTGAGACCTAAAAGCTGACAGACTAAGGTACACGCCAAATCAGGAGTTCAGACAAATGCATTCCAACAAATGACTTAGATTCTTCCAGTCTACAAGCTTTAGCAACACCATGGGAGTGAGTTTTGTAAAGATCACCTCAGGAATTTCTAGAATTTAACTTTGTGATTATGATTTATGCAGAAAAAAAGAGTTCATTTTCTTTCAGAAGTCAAATAAAATAGCTATTTTCAGCCTCAGAGGGCATGAATGGCAACCACTACCTAATCTATAGATATCACTTACTTATAGTCAAGCAGTAAAAAAATAAAACACCAAAATGTTTTCTTTTAATCACTGCAATTCCATATTCCATTCTTTATAAGAGGAAAGGAAATTCAAATCCCGAATTATCATTAAGGAATAACTTGTTCATATCTATGTTACTCCATTAAAAAAAAAAAAAAACAAGAAAAATAAAGGGCATAGTGAATAAATGTGAAAACATATTTCATGTTTGGGTTTTGATTTCCTGAAACCATTTTGGGGGAAAAAATGTTATTACAGATATGTCACACATATATAATACAACTTTATTATTCTACATAGTACAATAAATGCTATTCAATAGATGTGTGCAATTACCTAGTTTATACATTTCATTATACAAAATGAAAATTCCAACCTATAAAGTGTTTTTTTTTTCAATTTTTCATTACAAAATCTGTTTTTTCATACAATGGCAAATATTTGCCCAAGAATATAATATACAGTTATTTTTTTAATACTGTATTACTTGTAAGCAAAAATACTGAAACAAATTCTCCTAAATTAAGTGTAATGGGATATACTGAAATAAAAAAGAATTTAGATAATGCATATTGTCATGCATTCCCAAGTAGCAAGTAGATAAAGTTATAGTAGGACCTTGAGGTCACTGGTTTGTTAAAAATTTTCTTTAGCTCATAAAAATGACACTGATCTGGCCGATAATTATCAGTGCCACTTGTATTCTTATACTTTTCTGTTATTCAACACCTCTGACTAGTTTAAGAAGTGCATGATAAATTTAGTATGCTTGAAGGTCCCCAATTCTTAAGGAAAGCTAATTAAAGCAAAATGGAAATACAAAGCAACACAGAATCAAGGGCTTTTAGGGTCAGAAGAGATCTTGGATATAATCTCTAACAGAGCCTTCTCATTATATTGCTTTTAAATCTTTCTTTAATTTGGATTTTGTTTAGATTTTAAGTATGTGAGCTACTGTGTTTACCTGCCCGAGAATTATCTAAGGTAATAAAAAGCTCCATAGAAAGACCTAGCACAATGTGTCTATGATACACACTTTATTTGAAATTGGTCACACTGACAATGGAAAAGTACAGCACAGGCTTAATGCTGCCAAGGATAGAAGACTGGCAACTCATGATTTGTCAAAGTCATAAATCTGAGTATGATGTGACTTTCCAAGATAAGTTACCAATCCTTACACGCAGTTTTCACCACCACTTATGGCACTAAAACAAAACTTCACAGCCCCTATCCCCTGAAAGGTCCCTGAAGAAATATCCAAATTACCTAGACAGAAAAAAATCCCCAGACACCTACATTATCCTTAAATTTTAAGAAAAGAAAATCTTATCCATATTTCCTTTTAACCTCCTTAACCTGATGATATTTATTTTACCCTGTGGAATTCTATATTATAAATTCTTCAAAAGATAATATAGAAAATCCTATTTTTACTCTACATAATATAAAGCATATCAATTATTATTATTATTATTATTTTTTAGAATAGTAGTAAGTATTCAGGTTACTGGCCCATTCCAGACATCTAACAAACATCTTTCTTCATAATAAGAAGTGTATCCTTAAAGGAATAGTCAGGTATTTCACAGAAATACCCAGAATGGAAAAATTTTTTTTCAGTGTAGGGATAAAAAAGAAAAGGTGGGAAAAAAAGTTTCAAAGAAAGCAATACATATTCTATGTCTTTACAGTGAGAATACTAGCATTTTTAATTAGTAGTGACTTGTAGTCATTATACAGTGAAAAGATGCAGATTAGAGAAAACTATAGCAAATTAGATCAAAAGTGATTAGACTCACATTAAAAATCAAAATAAGAAAAACATGGTAGAATCAGAGTATTGACAGTCTACACCTAAAAACAGAACTTGGAAATGTTTGGCATGTGCTCTCAAGGCATACATTAACAGAGTAAAAACTGCTCCAAAATCCATTTTATAAATAGTCACAAAAAGGTCGAAAACAAATAGCTGAAAATAAAATAATCCAATAGAGCTGAGTTATAAGCCATAAACTCGAACATAGCTTTCAGTTAGTTGCATCTATTCACCTGAGCTGTACTGAAATAGGAAAATCGGCACAAAGCAGTAACATTTAGTTAGAATGATGGGATGTACAACCTAAATCTCAGGATCGACCGGTATTTGGGGGGTTCTTTATTTCATTTCATTTGAATTTGGATATAAAACCAGGATCCTAGAATCTAAGTTGGGGTACAATCCAAAATTTGTAACTTATCTCTTCCCCCAACCCATTCAATTAAAGCTGCAAAGAAGCTGAGGCTTCTTCTTTCTTGTTTTAACGGACACAAATGGATAAAGTAAAGAAACAATAGCAAAAGGAAACACAGTGAGCACTGAGCGAGACTCTGGAAACAGTGAGAGCACTGAAGGCCACAAAGGTCTGGCCCATATCTCTGTGATCACAACCTTCTTACTTTATGTTTCACCCCTTCAGAAATGAACCAACACCGCACAGGTGATAAGGGTGCTACAGAGGTAAATGAGACAAAGCTCTGGCCTCTGGTTACTTAAAAACTATCACAACAGTTGGGGCCAGAGTGATGTCCCTTGTTAGAATTGGTAAATCAAAAGACAGCTGGTCAGCACTGATTCCAGCTTTGCATGCATCCTCAGTTACCTTGCCAGGGCTGACAGTGACAAAACCGACTACTTTCCATCATTAGATGAAATAATACCTACAGCGCCTTTGCTTCTAAAATTTAAATTATTGATGCTTACCTCCATGATACAGTTACTATTCTAGTCTCCTTTTCCCCTCAGCTTTACTTAAATATAATTGATATTTTAATATCTAAGTTTAAAATGTATAACATAAAATGTACAACATGATGATTTAATTTATGTATGTATACTGAGAAATATTACCAAAATAAGATTAGGTAGCACATCCATCACCTCACATAATTTCTTTTACTTATTTATTTTTTGTGGCAAGAACTTTAAAGATCTTAGCAATTTTCAAGTACAGTACTATACAATAGAGTATTTCTAACTATAGTTGTTACTATGCTGTATATTAGATTCCCAAAATGTATTCATTTTAAAACTGGAAGTCTGTACCCTTAACCACCTTTACCTATTTCCCCCATGTCCTGCTCCCAACAATCAACAATTAACTTTCTGCTCCCATGAGTTCAGTGTGTTCTTTTAAGATTACACATATAAAATAGAGTATACAGTATTTCTTTCCCTGACTTATTTCACTTAGAATAGTGCTCTCAAGGTCACTTATGTTGTTGCAAATGGCAGGATTTCCTTCTTTTTTATAGCTGAATATGAAATTCCACTGTGCATCTTCATATACATATAAATACACACCTCATTTTCTTTACCCATTCATCCACCAATGGGAAGTCTTTAAAATGGATCTTTAAAGAAGAGAACCACCACACTCAAGTCTCACATATACTTTAAAAAGATAAATATAAGGTATTTCAGGCTACCCTCTTCTTACCCTCCAGGTGTGCAAAGTACTCAGCATAAAATGAAACAATTAGCTAGAACAGTCACATCTGTTGTATTAATATATATCCCAAGCAAAATATGCTATCGGAATATTTTGCATTCACAATGAATAATAAGTCTTACATTTACAAATACATTTAAAAAGAAAATCCCAGGAAATAATTAGGAATTAGAATTAATGATGTACAAACCATCAATCAAATGTTACTTGACCTCCCTTGCACGGTTAGATTTCCATTAGCTCCTTTGGAGCCTCCACTGAAAGGAGTTCCAAGACTTCTCTAGAATCTAAAACTGACAATGTGAGACTGATTCCTGAAGAAGTCTAAGGATACTTTTAAAATGCAATCATCCAATCATTAAGCATCTGCCTTCAGCCCAGGTCATGATCCCAAGTTCCTGGGATGGAGCCCTGCATCAGGTTCCCTGCTCAGTGGGAAACCTGCTTCTCCCTCTCCCACTCCCCCTGCTTGTGTTCCCTCTCTTGCTGTCTCTCTCTCTCTGTCAAATAAATAAATAAAATATTTTTTTTTAAATGCAATCATGGGGTGCCTGGGTGGCTCAGTGGGTTAAAGCCTCTGCCTTCGGCTCAGGTCATGGTCTCAGGATCCTGGGATCGAGCCCCGCATCGGGCTCTCTGCTCAGTGGGGAGCCTGCTTCCTCCTCTCTCTCTCTCTGCCTGCCTCTCTGTCTACTTGTGATCTCTGTATGTCAAATAAAAAATAATAATAATAATAATAATAATAATAATGCAATCATTCCAGCCACAAAATCCAAAGAATCATATTTGTCTACTAAAAATTAATATTGTAGCACTCATAGCCACACTGAATAAGGGAATTAAAACCAAAACATTGATATTATCACTTACTTCTCTGCAATGCTAAAATTGCAACTCACTGATCTCTCAGGAGAAAAAAAATAGGATCTGAGCTTCATAGACAAAGTCCATTCAAATGGATAAGTTGAAAAAACAATTGGTGCACTATGAATTCAGATCATTTCAACTTAGAAATAAGGTATTACGTGGGTCTAAAAAAATTATTGTAAAATTGTATTCAAGAGTTTTCATTTCTTTTGCAAACTTTAAGAGATTTACAGGGTATCAATAATAAAATACAAAAGATATTTTCTGAGGGTATGAGGGATTAAGACTAATAGGAGGCTTAAATCAGTTCTAAAGGGTTATTAATCTAGTATTTCCTTCTTAAAACATGCTAAAGGAGAACAGCATAAGCTATCACAAGCAGCATTAGAATCAGGGTGGACAGCCTCGGCCTGGTCCTGGCTCTGCCATGCAAAGGACAATGGTACCTTGGGTAAACAGGAGTGCTCAGGGTGTAAACACATAAGTCAAGCAGTAATTGTAGATGGAATAAAGAATTCTTCATGCCTTGGTGAACTGGATTAGAATATCTCTAATCTTGAAACCTATACTTCAGGGTGAATGAGAGGACATCACTGGCTAGACTGATTCTACAAAGCTTTAATTTGGCTCATACAACAATATAAGACCTGCATGGTAAATAAGAACTCAATATACTTATTACTTCAAGACTTCCAGGCTGATTTTAAGATACTCTGTATTTATATAATTTTTGTTAATATAATGATCACATCGAAGGAAATACAAAAATGTTTTCTGGGACCCCTAATGAAAGAATTCTTAAATTGGAGATATTACCTCTAACACCAAACAGATCAGATTATTTGGGCTATAAAGAATGTCCATACTTTCCCTCATTTTTCCCTTAGTACCTAAAGTGAATGCCAGCAAAAAAATCATTCAGAAGGACATTCTCAGACATCTTTAATTTACAGTCACCATATGTCTCTTTCAACACTGAGAGCTAAACATTTGTATCATGACATAAATTTTTATCATGCAAGGCTCCTCCTCCCTTTATCGTCCCTCAGGATTTTAACTCTGGTTGCAAAGAAATTTAATTCATTGTCATTAGAGATCATTGAGAAACAAAGTAAATGCTACTATTACAATTGAAATCACCTGCTCTGAGATTAAGAGTGGGGATACAATGTTAAGATCTAACAGGTCCTAACTTTCAAAAATGATCTGATGCTTCTTGAAAGAGAATTTTTTTAAGAAATATCATCAAAGTAGCACATAATTAAATGGAAAAATAGGTGACATGGTGAGTTACTATAACTTAATGCTTGGATGTAGCTAAAGTTTCAACAGGGTTCATTAGGAAAAACAAGGTAGATGAGGAGGAATCTGTGTTCCCTAAGCAGGGTATCATTTGTTGAAAGAATCTGTCCCAAGTTTACAGTATGCCTGGCAAGATCCCAAAGTTTCTTGAAGTATGAATGAATGAATGAATAAGTGGGGAAAGACCTCATACCAGTGGAAAAGTTATGTATGAGTATGGTTTTGTCAGGGGTCAGGGAGGATCCTCACCTTGAGTGTGACTTAGAATATTTATTTTCAAAAACTACAAAATAGACCTAGGCAGGAAAATGAAGGAATATTTTAGACTTGCTCTGATAAACTGGCAGTCTCTGTAGGCTCCTGAGTAGAGGAGTGACACTTAGATATTTATTTAATATTTATATGATAAATAGAGCCATTAGATAGGATGATTTGAAAAGAGAAGATCAGAAAAATATTAAGTATAGAAGTAAGTGCACACAAAATCATGCATACAGCCTTACCTTAATGATAGATTAAATGTGTTCACAGTGGAGAGAGTGAGCAGAGGGGTTAAAATATATTAAAATAGGCCACTTACTGCTGTCCATGCATTTCTTTTGCAACGGGCACATAGCCATCCATTACAGATCTCGTGAGAAGGGATACCATAGCAACCTATAAAATAATAGTATGGATCCATGAATTACGTCTTTTGCATTTTGGTAGTATTATATATTTTAGCACTGAAAAAATAAAATCAGAACAACTGCCCACCATAATAGCATTTTTTAAAATTTTTATTTTATTTTATTTTTTTCCAGTGTTCCAAAGTTCATTGTTTATGCACCATACCCAGTGCCATAATAGCATTTTTGATTCTCATTGCTTAAAACAAAGCATAACCAAGGCTGTCTTCAAAGACACTTTTGGTTCTCATGCCTTGTAAAAGGATATCAGTCTCAGGAAACATGAGAATATGGGTCTCAATCATTACTAATGCTCACAATAATTATCTGATAATTCTTGAATGGGCAAAATAATTAAATTTCTAATTTGTTGGGCCTTGTCCTTTACTCATACAAAATGTATTTCAAAATAAGCTGCAATTCATGAAAGAAAATTTAGGAAAGCTTTAAAATAATATAATAAATCAACTTTGACATATTTTACAAATTAATATAATTTAAAATGACATTTCAAAAATTATGCTTAATTAGCTTTAATCTCAGTGATAGGGACAGAGGATGCACAATTCACAGTTAGTGAAGAGGTATCTTCAGTTCTATTTGTCTATTCAATACATGCCTGACTCAAAATAACTATGTAAGGCAATAGCTGATGATCCAAATATAAGCAGCAATTATACAGTACCAACAAACATGTGTCACTCTGACTGCCTTTCAAAGGGCTTTGAAAGATTTAAAGAAGTAATTTTTAATATCAAATTTCTATAACATTTAAGTGAAAGAGAAAATAACAGAAATATAATTACCAAAGAAAAGCCTATCATAGTTAGCCAAGACTATAAAATGTTTAGTTCAAGCACATGTTTATGAAATACTACAGTTAAATTGTATAGCTTATACATTCAGGAATCAAAATTAAATCCCAGTTTTCTTGGGAAATGATGCATTGACTGTTATAAACTTATAAAAATGTGAGGGTGAACGTGTATATACGTGTGTGTGTGTGTTACAGATTGATATAAGTAAAGAAGGTTGCTATATTTCAAACACATAATGTTAAATCTCTTGGGGAAGCTGACAGTATCTAATCAATCAATAAATGATAGACACCAAGACTATTTCAACCCTAATGTTAGACTGGTGTTTCTCTGGGGTAAATATAGAAGGTAATGCCTCTATTATAACCATTCGTGCTACAGAGACCATACATAACTATGTTAGCATGACATATGATTTGGCAAGATCTGGAATATTAAAATGCTTTAAAATAGACTTGCAGTAAAAAATAGCTCCCTTTTCACATTTTAGAGGAGTTACATGGCAGGCAAATAAAAAATTATGTATTTGCCATGTATCCCATGATGTGAAATTACCAAATTATGGCAGGTATGGACCATCTCAGGACCATCTCAGTCCCAGGGAAAAACAAATGTAATGACTGTTCTCCCCTTGGAAGGCAACACAGATTTCCTTACCCTCCCAAAGAATAAAAATTAAACTATAATTAAATTTAACAATAATTCCCCAAATCACTGAAAAAACAGTCATGTCTCCTTAAAAAGTACAAAGAAAAATAATCATGAATTAATATCAGAGGTTAAAATTAAGTTTTTACAAACTATCTCTTAAAATAAGTAAAATTCAAATTTGCAAAAGGAGCCTCAAAATGTCCCCACATCTGTACAACAAACAAAACAAAATTGCTCTCCACTGATACTGTACAAAACTGTAGAAAAAGGGATTATTATACTTATACTTTTATCAGAAGAAATGTGAGAAAGAATGATCTAACCATTAAGAATGCCAATAGTTCAATTCAATAGATTTGGCAGGGGACAAAAGGGTGAGAAACAAAGATTATGTAAAACACTGAAAAGCCAGTGATTGATGAATGAGAGATTCATTTACTTGCATGAACCCGTACACAGCACTTTGCACAGGAAATCAGAAGACTTGTTCCATCCTCTTCCAGAAAGGCATTAGGCGGAGAATATTCTATATTTTCTTCACTATAAATAAAACACATCTCTGGAATGAGGGGCTTAGTCTTTCCTCCCGGAGTAACCACTTCATCTAATTTTGTCTCCCATCTTGAATCATTTTCTTCATTGCTGCTATCTGGCTGAAAAACACAATATTCCCACATGAGTGAAAAACATGCAAAAAAGTTCATCATTTGTTCTGGTCACTCAAATCCACTAATAGCTGTTCCATTCACTAACTTCCAGCTTCTGTTCTTCCTGTTGTTTTCCTTGATATAACTATTAGCTTTTTATCAATGTTCCTCTTCGGGCTCCCATCCAGAAGCTAAGCTGTAGAAACAGGAGGATATTCTGTATATCTGCTTGTACGAAAAAGTTGATAACCTGGTAAAACTACATTCTTACATAAATAGTTTAGGGAAAGCATCAATATTTCTGAGGAATTTTTATTTCTTTATTTACACTAAGTTAGCTGACTTGATTTCATTTACTGAAAATATTACCTGGTTATACTTGAAGGAGTATTTTCAAAAACCTCAGTTTTAATCTTTGCAACAGTTTTTAGAGAATTTTTGAAGGTTTTGCCTCACCACAAAGTTTCAAAACCTCAAAACAGAAAGATCTGGCAAATGTCACTAAATAAGGAAATATAATGTGCAAAATAAAATTGTCATCCCTTACCAAAATATATGAAAAACATTTAGTGCTTAATTGAAACTCTAATTAATGAACTATCTTATCTCCAGAGATCTTATATTAAAAAGTTTCCCTATAAGTTTAGTGAGAATTTTTTTAATTATTGGGGAAATACACAGGCAAAATATGATATACAAATAAGAGTCAATAAAAAGTTAAATTTTTCCAAGAAAACACAGACATTCAATGACTAAACAGAAAATAGTTTCTCAGTCACAAGGGCCCATCAAAGACAAGTGAGTTAAGTTTACTTCCTCTATTTTCAAAGCTGAAAATGTGGCATATCACCCAATTTCATGCCCTGAAATATCTGAACAAAAAAGCACTTACTTTACACGAACTCTAAAAGAGAAGCAATCTTAAAATACTTCTGATTCCATTATTGAGACTATAACTCAGGACACAATGCTCACATCAATACGCTTTATAAAAATATTGTATCTTAAAGTAGGTCACAAAGTTCCACCCATACTAGATTCCTGAAGATCACTTTGAGTTTGTGTTAGAAAATGTGGCCCTCAGTGAGCTAAAATGCCATCAGGATGACATATGGAATAACACTGATGACAATACTACGTACAGCTAGCTGATGAGGGTGAACTGAACAATCCAGTTTGTATTGAGTCCTGCTGTATCTTACACATGTTCCACGTGGGAAGATAAAGAGAGACATTTTAAATGTGGGCCCAGGGGCACCTGGGTGCCTCAGTGGGTTAAAGCCTCTGCTTTCGGCTCAGGTCATGATCCCAGGGTCCTGGGATCGAGTCCCGCATCGGGCTCTCTGCTCAGCGGGGAGCCTGCTTCCTCCTCTCTCTCTGCCTGCCTCTCTGCCTACTTGCCATCTCTGTCTGTCAAATAAATAAATAAAATCTTTAAAAAAAATAAAAAAATAAAAATAAATAAATAAATAAATAAATGTGGGCCCAGAGTTGACAATTATTGAGAGCGATATTTTCAAACACAAAACAGACTAAGGCCAAGTTCCCTCTTTGCAAAGCTTCTACTATTGTTAAGCTTTAAGTTCTGTGTTTCTTTCTGAAAAAGTTTAGAACTGCTCCTTGACTGAAATGAACCAAGACTGACAAACGAATCACTTATTTTAAAATGATAAAGCACCACCAGAAGTGGCTGTCTAGTAACACTCAAAAATTCTGTTTGCTATTCTGTAACGGCCATGTAGCTACGTAAGTACTGACGTCTCCCTTTCCATGTACACACATACCTTAAAATGATTCACCTGTGTTTCTACAGTCATACAGAAAGCGCAGCAGTAAAGAAACCTGGCAGTGACCCCGCCACCGTTATTACCTTGTAGTAGGGCATGAGGAGAGCACAGATGGCACAGTGTGGCTCCATTTTGGCCATGGCTGCATTATACTCCTGTTCAGCCACAAAGTTTGGGGACTTTGTCTGCCAGAGGTGGACCAAAGGCTTCGCCCAAGACTCTGTTTCTTCCACTTCCTCCTCAACTGATGGAACCTCAGGCAATTCTTGCAAAACAAGGCATGTAAAAACAGTGAGCATGGGACCCAGAGAAAAACAACCCTGGTTATAAGAGAAGCAAACATTCCAAAGTATCATTGATATTAATGTCAGACAGGAAACCTATTTTATCTTTCAAATACATTCTGAGAGAAGCAGAACAAAAAGAATGTCCTTTTTATCCTCTTCATCTTCAAGAGCTAGGTCAGATCTGATGGCCAGACAATGAGCCTCCTTTTGAAACCATCCCCATCCCTGCCAGGAATAACTCCCTCCTTCAATTTCACTACTTCTGTATTTCTACTGCTACCACTAACATCCCCCATGGTAAAACAGCTTATATCTGTGAAATTTCCTTCCAATTAGCAGAGGAATTCGCTGGCCCAATAACTGCCTTACCAATATTTTTAGTTTCCTCACCTAATACTACATATGGCTTAATAAAAATGTATTAATTGAACTTCATTTAATTAACTTTTGGGTTCAAGAATTCATGACAAATAGCATTTACAGAGTACCTATCATGTGCCAAGCAATACACTGCCATTACATGAATATGAAAAATAATTCTTATTCCACTCTTACTTGTTAAGATAATACTCCCAGAGGGTCAAATCTCTTAAACATGTATATCTATTAACATGCAAGAGGCAGAGATCTACTCCACAAAAATATTACTTTACAACATTTTATAGAAGGCCAGAAAAATACAGAAAGACATAACAGGTTAAGAGAAAAAAAAGTCTTAATGCCTATAGTAGCAGACAGTATATCAGAACAGGTGACAGCAATCACAGCTACATCTAGTACTTAACATCTACAGCTGTGACACATTCTAAAACTCCTCACCACTAGCTGTCATAGTCTAACAAATAAATATTGTGGAGCAATGTCCTCAAGTCCCAAGCACAGGTGTTTCTGTGAATCAGTGTGCTCCAGCCCTTACCTTGTTGACTTACCTGTTTTTAAAAAGTCAAAACAGATTTGCTGAGATGGAAAAATAAGAAGAGCTAAATGAAGCTGAAAAGAATTCAAAAGACATCTGAGTGAAATGCCAACTGAGTGAAAGGTAATGTTCCTACTTCCATGTTGGCAGTGGTGGTATTATTATTATTATTACTATTATCAATAATGGAAAATGCTTAGTACTCAGCCAGGCAGTGTTTAAAAACAAAAGGTAAGAACCTTAGCCTATATTTGCAAGGAAGTAATCTACCACTAAACAAACGCACACTGCTTCCCCCTCAGTCTCCCTACAATACAGAATAGAAGGCTACCTATGAAGACTTAGATTTGACAAATAAAAGACAGGAGTTGAAGAGCTGACCAGGAATTTGAAATACCATTAAGTCCTTAACTCACAAGCTAACCTCTCCCACATACATACTAAAAATGGATCTAAACAAAAAGAAATCCTTTAGGTTTGAACAGCTACACCCTCTTCCTGACACATAATCGATTTATCAGACCACTTGCTTTATTATAAAAGGTTAAAACACACAAGATAAATGAACCCTTTGGTTGGTCATAAGTTAATGTGGGTAGTTCTCAAAACATTTTTAGGAATACAGGAAATACTATTTAGTTCTGAAAGCCCTAACAACAAAAAAGTAAAGGAGGGCAAATACTTCCACTTCCAATATACAGAAGAGGAAAATATTTTTTCTATTGCAGCTTTTAAATGTTTTGACATTTGGCATCACTATGCCTAGGAATTTCCTCTCTTCCTCCCTTTCTTCAACTAGAGTTGACTAATGAACCTCTAAATGCATCACGGTACTTTCATTAGTACACAATTATCTCACAACACGATGTATTTTAAAACATGCCATGTAATAGAAATAGATTCTTACATTTTTTAACCATCAAATTAGTTCAGGGTGCCTGGGTGGCTCAGTCAGTTAAGCGTCCAACTCTTGCTTTCAGCTCAGATCATAATCTTGGGCTTGTGAGGTCCAGTCCCGCATCAGGCTCCAGGCTGGACACAGAGCCTGCTTAAGATTTTCTCTGCCCCTCCCCACCCTTTCTCTTCCCATAAATGAATGAATGAATGGATAGACGAATGAATATATATCCATATATGAATGAATGAATGAATTAATATATATTAATAGATATATTTGAATTTTCATGAAAGTGAACAGAGAAAGCCTGTCATTTTAATAAAAAAAAAAAACATTCAGAGTATTTGTTGACAGTGGCAAATCAAGCTTACAGTTAACTTAGAATTCTGGAAAATATTTTTCCACTATTGTAACCTTGACAGCTTCCCAATATTTAAAGCTGTTTCTAATGGGACTGATGGTGATAATATCAAATATAATTTTTAAATATTATATAAAGAGACCTATACAATTCGGGTATGTTTACAAATGCATAATGTTCCAAAATCATGCATGTGTAGAAGAGTCACTCAAAGTGCAAGACAGACCAGTGAATCTTGAGCTTACTAGAGTACAAAGAGTTCATTGATGTGATTTCAGATTCCACATTGCAACTAATCTTTAAAAAACTAAAACATGCTGACTTTGGTGTAGTGTCAAAGGAGAACAACTATAATTATCTGAAAAGATTATTAAAATATTTTACCCCTTCCAAGAACATATCTATGTGAAGCTGGACTTTCTTCACATACTTCAACCAGAACATAATGCAGCACACTGAATGTAGAAACTGATATAAGAATCCAATTATTTTCATTAAATCTAATATTAAACACCTTTGGGGAAAAAAATGTGAAACAATGCCACTCCTCTCTTTGTTTTTTATGATTGGAGATATTGTTATTTTTTTATGAAAAAAATTATAACTATTTATGAATTTATTATTGCTACTTTTAAATGAATTAATACTTTTAAAATGTTTCCTATTCTAACTTCCAGTCAATAAGTATTGATAAGGTGAACCCATAGAAAGGGAAGGGAAAAAGAAAAAGAAGGGAAAGGACATGATAAGATCAAATGAAACCTCTTTGGGGTCATCAAAACATTTAAGGGCATGGAGTTCCTGAGAACAAAAAGGTTGAGAATCATTAACCCACACATGACTATATAACATTCATCAAAAATATTAGTACCACAGAGTTACTGCTGAACAAATACAGCCATAACAAAGCTAGTGCAGACTCTGTTCTCACAGTCAGGCAAGAATTTTGTAAACTGCTTTCCTTAATCAATTTGTGAAATTTACACAAAAAGAAAACAAGTCAATACTGGAAAAAGGCATACTTTCTTCTCAGTTCCTTCAATAAGGTCTGTAAGTTTTGTTAGCTATAGTAGGAAACAAATTCTATGTCAATAGAACTTCATTTTCTTTTTTCTTGGTGAGTCATGAAGGCAATCTAAACTCACAAAAATGAGTTGGTGCATTCATGAAGGCAATCTAAACTCACAAAAATGTTCCCGTTACTCTATAGTGAATAAAATACAGTTAAGAAAAGCAGGAGCATAACACAAAGTAGTTCCTTAAATTTACATAAGCTCTTATATAGAATTCGTAGAAGCAGGTTATAACACAGCTCTAGATACCATGTTCTCAGGAACTTTGTCCTGAATAAGGAAATGTAAGCAATGGCTTAGGTGGCCTCCAATGAAGGATGTCCAGCTCCCTAACAACCACTACTATAATGGGGAATGGGGAAAAGACATACTACCTTGGATAAATATACTGAAGTAACCTGTTGAAAATGTTACTGCCATAACAAACAAACCTCAACAAATTTAAAAAGACTGAAGTTATACCACACATCTTTTCTGATCACAATGCTATAAAAATAGAAATCAACCCCAATAAAAAGTCTGGAAAACCACAAATACATAGAAGTTAAGTTAACTAGGTAACAAAAAGAGAACTAAAACAGTACATAGAAACATATCAATATGAAAACATAACAGTCCAAAACATTCAGGATGCAACAAAAGCAGTTCTAAGGGGGATTTATAGCAATACAGGCCTACCTCAAGAAGTAAGAAAAAATCTCAAATAAACCACTTAACCTTATACCTAAAGGACCTAGAAAAAGAATAACAAAAACCTAAAACCAGCAGAAGGAAGGAAATAATAAAGATTAGAGTGGAAGTAAATTATATAGAAACTAAAAATATAGTAGAACAGATCAATGAAACCAGGAACTGGTTCGTTAACAAAATTATAATAAAACTGATAAACCTCTAGCCTGACTTATCAAGAAAAAAAGAGAGAGGGGACCCAAATAAAGAAAATCACAGATGAGAGAGGAGAAATAACAACCAACACCACAGAAATACAAACAATTATAAGAGAATATTGTGAAAAACTATATGCCCACAAATTGGACAACTTAGAAGAAATGGATAAATTCCTATAAACATATAAACTACCAACACTGAAACAGGAAGAAATAGACAATTTGAACAGACTGATTACCAGCAAAGAAATTGAATCAGTAGTCAAAAAACTCCCAATAACAAAAGTCTAGGCCCAGTGGCTTCACAGCCAAATTCTACCAAACATTTAAAAAACAGTTAAGATGGGTACGGAGGGCACATGTTCTGATGAGCACTGGGTGTTATATGCAACTAATGAATCACTGAACACTACAGTGTTGGCTAATTGAACATAATAAAACTGAACATAATAAAAAGAAATTTAAATATTAATTAATATTAATTAATTTAAATATTAATTAATATCTATTAATTTAATAGTCAATATCTATTCTTCCCAAACTATTCCAAAAATAGAAGAGGAAGGAAAACTTTCCAAATTCATTCTATGAGGCCAGCATTACTCTGATACCAAATTACATAAAGACACCAGAAAAAAAAGAGAACTATAGGCCAATATCTCTGATGAACATGGATGCAAAAGTCCCCAACAAAACACTAGCAAACAGGATCCAACAATACATTTAAAAACCATTCACCACAACCAAGTGGGATTTATTCCTGAGTTGCAAGCGTGGTTCAATATTCACAAATCAATCAGTGTGATACATCACATTAATAAGAGAAAGAGTAAGAACCATATGATCATTTCAACAAACACTGAAAAAGCATTTGACAAAGTACAACATCCGTTCATGTTAAAAACCCTCAACAAAGTAGGTTTAGAATGAACATACCTCAACATAATAAAGGCCATCTACGAAAAAACCACAACCAACATCATTCTCAATGGGGAAAAATGGAGAGCCTTTTCCCTAACGTCAGGAACAAGACAAGGATGTCCAGTTTCAGCCCTTTGTTCAACATAGTATTGGAAGTTCTGGTCACAGCAATCAGACAACAAAAGTAAGTAAATAAAACATACCCAAATTGGCAAGGAAGAAGTCAAACTTTTACTATTGGCAGATGATATGATACTCTATGTAGAAAGCCCAAAAGACTTCATCAAAAAACTGCTAGAACTGATAAACAAATTCTATAGAGCCAGGGATACAAAATCAATGTAGAGAAATCTGTTGCATTTCTATAAACCAATAATGAAGCAGCAGAAAGAAAAATTAAGAAAACAATGTCATTTACAATTAGACCAAAAAAAAAAAAAAAAAAAAAAACAGATACTTAGGAATAAACCTAACCAAAGAGGTGAAACACTAGTACTCTGAAAAGTATAAAACACTGAGGAAAGAAACTGAAGATGACACAAAAAAATGGAAAGATATTTCATGCTTATGGACTGGAAAAACAAGTATTGTTAAATTGTCTATACTACCCAAAACACTTTACACATTTAATGCAATCCTTATCAAAACACCAACAGCATTTTTCATAGACCTGGAACAAACAATCCTAAAATGCGTATGAAAGCACAAAAGACCTCAAATGGCCAAAGCAATCTTGAAAAAGACAATGAACGAAACTAAGAAGAAAGAAAGAAAAGGAAAGAAAAGGAAGAGGGAGGGAAGGAGGGAGGGAAGGAAAGAAAAAGAAAGGAAAACCTGGAGGCATCATAATTCTAGACTTCAAGTCATATTACAAAGTTGTAGTAATCAAAACAGTATGGTACTGCCACAAAAAAATAGATACAGAGATCAAAAGAACAGAGTAGAAAGCCCAGAAATAAATCCACAATTATATAGTCAATTAATGTTAGACAAAGCAGGAAAGAATATCCAATGGGAAAAAGTCTCTTCAAAGAATGGTGCTGGAAAACTGGACAGCAACATTCAAAAGAATGAATCACTTTCTTACACCATACACAAAAATAAATTGAAAATGGATTAAATTCCTAAATGTGAGACCCAATATCATAAAAATCCTATAGCACAGGTAGTAACTTCTCTGACATCAACCATAGCAACGTGTTTCTAGATAGGTCCCCTAAGGAAAGGGAAATGAAAGCAAAAATAAACTATTGGTGCAACACAAAATAAAAAGCTTCTGCAGAGCAAATAATCAATAAAACTAAAAGGTAACCTATAGAATGGGAAAAGATACCTGCAAATGACATATCTGATAAAGGATTAGTAACCAAAATATATAAAGATCATATAAAACTCAACACCCAAAACACAAATAATCCAACTTAAAAAAAAAAAAAAAAAAGTGGGCAGAAGACATGAACAGACATTTCTCTAAAGAAGACATCCAGATGGCCAACAGACACAGGAAAGGATGTTCATAATCATTTACTATCAGGGAAATGCAATAAAAACTACACTGATGTGTCTCATACTTGTCAGTGGTTATAATAAAAAACACAAGAAATAGCAAGGATGTGGAGGAAAAGGAACCCTCATGTACTACTGGTGAGAAGGCAAAGTGGTCCAGCCACTCTGGAAAACAAAAAGGGATTCCTCAAAAAGATAAAAATACAACTACCCTAAGATCCAGCAATCACACTACTAGGTATTGACACAAAGGATACAAAAATACTGATTCAAAAGGACATATGTATCCCATGTTAATAGCAGCATTATGAACAATAGCCATATTATGGAAAGAGCACAACTGTCATTAACTGACGAATGGATAAAGAAGTTGTAGTATATATATATATATATATATATATATATATATATATATATATACACACAATGGACTATTATGCAGCCATTAAAAAAACGGAATCTTGGGGAGGAGTCAAGATGGCGGAGAAGTAGCAGGCTGATACTACATCAGGTAGCAGGAGATCAGCTAGACAGCTTATCTAAAGATTGCAAACACATACAAATCCAACGGGAGATCAAAGAGAAAAAGAACAGCAATTCTAGAAACAGAAAATCAACCACTTTCTGAAAGGTAGGACTGGCAGAGAAGTGAATCCAAAGCGACGGGAAGATAGACTGCGGGGGAGGGGCCGGCTCCCGGCAAGCGGCAGAGCAATGGAGCACAAAATCGGGACTTTTAAAAGTCTGTTCCACTGAGGGACATCGTTCCAGAGGCTAAACGGTGGTGAAGCCCACGCGGGGTCAGCGTGGCCCCAGGTCCCGCAGAGTCACAGAAGGACTGGGGATGTCTGAGTGTAGCAGAGCTTACAGGTATTAGAGTGGGAAAGCCGGCTACAGAGACAGAGCTGAGGAGTGAGCTCTCAGCTCGGGGTTACCTTGAACGGGTCGCAGGCTGGGTGAGCTCGGAGTGCAGCCGAAAGCCAGGGATATGGGAGTAATTGGGCATTATTCTCTGAGGGTGCATTGAGGAGTGGGGCCCCAAGCTCTCAGCTCCCCCGGGCCGGAGACTGGAAGGCCGCCATCTTCATTCCCGTCCTCCGGAAATCTACGGAAAGCATTCAGGGAACAAAAGCTCCCAAAAGCAAACCTGAGCTGATTACTCAGCCCGGCCCCTGGTAAGGGCAGTACAATTCCGCCTGGGGGAAGGACACTTGAGAATCACTCCAACAGGGCCCTCCCCCAGAAGATCAACAAGAAATCCTTCCAGGACCAAGTTCACCTACCAAGGAGTGCAGGTTCAATACCAAGGAGAGCAGCGGAATTCCAGAGGAGGAGAAAGCAAAGCATGGAACTCATGTCTCTCTCCCCATGATTCTTTAGTCTTGCAGTTAATTTAATTTTTTTTCAATTATTTTTTCTTCTACTGCGAAAATGTTTTTTTAACTTTTACCTTTTTCTTTTTTAACGTTTTTTAACTAGTTTATCTAATATACATATTTTTTCTTTTTTATATTTTTTTGTTATTTGTTTTCTTTTTTTTTTT
>NW_019154131.1:2463456-2473961 GCF_002288905.1 Enhydra lutris kenyoni | reverse complement strand
CTGAACCTCTTTTTTTCCCATTTCTCCCCCCCCCTCACGATTTGGGATCTCTTCTGATTTGGTTAAAGCATATTTTCCTGGGGTTGTTGCCACCTTTTTAGTATTTTACTTGCTCCTTCATATACTCTTATCTGGACAAAATGACAAGGCAGAAAAATTCACCACAAAAAAAAGAACAAGAGGCAGTACCAAAGGCTAGGGACCTAATCAATACAGACATTGGTTATATGTCAGATCTAGAGTTCAGAATGACGATTCTCAAGGTTCTAGCAGGGCTCGAAAAAGGCATGGAAGATACTAGAGAAACCCTCTCGGGAGATATAAAAGCCCTTTCTGGAGAAATAAAAGAACTAAAATCTAACCAAGTTGAAATCGAAAAAGCTATTAATGAGGTGCAATCAAAAACGGAGGCTCTCACTGCTAGGATAAAAGAGGCAGAAGAAAGAATTAGTGATAAAGAAGACCAAATGACAGAGAATAAAGAAGCTGAGAAAAAGAGGGACAAACAGCTAATGGACCACAAGGGGAGATTTCGAGAGATAAATGACACCATAAGATGAAATAACATTAGAATAATTGGGATTCCAGAAGAAGAAGAAAGAGAGAGGGGAGCAGAAGGTATATTGGAGAGAATTATGGGAGAGAATTTCGCTAATATGGTAAAGGGAACAAGCCTCAAAGTCCAGGAGGTTCAAAGAACCCCCCTCAAAATCAACAAGAATAGGTCCACACCCCGTCACCTTATAGTAAAATTTACAAGTCTTAGTGACAAAGAGAAAATCCTGAAAGCAGCCTGGGAAGAGAAGTCTGTAACATACAATGGTAAAAATATTAGATTGGCAGCAGACTTATCAATAGAGACGTGGCAGGCCAGTAAGAGCTGGCATGATATATTCAGAGCACTAAACGAGAAAAACATGCAGCCAAGAATACTATATCCAGCTAGGCTATCACTGAAAATAGAAGGAGAGATAAAAAGCTTCCAGGACAAACAAAAACTGAAAGAATTTGCAAACACCAAACCAGCTCTACAGGAAATATTGAAAGGGGTCCTCTAAGCAAAGAGAGACCCAAAAAGTAGTAGATCAGAAAGGAACAGAGACAATATACAGTAACAATCACCTTACAGGCAATACAATGGCACTAAATTCGTATCTCTCAATAGTTACCCTGAATGTTAATGGGCTAAATGCCCCAATCAAAAGACACAGGGTATCAGAATGGATAAAAAAACAAAATCTATCTATATGTTGCCTACAAGAAACTCATTTTAGAACCAAAGACACCTCCAGATTTAAAGTGAGGGGGTGGAAAACAATTTACCATGCTAATGGACAGCAGAAGAAAGCAGGAGTGGCAATCCTTATATCAGATCAATTAGATTTTAAGCCAAAGACTATAATAAGAGATGAGGAAGGACACTATATCATACTCAAAGGGTCTGTCCAATAAGAAGATCTAACAATTTTAAATATCTATGCCCCTAACGTGGGAGCAGCCAACTATATAAACCAACTAATAACAAAATCAAAGAAACACATCAGCAATAATACAATAATAGTAGGGGACCTTAACACTCCCCTCACTGAAATGGACAGATCATCCAAGCAAACGATCAACAAGGAAATAAAGACCTTAAATGACACACTGGACCAGATGGACATCACAGATATATTCAGAACATTTCATCCCAAAGCAACAGAATATACATTCTTCTCTAGTGCACATGGAACATTCTCCAGAATAGATCACATGCTGGGTCCTAAATCAGGTCTCAACTGGTATCAAAAGTTCGGGATCATTCCCTGCATATTTTCAGACCACAATGCTCTGAAGCTGGAACTCAATCACAAGAGGAAATTTGGAAAGAACCCAAATACATGGAGACTAAACAGCATCCTTCTAAAGAATGAATGGGGCAACCAGGAAATTAAAGAAGAATTGAAAAATTCATGGAAACAAATGATAATGAAAACACAACGGTTCAAAATCTGTAGGACACAGCAAAGGTAGTCCTGAGAAGAAAATATATAGCGGTACAAGCCTTTCTCAAGAAGCACGAAAGGTCTCAAGTACACAACCTAACCCTACACCTAAAGGAGCTGGAGAAAGAACAAGAAAGAAACCCTAAACCCAGCAGGAGAAGAGAAATCATAAAGATCAGAGCAGGAATCAATGAAATAGAAACCCAAAAAAATGATAGAACAAATCAACAAAATTAGGAGCTGGTTCTTTGAAAGAATTAATAAGATTGATAAACACCTGGCCAGACTTATCAAAAAGAAAAGGGAAAGGACCCAAATAAATAAAATCATGAATGAAAGAGGAAAGATCACAACTAACACCAAAGAAATACAGACAATTATAAGAACATACTATGAGCAACTCTACACCAACAAATTGGACAATCTGGAAGAAATGGAGGCATTTCTAGAGACATATAAACTACCACAACTGAACCAGGAAGAAATAGAAAATCTGAACAGACCCATAACCAGTAAGGAGATTGAAACAGTCATCAAAAATCTCCAAACAAACAAAAGCCCAGGGCCAGATGGCTTCCTGGGGGAATTCTACCAAATATTTAAAGAAGAACTAATTCCTACTTTCCTGAGACTGTTCCAAAAAAATAGAAATGGAAGGAAAACTTCCAAACTCATTTTAGGAAGCCAGCATCAACTTCATCCCAAAACCAGACAAGGATCCCATCAAAAAAGAGAACTACAGACCAATATCCTTGATGAACACAGATGCAAAAATTCTCACCAAAATACTAGCCAATAGGATTCAGCAGTACATTAAAAGGATTATTCACCACGACCAAGTGGGATTTATTCCTGGGCTGCAAGGTTGGTTCAACATCTGCAAATCAATCAATGTGATACAATACATTAATAAAGGAAAGAACAAGAACTATAAGATACTCTCAAAAGATGCTGAAAAAGCATTTGACAAAGTACAGCATCCCTTCCTGATCAAAACTCTTCAAAGTGTAGGGATAGAGGGCACATACCTCAATATTATCAAAGCCATCTATGAAAAGCCCACCACAAATATCATTCTCAATGGAGAAAAACTGAAAGCTTTTCCGCTAAGGTCAGGAACACGGCAGGGATGTCCGTTATCACCACTGCTATTCAACATAGTACTAGAAGTCCTAGCCTCAGCAATCAGACAACAAAAGGAAATTAAAGGCATCCAAATTGGCAAAGAAGAAGTCAAACTATCACTCTTCGCAGATGATATGATACTATATGTGGAAAACCCAAAAGACTCCATTCCAAAACTGCTACAACTTGTACAGGAATTCAGTAAAGTGTCAGGATATAAAATCAATGCACAGAAATCAGTTGCATTTCTCTACACCAACAACAAGACTGAAGAAAGAGAAATTAAGGAGTCCATCCCATTTACAATTCCACCCAAAACTATAAGATACCTAGGAATAAACCTAACCAAAGAGGCTAAGAATCTATACTCAGAAAACTATAAAGTACTCATGAAAGAAACTGAGGAAGACACAAAGAAATGGAAAAATGTTTTATGCTCCTGGGTTGGAAGAACAAATATTGTGAAAATGTCTATGCGACCTAAAGCAATCTACACATTTAATGCAATTCCTATCAAAGTACCATCCATTTTTTTCAAAGAAATGGAACAAATAATCCTAAAATTTATACAGAACCAGAAAAGACCTCGAATAGCCAAAGGAATATTGAAAAAGAAAGCCAAAGTTGGTGGCATCACAATTCCGGACTTCAAGCTCTATTACAAAGCTGTCATCATCAAGACAGTATGGTACTGGCACAAAAACACACACATAGATCAATGGAACACAATAGAAAGCCCAGTAATAGACCCTCAACTCTATGGTCAACTCATCTTCGACAAAGCAGGAAAGAATGTCCAATGGAAAAAAGACAGCCTCTTCAATAAATGGTGTTGGGAAAATTGGACAGCCACATGAAGAAAAATGAAACTGGACCATTTCCTTACAACACACAAGAAAATAGACTCAAAATGGATGAAGGACGTCAATGTGAGAAAGGAATCCATCAAAATCCTTGAGGAGAACACAGGCAGTAACCTCTTCGACTTCAGCTTCAGCAACGTCTTCCTAGGAACATCGCCAAAGGCAAGGGAAGCAAGGCAAAAATGAACTATTGGGATTTCTTCAAGATCAAAAGTTTTTGTACAGCAAAGGAAACAGTTAACAAAACCAAAGACAACTGACAGAATGGGAGAAGATACTTGCAAACGACATATCAGATAAAGGGCTAGTGTCCAAAATCTATACAGAGCTTAGCAAACTCAACACCCAAAGAACAAATAATCCAATCAAGAAATGGGCAGAAGACATGAACAGACATTTCTGCAAAGAAGACATCCAGATGGCCAGCAGACACATGAAAAAGTGCTCCACATCACTCGGCATCAGGGAAATACAAATCAAAACCACAATGAGATACCACCTCACACCAGTCAGAATGGCTAAAATTAACAAGTCAGGAAATGACAGATGCTGGCGAGGATGCGGAGAAAGGGGAACCCTCCTACACTGTTGGTGGGAATGCAAGCTGGTGCAACCACTCTGGAAAACAGCATGGAGGTTCCTCAAAATGTTGAAAATAGAACTACCCTATGACCCAGCAATTGCACTCCTGGGTATTTACCCTAAAGATACAAACGTAGTGATCCGAAGGGGC
This sequence comes from Enhydra lutris kenyoni, assembly GCF_002288905.1. Lineage (NCBI taxonomy): Eukaryota > Metazoa > Chordata > Mammalia > Carnivora > Mustelidae > Enhydra > Enhydra lutris. The sequence goes on along the minus strand of NW_019154131.1, from coordinate 2,469,255 downwards.
ACGTGCACCCGAATGGTTATAGCAGCCATGTCCACAATAGCCAAACTATGGAAAGAACCTAGATGTCCATCAACAGACGAATGGATGAAGAATATGTGGTATATATACACAATGGAATACTATGCAGCCATCAAAAGAAATGAAATCTTGCCATTTGCGACGACGTGGATGGAACTAGAGGGTATCACGCTTAGCGAAATAAGTCAATCAGAGAAAGACAACTATCATATGATCTCCCTGATATGAGGGAGAGGAGATGCAACATGGGGGGTTAAGGAGGTAGGAGAAGAGTAAATGAAACAAGATGGGATTGGGAGGGAGACAAACCATAAGTGACTCTTAATCTCACAAAACAAACTGAGGGTTGCTGGGGAGAGGGGGGTTGGGAGAGGGGTGTGGAGTTATGGACACTGGGGAGGGTATGTGCTATGGTGAGTGCTGTGAAGTGTGTAAACCTGGCGATTCACAGACCTGTCCCCCTGGGGATAAAAATACATTATATAATTATAAAAAATAAATTAAAAAATAATATTAATAAATAAATAAATACTTTTAAAAAAAGGAATCTTACCATTTGCACCAATGTGGATGGAGCTAAAGTGTATTACATTAAGCATAATAAGTCAGAGAAAGACAAATACCTAATGGTTTCACTGATATATGGAATTTAAAAAACAAAGGAGCAAAAGAGAAAAAAAAGGAGAGACAGAGGCAAACCAAGAAACAGACTCTTAATTATATAGAAGAAAATGATGGTTCCCAGGGAGGATGGGTCAAATGAGTGATAGGGATTAAGGAGTGCACTTGTTATGATGAGCACCTGGTGATGTATGGAAGTGTTGAATCTCTATACTGTACATTTGAAACCAACACAACAACAGTATGCTAACTAACTGGAATTAAAAACTTGCAAAATTAAAAATTAGGGGCACCTGGTTGGCTCAGTCTGTTGAGCATGCAAGTCTTGATTTTGGGGTCATGAGTTCAAGCCCCATGCTGGGTACAGGAATTACCCAATATGGGTAATGTTTTTAAAAATTTAAAATCATAAAATGAAAAAATAAAATTTTTCTGACTTATACCTAAGAAACCAAACTATACCTCTAATTCTGAATATTTCTGGCAGAAATAAAAGCTCGTGGAGAAACGTAGTAGAGATAGATATGCACACAGAACATAAGAATAGTGCTCAAGAAGAATTAAGAGGTAAACCAAGAGTATTTGATTTACATATGTGACAGCACTAAGAGACAACTACACTTCTGCCACTTAGATAAAATCACAATAAGCAGCCTCTCATAGACAGCTTGCTTACAGCTCACCCCATCCTTCATCAATGTATCTTAAAAACATCTTCAAAATAATCCTCCATGTTTGCTGTTAAAATCATACTTGCTGTGATACTGTGATATAAAAAGAAACATATTTGGTCTTTGATCCAGTTCCTGACAGAAAGCCTCCAAAATTTTAGGAATTTCCTAAATGATATGGGTGAGAAGAGCACCACTGGATGAAATATTTGGTCTCAGTCCCTAATTCCTGACACAAGAGCTTCTAAGACTCCTAGAATCTTAGAATTGATAAAAGTGTCTTGCATGCTAATAAGAAGACTGACTGGTAGCTGGGGGCCCCCAGATAGCTCCAAGATGGGGGGAAGGTTACTAGAAAGCCCAAGGGATAATTAGAGGGTAGGCATTTCAGCCCCACCTCTGACCTTGGTGAAGGGGAGAGGGGCTGGAGATTAAGTTAAATTGCCAATTGATGATGTTTTATTCAACCATGTGGACAATCAAGCCCCCATAAAAGCCATACATGCAAAATGGACTAAGTTCCTAAAAATAAGAATCAAAACCATAAAAGTCCTAGAGGAAAGCATTGGCAGTAATTTCTTTGACATTGGCCGTAGCAACATTTTTCTAGATAGGTGTCCTGAGGCAAGGGAAACAAAAGCAAAAAATAAACTATTAGAACTCCATCAAAATAAAAAGCTTCTACCTAGCAAAAGAAACAATCAACAAAACTAAAAGAATGAATGAAAGTATTTGCTGAATGAAAGAAGTATTTGCAAATGACATCTGATAAAGAGTTAGCATCCAAAATAAAGAACTTATAAAACACCCATAACCCATAACACAATTAACACATATAATCCTATTGAACACCCATAACACAAATAATCCAATTAAAAAATAGGCAGAACACATAAACAGACATTTCTCCAAGGAAGACATCCAGATGGTCAACAGACACAGGAAAAGATTCTCAACATCACTTATCATCAGGGAAATGCAAATAAAAAGTACAATGAGCTATCACCTCACACCTGCCAGAATGGCTAAAATCAAAAACCCAAGAAACAAGTGTTGGTGAGCATGTGGAAAAAGGAACCCTCACACACTGCTGGTGGGAATCAAACTAATGCAGCCACTCTAGGAAAACAGTATAGAGATTTCTCAAAAAATTAAAAATAGAATTAACACATGATCCAGTAATTCTACTACTGAATATTTACCCAAAGGATATGAAAACACTAATTTGAAAAGATATATGCACCCCTATGTTTATTGCAGCACTATTTACAATAGCCAAAATATGGAAGAAGGACAAGCGTCCATGGATAGATGAATGGATAAAGAAGTTGTGGTATACACACACACACACACACACACACACACACACACACACACACACAATGGAATACTACTCAGTCATAAAAAAAGAGAATGAAATCTTGCCATTTGCGATGACATGGATGGATCTAGAGAATATAACGGTAAGTGAAATAAGTCAGTCAGAGAAAGACAAATACCATATGATTTCACTCATACGTGAAGTTTAGGAAACAAAACCAATGAAAAAGGGAAATAAAAACAAACCAAGAAACAGAATCTTACCTACAGAGAACATACTGATGATTATCAGAGGGGAGGGAGGGAGGTGGGAAAATGTGTGAAATAGGTGAAGGGGATTAAGAGTAAGAGTACACTTATCATGATGAGCACTCAGTAATGTACAGAATTACCGCATCACTATATTATACACCTGAAACTAATATAACACTGTACATTAGCTATACTTGAATTCAAAAACAAAAACAAAACCTTGAACAACAGGGTTCAGAGAGCTTCAGGGCATGAAGGCATGAATGTTCTGCACTTATTCCCCCACCCCATACCTTGCCTTATACACTCCTTCTTTTTGGCTGTTCCTGAGTTGTAAACCAGTAAATGTCAAGTGTTTCCCTGAGTTCTGTAAGCCATTCCAGCAAATGATCAAACCTGAGAAGGGAGTTATAGGAAACCCCAGACTTTATAGCACACTGATCAGGAGTAAAGACTTGAAATTGGTGTCTAAAGTGGAGGCATCTTGTGGCACTGAGCCCTTAATTTGTGGGGGCTGTGTTGACTCTGAGTTGTTAGTATCAAAAATGAACTAAATTGTAGTACACCCAATTGGTGTTCAGGGAGTTAAGGAAATCACCTCACTGGGAAAAATGACCCACACATTTGCTGTCAGAAGTATTTGCACTTGGAGTACTGGCCCTCTCCTCTAGACCATAAACAATGTTTTTCAAAGATTGAATCCAGTCACAAAGGGATAACTAGAATGTGTCTTGTCAGTATGTAACTATAAAGTCTGAGGGCCAGTAGCACATCTGATGCTAGCTATTTATTCATCTGCAAAATGAGCATAAGATTTTCTAAATTACAAGGTTCCCCAAAAGGTTATATATGAAATACCAGCCACAATACTGGTGCTACCCATTACTACGGAAAACCTAGGGCTTCAACAGATGATGGTTCCTTTCCTTCTAGGTCTCCAGCATTTATCCGTGAGTCTGCATAATCTTTGGAAACATCATCCAGAAAATTATCTAAAATATATGCCCTAAATATTAAATTTTAACATGACAAGACAAATTGGAACAGGAAGGGCCAATCTACATAGGTACCCAATTACCTCTTATTATATAAACATTTCTATCAAAAGATCCATGTTTTCAGAGAAAAAAAAGCCTTTATTCTGCCATTCATTCAAAAACATCACTAAATATTATCTATGATAATAAAAAAGATTAATCTCCTTTACAAAAGTACCCCCCCAAAAGTGCTCATTTAGAAATATATAAATAAATTATGGCATGGCCATATTATGTCATCATTAGAAAGGATGTTTTGTGGGGTTTTTTTGTTTTTAACTAGGCTCCATGCCTAGCATGCAGCCCAATGCAAGGCTTGAACTCACAGCCCTGAGATCGAGACCTGAGCTAAGATCAAGAGTCAGGCCTTTAACCAATTGAACCATCCAGGTACCCCTAAGAAGGGTAAAGAGCATTATTGAAATATAATAAATATGAATACATATGTAACATAATATTAAAGGAATATTCCATTAATAAATTTAAAATATACATACAAAACTATATGATGTCAATTCTGTGAAATACATTTAAAAGTGTGGAATAAAGGAAAGGGGGTTTGTAAGTTTTTGTAGTTAAAAAATATGCAACTTTTAACGTTAAAAAAAAAAACCTGTAGTCAAAATAAGATTAGGTAGCTCCTATGAACTGGGGAAAACAGTTTTAAAGCAGATGTATGTCAGATTTATTCACTCCTCAGTACCGTCTTTTCAAACAAATTATGCTTACTAGGTGCAAGTAGATTTCTCAACAGAAAAACATTTGAGCCATTGTTGAAAGGCTGTTGCCAGGACTTACTGATGGACTCCAACAGATGGGAAAAGCCATCTACTCTACTACAGTATGATTGTCCCTTTACCAGTCACCACAAGCATTTTGCTGCTAGGGCTATGTGCCAGTGCTGTGTTTTGGCTGGTAGAGCATTATCCTCTGCTATGAAGAGCAGAGCAGCATCTGTTATCTTTCAGGTACTTGAGCAAAATCTCAGTCCTGGGAGGCAATATATAGGGTTTCAAATGTCCTGGAAGAAGTTGTTGGGGGAGGAGGCTGAGGGGAGAGGAACAAGGGCATAAATGAACTACTCAAACAAATTCAAAGTTGGGAACTTTATTGTTCCTATACAGACTACTTAATAATCTGTATACAAACTGAATTTTAATGATTCTATGAATTGCTGAGTTTCAAAGGTTTGTAAAGGTGTGTTCAAAAGTACAAAACAGAAAAAAAATTATAGGACTTTAAGGTATGGTTTTACTAGGAAGTATTGACATTGAGGAAAAATTAAATTATATATTAAGGGAAAATGAAATCCCCTAAAATGCTAATATAATAATGGATAATTGAGAATTGTTTTATTTCTAATGCACTTCTTTTTAAAAAAATTTATTTCTTTATTTTAGAAGAGAGAGAAGGAGAACATGGGGTGGGGGAGGAGGGGAGGGAGAGGGAGAGAAACTCAAGCAGACTCCCACTGAGCACACAACTTGCCACATGAGATCATGACCTGAGCTGAAACCAAACAGTCACACACTTAACTAAATGAGCCACTCAGGCACCTGAGCTCTAAAGCACTTCTGAAACTAAATGGATAGACATATAGTCTTACTCTTTATATATAACATTACAATAACAGAGATGTCAAAAGCATTTCAAAAGAATGCATTCCAACTCGTTCAATATACTGTTTTAAACAACAGATATGGGGGGCATCTGGTGGAGCAGTCGGTTGAGAATCCGACTCTTGGTTTCAGCTCAGGCCATGGTCTCAGGGTCGTGGGACTGTGCCCTGTATCAGGTTCTATACTTGGTGCAAAGTCTGCTTGAGATTCTTTCTCAATATCTCCCTCTGCCCTTTCCCCTCAATTCTTTCAAATAAATGA